>NW_026057585.1:68144509-68163190 GCF_023721935.1 Panthera uncia | reverse complement strand
ACCCAGTCACCCCAAGCTGCTCCTTCCTCTGTCACTGCACAACCTGAGTCAAGCATCCCTTGGGGTCAGCTCTGCACTGGCCACCAGGGTACTGGAAGGAGGTGACATCCTCAGCCCATGGATTACATGGCGCCGGGTTAGGGGAATGAGATCTGATGTGGAAACAGATTCTGTTAATGGTGGAGCTCAGTGTGAGTGCTCTTTACCTGCCCCATCCTGGGAACCTTCTCCTGTGTGCCAGTGACTTGTCAGGGTTGTAGCACTGAAACCACCAGTCTGGAACATCCACAGTCTCAGGCACCCCACCTGGTTGTTCCCTACACCTGACGTGATCCCCAGTCCAGCAGTTGACCCTGTTTTCCTGTAATCTGACACCTTCTGGGATTCCTGTCTATGGTCTGCATAGGTTGGGAAACCACTAATGTCTGAGTCCCAGGCATCTCAGGGCCAGGCTGAGAGGATGGGGTTGAGTGGCTGGGCAGGGAAGCATCAGGAAGCCTGTTCTGAGAGAAGAGGCAGGGCTGCTCAGCCTGAAGGGGAAGACTCTGGAAGGAGCAGCCATTGTCCTCAAAGAGCAAAGCTGCACCACAGCCTGCAGAACTGCCTAATGAAAGAAGGCACCAGCACAGGCTTCCTTGGAGGGCCTGAGCTCCAGGGCTGGCGTGGGGCACCGAGTTCTGAGAGGTAAGCTAGACCCACGTGCTGTCACACAAGAAGCCTGTGGGATGCTTCTGCTGACCAGGAGGATACTCTGAGAATCCAGGCCCACTCTGTCCCCCCATTCCCCAACCAGCCCCTTCCTACCTCCTGAATGTGCCCAAGGAGCCAGTGGGAAGGAGGGGACAGGAAGTGCTGGACTGCTTTGAACAGCCACTGCCTGTGCAGGTAGAGCTGTGCTGCCTTGAGCAACAGCAGAGCGAAGCCTAGCAGGGAGGCCACTTGTAGGAGCCCAGAGACACCGTCCAGGGGTCTGGTGAAGCTCAGCACAGAGACACTCATGGTGCAGGGACAGCTGGGTCCATTGGCTATTCCTGAATGTGGCTGACCTCCCCTGAGCACCGCAGCCTTGTCAGTCCAAGGAAGATTGCCCTGCCCACAGAGAGGGAGGGTAAATGGAGGGGGCAGAGGTTAACTGGGCCTCCAGAGTTCATTAACTGAGAGAATCCACCTTGGGAACCATTGGGAGGAAAGCTTTCCCAGCAGACAGCAACAGTGGCTGGCAAACTCCCACTTGCCCTTCTCCCAATTATTCATCCAATATTTCAGGAGCACCCCTGAGTGCCAGGTGTACTGAGTGCCACAACACAGCTGCCTGCAAACAGACATGAGCCCTGACAGCAAGAAGACCGCAGTCCAGTTACCGAGTTCAGAACGTGTGGTTGGTTGGCTTATTCTCCCTTATCAGAGAGCAGAAGTCTTACAGGGAGCTAGTGTGATGTGGCCACAAGAGCACTGCCATTGAGAGTGCCAGCTGGGATTAGAATCAGGGGTTCTCCCGACCACCTGCTTCAGCTGCCTCAGCAATGTTCCCCATGCTTGTCACTGTCCACCCACCAGTTGTGCCTGGAGCGGACTGTGCTGGCAGACAGAGCACCGGCCCTAGACTCAGATCCCCAGCCCCAGGGCACGCTCCTGACATAGGAAGCCAGCAATGTAGACTACTTGAACCTTGGTTTCTCCTTCTGGAAGGTGGGGTAATTGTCCCTTTCCCAAATTACCCCCAAGTTCCTTCCTCCAAAGTCCTCCTTTCTCGACTTCATGACAGGAGATTCATCACACAACCCTTGGACCAGAGTTCTTTCCTGCTTCCCCTAAATCCTGGGCTCCTGTCCAAACCCTAGGGGACATAATCACATTATCCATTCCCCTCAACTTAGTATGGTTACCTTCCATCCCTCTGTGGCCCCTGGTCAGAGACTTTGGAGCCAGACAATTTCCCTTACTTGGCCCAGCACCAGCTTTGCACCTAGCATACCAGGAACAGTTGTGGAGAGAGCCTGGAAGTAGGACAGCCTGGGTGCAATTCTGGGGGTCATTCTGTCTTTGCCTCCCAGAGTCCTCGGTTTCCTCTATATGGTGAGCACATAATGCTTGGTGTAGCTAACATTTAGTGAGCACTTAGTATGTTCTAGGCACTGAGAAAGTAACCTTAGAGGTTTTCTCCACAACAACCCTACAGAATAGACTTTTTAACAAAAATCCTCAAGTCGAAGTGAGAAAACCATGACATAAAGAGCTTAGTTGTCTGTCCAGAGTCACCCTACTGGTAAGAGGGAGAGCCGGCATTCAGTCCAGGAAGTCCTGCCCCAGAGACTTTGCTGTGAACCATTTGTTGAAAACCAGGCTCCAGCCCGCAGGGGGCAACACCCAAACGCTGCAGGGGACATTTCATGCTTGCTTTGTTTGATCCAGTGTTTCCTGGGAGCAGCAGTGTGTTTCAGGTATCAATCCCACATTTTGGCATAAATGCAAGCCTCACTATGCAGGGCTGTTTTTGTGAGCAAATGTAGGCCACACCATGTCCGCAGATGTAGCACTCGTTGAAGACGATGCTCACAGAGAATTTTCACGATGTGAGTAAAGCTCATAATAAACTGGTCAAAAGAGAATGTAGAGCTGTCTGCAGACTATGAGTTTAAGTCTTACTAAGTTGTGCTGGCATGGTCAACATTTATTAAAGAGTCAATATCTTTCCCGTTCATTTGCTATCCAGACACCACAAGCAAGGGTTCTTTGAAGGTTGTAATGGGGCAACCCATGTCTTATGCTTCCTATCGCGTGGGACTGAGGACTGTGCCTACTGATGATACCCAGGGAATACTTACTGATGTGACGAACGAATGAAGCTGGAAATCAGGATAACATTGCACCAGTTAGATCACTGTCTTGAAGAGAGTAGGTTTAGTGTTGGTTGCCACATTTTAAAGGGAAATGAGTATTTCCTGGCTCTGTGAATAGGCCGCAGAAAGGCAGGTGAATGGGTGCAGTCATTCCCCAAGGCGGAAGCTTGAAGTGATTACTCAAGTGATTACTCATAATACCAGGCACTTGCTGTTTCTGGGGTTGATGTATATTCCTAAATATTGGCTTGCTTTTCCCATCTAAGAGAAGGCTTGAAGCTATCATGTTTATTTTTGGCTGGGGCATTATGCAGCACCCCTTTCTACCTAGAATGAGATCTAGGGTGATTCTGAGAATGTGAGAGCTCCTTACCCAGTACCATGCATGGTGCTGGCATGGGTAAGCTTCCAAAATATGTCCTCAATATTGGCATAGTGGTTTCCAAAGCACAATCACAACTACTGCTCAATTTATCAATACTAAATTACAGACAAGTAAACTAAGGCCCAGGGAGCTGGTTGACTGTCTCAAGGTCACAAAGCAAGTAAGTGTCAAACTTAGAACAATGACCATAAATGTCGAACTCTAGTTTTGCTAATATCTGAGTGTCACTTATTTTGTGTAATAGTTACATTTGTTGACATGATGCCAATGTTTTCATATATTATCTACCTATATTTTTAAAGCACCCTATCTTAGAACAGATACCAGCCTCTGGATGATCTCTCCAAACTTATCTCAGACCACTGTCCTACCAAGCGGCAGCTTCTGGAAGACACCACACTTCTTCCTGCCCCAGAGTATGTGTGCTTGCTGTTGGTTCTACCGGAATGCTCCTCTCTTACCCTTCACACTGCCAGCACCTTGTCATCCTTCGAGTTTCACTTTGAATGCCCTCTCCAACAAGAGGCCATCCTGGATCTCCCTAAGTAGACTTCCCTGTTAGTCTCTCTCAAAGCACTGTATTTGTTTCCTGTTTTAGATGTACTGCTCTCTGTATTCATTCTACTTACTTGCTTGGTTGAATATTACCAGTCTTCCCCAAGAATGAAAGGGCAGGACCATGTCCGTCCCATCACATGGAATGTCTAGACAGTGCCTTGCACATAGCAGGTCCTCAATGAAAATGTGTCAAATGACATGAGGAACAGAACTGAGCTGACTTCTGCATTGCACAGCAAGCTGGTTTTATCTTTCTTATGAAAAACTTTAATGCTGAACTAAATTTCTTTCTGGGAGTAGTATAGATAGATGGTTGATGACAGGCAGCATTTGCAAGCAGATTGGCCAGTTTGGGGCTATTGAGCTAACCCAGGAACAGTAAGAGAGAGGGTGCCTTGGGCTTATAGTGGTGGCTCTGGGACTGGAGAGCAGGTGAGCTCAAAGATATTAAGACTGTGACTGCCTAGGAGGGGCTAGAAGAGGAGTGAAGGACAGAACCTGGACAAAGTTGTAACCTGAGCCCACCCATTCTCCTCAGCCCACCCACCCTGGCTTGAACAGTTCCTTGGCTTCCTGAACACCTATGAGCTTGACTTCCCTAAAGTTTTATAGACCTGAGGGGGTTAGTGTTCTCAGGAGAGGGTGAGGGTCCAGAGAACAAAGGGCTCAGGTTCCAGGTGGGGAGGAGTCCTGGGACCTGCATCTCACTTTTAGGGAACTGAGGTCCTATTTATCCACATGTCCTGTTTATCCACAAATAAATATCTAGAAATCTCCCAGTTTGTGCTTGACTTGATCATCTTTCTCCTACAGATCCCGTGATCATAAATGTGTTTAATTTCTTCTTCCACTGGATTGAGGAGTGGGCACTTGCCTTCCCTGCCTTTCCCCTCCAAGACCATGATCCTTCCCTCTGCATCCTTCCTGCACCACTCACTCAGGCATCCCACCAACTGGACAACCTCGCCCTCTAGTGCCCTTTCTTACTTAAGCTCCTCCTTAGGAAGGCAGAAGAGAACACAAGCAAGCTACTGTCTGTCCAGAAAATGGGCTCAGACACATTATACTTCTGGGTCTGTTGTTTTCTTTCTAGACAGGCATCTACTTGGCTGGTTTTTGTTTCTCCGGTGGAACTCTGACTAATACAAATTTTGGTAGCAAGAATTATTCTAGAGGAACAGAATCTTAATGAGTTTTTTTTAATTCGTTCTGGATTTCATGAATGATTTTTCCATTAGGATTCATTGGAAAGACACTGATGACCCTATTGCCAATGGTAAAGAAGACACTGCTAGCCCAGGGCCTGATGTTGCAAAATGCAAAGCATCACTAGTAGATAATGCTAATCAAATACTTGTAATAGGCAAGGTTTGGTGACCATGTATTTGATGACATATTGCATTTTAGTTACCCTAAGGGGCATAATAAGATTGACTAGTTGTTCCATGCTGTACTGGAAAAGTAGGGAAATAATGATGTGAAGGATTCAAATTCTCAGACCACAAAAGAAATAAATGACTTGAAAGCTTCTATGTCAGCATTGTGCCCTATGTTAGCACCATTGTGCCCTAAAACCCCAAGCCTTCACCAGGGCTCAGATTTCGGAGAACTAAACCCAGAGCATCATTCTGTCTGTGTCACAATTATAAGCAAATTAAATTCCATATCTTGTAGGTGTCAAATTATAGTGAGAACACTGAGCAATGGGAACCTGAAAATTAGAATGGGGACATATGGGATATCCCCATGAAGCTGGAGACATCAAACCCCTATAATCTACTGAGTCTTCTTTCATTTGGGGAATACATCCATTCCAGTTATGTATTCCAGAAGCAGAGATATAACCTCAGGATAAGTTAGGGTATACAGCACTAGCTAAGAGGCAATAACTTGCAGGGTTGAAGGAAGGCTCTTCAAGGGGCTAGATATGCTATAAATCAATGTCCAACATATGGTTCTCTTACTCTACAGTCAGGGTTCACCCATCCAGGACTCAAGAGATGGAAATGGGACAGGCACCACACATTATTACCCCTAGTGACCCAATTAGCCACATCATTGGTGCTTATTCCTGTAACATGTGCTCTGTTGGCCTAGTGGTCTTAGTTCCAAAGGCAGGAGTGCTTCCACCGGGACACACAGGATGATTACGTTGAACTGCATGTGAACATATCTCCTGGCCACTTTGGGCTCCTCATGGGTCTGAATCAAAAGCAATTACTGTACTGGATTGATCCTGATTGCAAAGGGGAAATTAGTAGTTTCCTTACCAATGAAGGTGAGAAGAATTATGCTTGGAATAGAGGAAGTACATGGGGCATCTCTTAGAACTACCATGACCTGTCATTAAAGTAAACTTGAAAATGCCACTGCCCAGTTGAGGCAGGACTGGTTATGGCCCAGATACTTCAAGAAATAAGGTTTGGTTCACCCCACCAGGCCAAAAACCACAACAAGTATGGTGCTTACTAAGGGTAAAGCAAATATGGAATGGGTAGTGGGAGAAGTTATTTATAAATGCTAGCTTTGGTCATGCCACAGGTTGTAGAAATAAGGAGTATATTGTTTCTAGCATTTTTCTTTATTTGTTGTGAATTTGATTATATATGTGTGCACCTGTGTGTCAGAGTTTTCTTCCTTGTCTTACATCCTCCAGATAAAAGGTAAGATGTAAATATGTTAAATATATATTATAGTCCTGAAGGTATAGGATTTCAGGGAGAAGAAAAAATATGCTCCAATGACTTTGTTTTATGGCTAGGGACAAGGGTCAACATACTTTCAATTATATTAAGGACACTTGGTGGAAGGGTGACTGTATTCTAGTTAATGGGCAGATCAAGTATGGTTTAAAGAGATGTATGAATGCCAAGTGGACTACAGTTGGACTGTGAAGACTAGTTTTGTGGGTCGACTTGGAGTGGATGTAGTACCAGTTATTCAATTAAACAAAAGTCTTGGTGTTTCACTAAAAGATTTATAGATATGGTTCAGATCTGTAATCAATTGAATTTAAGAAAGGGATAGTTCCTTGATTCACAGGGAGGCCCAATCCCCTCATTGAATGGCCTTAAGAGCAGACTTTAAGAAGGTGGAAAATGCAGAAGAGATTCTCCCTTAGAGCTTCTTCAACACCTTGGTTGTGGCCCAGTGAGACCCTTTTCAGATTTCTGGTCTCCTGAACTACAAGATGATCAATTTGTGCTCTTTTAAGGGACTAAGTTTTTGTCATTTGGTAGAATGGTAAGAGAAAAGAGTACAGGGAAAGAACATCAGACAGGAATGGAAAATAACAGGAGAGGCCAGACAGGCTGGAGACAGGGGCAGAATCAAGAGTTACACACACAGAACTACAGCTGGGTAAGAGAAGGGTAACAGAAAACTAGTAGGAATCCTGGAAAAGGGTGAGACAGAGAAAGGCAGACAGTCTGACGGGCAAGAGGAGGAGATCACAGAGGTTGGCAGGAGTGGGGCAGAAAACAGGAGATGAGAGACGGACAGGAAGACATGATGGCAGGCAGGAGGGCCTCAGGGTTCACACTTGTCTGCACAGGTTTTAGAGGAGCTTCCTGAGATGCAGGTGGATCCCATTCTTGGACCTCAACACAATTCTTTGCCAGGGACAGGGACCCCGGAAGGATCTGGTGCCAGCTCAAAGCGGAGCAGGGTCAGGGCCACCGCCACCTTCATCTCGTTCATGGCAAACTGCTTCCCGATGCAGTTCCTGAGTCAGGGAGGGAAAAGGAATTGAGAAGTGGCCTGAACCCCTCACTGGGACCAGCACATTCAGGACCCTCCTGCATGGGTCCGGCCCCCCTCCCTTTCCTTCCAGGACACACACACATCTCGACCCAAGCCTTGCTTCACACTCTGCCCCTGACCTTTGACAAAACCCACAGTCTTCCAGGACTAACTCCTGCTCCTACCTCTGCTGTCAGCAGGCCTGAAATCCTCTTACAAGAGGGTCAGCTCCTGAGGCACACAGCCAAGTCAAGTGATCACTACAACAGTTCTTAGGTTGTTTGCTCTCTCCATAAGCCATTTCTGGTTTCACATAGGGAAAGCCAGGATAAAGTACTATAGGGAGCAGGCTGGGTCACATGTCAGGCCCTAACTGTCTGGGGGACTAGAGAGACTCAGATCCTCAGAGAAAGGACAAGGTGGAATTGTATAAGGAAGTCAGAATGAACACAGGGAAATATTGTGGTGGGTCAAGGCCCTAACGATGCTCAAAGTGCTGCACCATCTCCCTCCCAGTTTGGGTCCAGACTCCAGTCTTCCCTTCAACCCTTCAGTCAACTGCTGCTATAGACTCCATTTCTACTGCAGAAATGTCCCTGCCTGCCATCTCTCAGTCTCCTCACCCGGGTTTCTCTGTCTCCTGCCTCCCCCCCCCCCCCCCCCCCGTGAAGCCTTGCCCAGCTCTGACTCTCCCAGGCCCTCCATCACTGCTAGGTCATGTCCACATGCCTCAGCTGGCATCAAAGTCCTCTCTGGCTTGTTCTCTCACTCACCTGTCACCTGTCCAGCTCCACCCCCCAGCTCAGCTCCTGCTGATGTGATTCCTGAGAATATCTTCCTTCCACCTGCCACATGCTCAAGCCTAAGGGCAATGACACCCTCCCCCTCTCTGTTGCCTGTACATCTTCATACCTTGACCCTGAAGTCACTATAGTTATTTTTTTACTAAAGGGCATGTTACATGTACAGGACAATGTGAGGTACATGGAACTTCCTATAGTGTATTCAATTAGTAAATTAGTGAGTGAAAGAATGAATACTCTCTCTTTTGAGTGGTGGCATTTATCTCTTCACTGGGATCTCTTGGATGCAAGGTCAATATCTTTCCTCTGCATTACCAACTCCTAGCAGAGGATTTGACACACAGAGACAGGCTTGGTAAGTAGTCTTAGAATTGAATGATGTTTATTGCACTGAAAACAAAATCCTGAATAGAATAAAATATGAGTAACCATTAGGTCTGAGCTAGGAATAGAGCTGTCTAGCCCTCTCCTGTCTCTTCTGGCAGCCACATGTCTTCTGCCGATGTCTAGGAGGAGGAATTTAATCCCAGAGTGAAATCAAATCCTAGGCCAGTATCTGCAAAAATAATTGGCTTAAAGCCCATTCTTGAAAGTGGATTCACTATTTGAAGAATTGATAGATTTATGCATTCCAAAAAAAACTTGTTTCTAGTAACACTTGGAAAGTTTCCTGAAGTTACTATTTAGAGGACAATTTCAGCAGCACTCGAGGATTTCACAGCAGCCACTCTATAGAACAGTCATCCAGCTCCACAGCAACTTCAAGTCTGCCTTATGTTTTATACTCCAGGAAACTTTCAAATACCATGTGTCATGTATAAAAGAGTGGCTTTTCTCTCAAAAACAGTTTAGTGTCCTCATTTGCATATATTTGCCCACTGGTGCAATTGGACTCTAAGTATGATATTAAGGTGTGTATAGGGGTGCCTGAGTGGCCCAGTCAGTTGTGTGTCCAACTTTGGCTCAGGTAATGATCTCGTGGCTCATGGATTTGAGTCCCGTGTTGGCTCTGTGCTGACAGCTCAGAGCCTGGAGCCTGTTTCAGATTCTGTGTCTCCCTCTCTCCCTCTCCTGCTTGTGCTCTATCTCTCTCTCTCAAAATAAATAAACATTAAAAAAAAATTTTTAAGTGTGTGGAGCCCAGATCATATGTACTGATTTGACAACTGGGAAAACTGTCAAGTGTATGTGACCATTACCATTACAAATATTTTGGATAGATGCAAACATAATGGCGACACAGATTAGTGGAATACTTCATGAATCCCTTAAGAGGCTACAGTAACTATTTCTGTATATGACTTAACTATTTGAGACACGAAAGGCAGCTGAGAATGGAAACAATGCAAAGTGATGCGGTGCGGGGACAGAATGGCGAGTTGAGTAGAAAAGACTGGTTTGAGAATGTGTGCAAAAGAAATCTATCAGATTCCATCCAGACTCAAAAACTGACAACACTTGAAATTAACATGTGAGAAAATCGATTGTGCAAAGTCATACTCATACACTGAATCAAACACTAGAATGCACTGAGATTTGGAACAGCCACCAACACTGAAGTGTGGCTGGAGATTGGGGAAGAGCAATGGGTCTAAGTCTCTCTGTTGTGCTGTGCTTACCAACTTTCTCTTGTACGTAGAGACACACACCTCTTTCCCAGCACACAGACATGCAAGAGCATATCTGTAGACACCCATGTAAACATAAGAAGTCACAAACATTGGATATGTTCCAGGTAAACAGTCCCCCACTCCCATCCTGGTACAAGTAACTCACCTTGCTCCTCCTGAGAAGGGCAAGAAAGCATGATTGTGTCAAACAGAACCCAGTGCAAACTGTGAAGGGTCAAACACCTGCAGAGGGAGCACAAGGTTCAGGACAGGTGTGGTCAAGCCCCTCCTTCTTCCAGCCAACCACCAGACAGAACACCCAGAGGTGGAACAGGAGAATGGGTTTGTCTGGAGAGATCATCCCATCCCCTCCTTCCCAGACCATCACACCTTTGGGTTTGGCCACACCTCTAGGTTGTGGAAAGAAAGAGAGAAAGACAGGAAAGATAGAAAGACAGAAAGATAGACAGAAAGGAAGGAAGGAAGGAAGGAAGGAAGGAAGGAAGGAAGATGTAATTCTTCACAACTGTTGAAGCATCTAAGTATCTATATTTGGCCTTATGCTTACTTGTGGGCTAGGAAGATGGTTGCTGGAGGGTATTAAAGGATGAGCCACCAGTCTCTTATGGAATTTCATAGTCCCCAAGGAATGTACCCAAGAAGGAAGAGGCACACCAGCAGATGTGGGTTAGCTCTCACCTAATTGCCCCAGGATCACCTTCATGTAGTCTGGGTCATAGACTGCAAGGGTAATTTGGCTCCCCCATAGCCAGCGAGGACTGGAACACAGGTTCTCTGCCATTTTCTGAAGATTTTGTAGTTCCTGGACCTTTTGGAACAGGGATAGACAAATCAATAAAACCTTCCTCTTTAGGTTCACTGCTTGGAATGGTGGTAGAGAGTAGAATGGCCACAGGGCAATAGTTCTAGATATCATCAGTGATTAGGAGTTTCAAACTGTTTCTGATGTGCCAGACTCTGATCCAGATTCCAGATTCAGTGAACTTATGTTCTAGTGTGGGAGTGGAGGTGGGGAAGACAATCCGGCTTAGAATCCGAAGTATCCTTCAATTAGTTAAGGAGCCTGCTCTGTGCTCCCAGGTCATGGCCATCATTGGGCTGCCATTCTCCTTAGATTCAGTATAGGGACTGCCCAGTGGGAGCTCTTACCACAAAGCTATGTTACTTTGTCCTCCAGGATCCCCTCATACCTGCGCAGCAGGGGCTCTGTGTCCTATTTTTTCCTAGAGACATGCCTCCTTTTTGATCACATGCTCTCCTCCTCTAGGGGACCCCAAGGAGCCAAATGGTGCCATGCCTGGCTATTCCCCTCTCTGGGCCATTCTGAGGGCCACTGATCTGTCAGCTGCCTGGACAAGTACTCAGGAGCTGCCATCTGTCCCTGAGCAGGTCTGGCCAGGGCCAGGTGAGACTCTTGTAGAGGAGATGGTACCCATGGTGGCAGTGGCAGGTACCCTGTCATGAACACCCAGCACCCACTGGCCTTCAGGATGCGGCCATTCAATGCAGGCCATACTCCACTAAAACTCTGACCACCAAAAAATGTCCCCCAAGGGAGGCACAAGGACAGAAGGTGGACAGAAACTAAAGGGGCAGCACAGACAATGGTCAGGTGTTGTGGGCTCTGCTGGCTAGCAGTCAGCCTGAGACAGGTGGGAGGCCCTGGGGAAATAATGAGTCATTGGGTCATGTATTTCCCACAGTGAAGTTCCCCTTTCATGGTTCCTTGTGGATTTCACCCCTAGGTAGTGCAGCAAGTTGGCTTACCCACAACATGCATGTCCTTCATAGTTATTAACATTATTTTCAATTTTTATCAATTAGAGTATAATTGTCTCCTTGCTCTGTGCCAGGCAACATTCAGAGATTAGAAGAACTAACATGAGACTGTAATCATCATCATTATCCCCATTTTACAGATGAAGAGAGGCATAGAGCAGGTATTTGAAATATGTGGCAAAGATAGGATAGAATCAGCCATGTTGGGTGTACAGATTAGGTAAAAGTACTATCTTTAATAAAAAATTTTTTGAAGATAGGAGTTAAGATTGTGGAGAAGTAGGGGGACACTAGGCTTTTCTTATCCCTCAAACATAGCTGTATCAGGGTCAGATCACTTACAATACCCAGGAAATTAATCTGCAGAGTGGCAGAAGGATCTCCACACTTGGAGGGAAACAGTTTGGCAGGTGCATGGATGTGAGTTGGGAGAGAGAAAAATAGCCATGATACAGAGGGGGAGGGAACCCCTTCCATAGAGAGACAAAAGGGAAAGAAAGAGAGAGGGGTTGCAATAATGTGGCATCAAATTAGCACAAGAGGAAAACATCTCTGGAATGAGAAGTACTGAGTCCAGGTTATTTTTTTTTGATGTTTTGTTTTGTTTTGTTTTGTTTTTGCAAACAGCTTTTGCAACTCAAACTCTCATGTTTTGGAAGTGCATGACTTTCTCTGCAAGTGCTCCTGGGAAGGAGGGAGCTGGCCCTGGAGTGCATAGTATGGTGTAGTCATCTCCAGGGTGCACTGGGAGAGAATAGACCTCTTCTTGGAATACTTTGGGAAAAGGGCTTATTGCCTCCCCAAGAACAAAAGACCTGGTAGCTTCCAGCCAAAGGTTTTTCATCAGCAGGGTGGAGAGGCTCTACTCTGGAGGAGAGGAGTGGATCTGCACCATGACAGCTCCTTTAAGACTTGGGGTTTTGAATCCCAGCCCTTGTTCCAAGAAGATGCAGGAGAGCAGAACAAACTGACTTTCCTCACTATTCTATGAGTGCTACTTGAACAGCAGGGGTTGAGATCTCTAGTCCAGGGACTAGGGATTGGGGTGGCACCATTTCCCCCCAACAACAACTCACTGGGACTTCAGAGCAACACAGAGGCCTCCAGTGGAGGTGGGACTTGCTTACACATAACCTTGTCCCTCTGTGCCTGTCAACTACTTATTTACTGGAGCAAGACTGACCCGATGCAGCCAGCCTCTCCTCCAGACTAGTACAGCCACCAGATCCAGGCATCAACAGAGGCTCTTTTATAATTTGTTTACTCATTTTTTTTTCTTTTGGAATCAGATTCATACTTCCTTTTTTTTTTTTCATTTCCTTTTCTCTCTTTTTCTTTGGTATCAAGATTTTTTATTCTTTTGTTTTTCCTTTTTTCTTTTCTTTTTTTCAACTTTTTCCTTTATTCTTCTTTGAAATAAGCCTTATAGGGTTTTTTTGGGGGGGGGTTGTCTGTTCAGGCTCCCTACCCCTTTTTTCCCAGGGTTATTTTAACAAACAAATAAAAACACACCTAGCTAAAGGTCCAAACACTCCCCCACTGCAAGCAAGGAGGAGCTCTGCAGAGGACTGACCAGTGGGAAAGAGCAGCCAAAACGCAACAGCAGAGTGCACACAACATATACCAGAAACACTTCCTGGAGTGCCAGGCCCTGGGCAGTGTATGACCCCTTTTTAATATAGTAGTACTCTCAGGTGCAGGAAACATAATATGCTTTTAAAACATGCAAAAGACAGAAGCTTAACCAAAATGACAATACAGAGGAATTCTCCCCAGAAGGAAGATCAAGAATAAATCACAGCCAGGGACTTGCTCAAAGCAGATATAAGCATATATCTGAACAACAGTCATGAGACTACTAGCTGGGCTTGGAAAAAGCATAGAAGGCACCATAGAAACCCTTGATACAGAAATCAAAGCCTAAGAACTAGTCAGGATGAATTAAGAATTGCTAAAGCTGAAATGCAAAATAAACTACACATAGTGACAGTAAGGATTGAAGAAGCAGAGGAGAGAATAGGTGAAATAAAAGATAAAATTATGTAAAATAATGAAGCTAAAAAATAAGGAAAGAAAATTACTAGATCACAAAGGGAGACTTAGAGAACTAAGTGATTCCATGAAACAAAACAATATCCATATTATGGGAGTCCCAGAAGAAGAAGAATGAGACAAAGGAGCAGAAGGATTATGTGAACAAATTATAACTGAGAACTTCCTTAATCTGGGGAAGAAAATAGGCATCCAAGTCCAAGATGCACAGAGACCTTCCTTCAAAATCAATAAAAATAGGCCAACACCATGGCATATCATAGTGAAACCTGCAAAATACAAAGATAAAGAGAGAATTTTGAAAGCAGCTAGAGACAAAAGGTCCTTAACCTACAAGGGTAGACAAATAAGGTTAGTAGCAGACCTGTCCACTGAAACTTGGCAGGCCAGAAGGGAGTGGCAATGTGCTGAAGAGGAAAAATATGTAGCCAAGAATCCTTTATCCAGCAAGGCTGTCATACAGAATAAAATGAGAGATAAAAAAAAAAAAAACCTTCCCTGCAAGAAATTTTAAGGGAGATTCTCTGAGTAGGGAAAAAAAATGAAGACTAAAGCAATAAAGACTACAAAGTACCAGAGAACATCACCAGAAACACCAAATCTACAGATAACACAATGGCACTAAATTCATATCTTTGAATAATCACTCTGAATGTAAATGGACTAAATACTCCAATCAAAAGACATAGGGTATCAGAATGAATAAAAAACAAGAACCATCTATATGCTGCCTACAGGAGACTCATTTTAGACCTAAGGACACCTGCAGATTGAAAGTGAAGGGATGAAGAACCATCTATTGAGCTAATGGATGTCAAAATAAAGTTGAAATAGCCATACTTATCTCAGACAAACTAGATTTTAAAACAAAGACTGTAACAAAAGATGAAGGATATTATATCATAATTAAGGGGTTTATCCATCAAGAAGATCTAACAATTGTAAACATCTATGCCCTCAACTTGAAGCACCCAAATCTATAAATCAATCAAACACAAACATAAAGAAATTCACTGATAATAATATAATAATAGTAGGAGATTTTAACACCCCATTTACAGCAATGGGTAGATCATCTAAGCAGAAAATCAACAAGGAAACAATGGCTTTGAATAACAGACACACTAGACCAGACGGACTTAACAGATATATTCAGAACATTTCATCCTAAAGCAACAGAATACACATTCTTCTCAAGTACACATGAAACATTCTCCAGAATAGATCACATAGTAGGTCACAAATTAGCCCTCAAGAAGTAAAAATGATTGACAACATGCCATGCATATTTTCAGATCACAATGCTATGAAACTTGAAATCAACCACAAGAAAAAATTTGGAAAGCCCTCAAATACATGGAGGTTAAAGAACATCCTACTAAAGAATGAATGGTGGCTCACCTGGGTGGCTCAGTTGGTTAAGTATCCAACTTTGGCTCAGGTCATGATGTCACAGGTTGTGAGTTCAAACCGCATGTCAGGCTCTGTGCTGACAGCTCAGAGCCTGGAGACTGCTTTGGATTCTGTGTCTCCCTCTCTCTGCCCCTCCCCCACTCACGCTCTTTCCCTATCTCTCCAAATAAAGAAACGTTAAAAATTTTTTAATAAAATAAAAGAATGAATGGGTTAACCAGAAAATTAAAGAAGAAACAAAAAATACATGGAAGCAAATGAAAATGAAAACACAACAATCCAAACTCTTTGGGATGTAGCAAAGGCAGTCCTGAGAGGAAACTACATTGAAATTCAAGACTATCTCAAGAAGCAAAAAGCTCCTAAATACACAACCTAACCTTACACCTAAAGGAGCTAGAAAAGGAGCAGCAAATAAAGCCCAAATCCAGCAGAAGAAGGGAAATAATAAATATTAGAGCAGAAATATGGGTGCCTGGGTGGCTCAGTTCAGTTAAGCATCCAACTTTGGCTCAGGTCATGATCTCACAGTTCATGAGTTTGAGACCCATGTTGGCTCTGTGCTTACAGCTTGGAGCCTGAAACCTGCTGCATATTCTCTTTCTCCCCTCTCTCTGCCACCCCCCACTGGCCCTGCTTGCTCTTTCTCTCAAAAATAAATAAAGATTAAAGCAGAAATAAATGAGATAGAAACAGACAATAAGATCAATAAAAGTAAAAGCTAGTTTCTTTGAAAGAATTAAATAAAATTGATAACCCCCTAGCCAGACTTCTCAAAAAGAAAAGAGAGAGTACCCAAGTAGATAGAATCATGAATGAAAGGAGAGAGATCACAACTAACACCACAGAAATACAAGCAATTATAATAAGAGAATACTATGAAAGTTATATGCCAACAAACTGGACAATCTGGAAGAAATGGACAAATTCCTAGACATTCACACGCTACCAATACTGAAACAGGAAGAAATAGAAAAATTTAACAGGCTCATAGCCAGCAAAGAAATTGAACCAGTTATCAAAAATCTCCCAACAAAGAGTCTTGGGCCAGATAACTTCCCAGGAGAATTCTACCAGACATTTAAAGAAGAGCTAATACCTATTCTTCTCAAAATTTTCCAAAAAAAAAAAAAAAAAAGAAGAAAGAAAGAAATGAAAATAAAGTTTCCAAACTCATTTTATGAAGCCATCATTACCTTGATTCCAAAACCAAGACCCCACCAAAAAGGAGAATTACAGGTCAATATCCCTGATTAATCTAGTTGCAAAAATTCTCAAGAAGATACTAAGAAATTGAATTCAAAAGTACATTAAAAGAAGTATTCACCATGATCAAGTGGGATTTTTTTCCTGGGCTGTAGGGCTGGTTAACAAACCAATCACTGTGATAAACCACGTTAATAAAAGAAAGGATAAGAACCATATGATCCTTTCAGTAGATGCAGTAAAAACATTTGACAAAATACAGCATCATTTCTTTTATTTATTTATTTTTTAAATTTATATCCAAGTTAGCATATAGTGCAACAATGATTTCAGGAGTAGATTCCTTAATGCCCCTTATATTTAGCCCATCCCCCCTCCCACAACCCCTCCAGTAACCCTCTGTTTGTTCTCCCTATTTAAGAGTCTCTCTCTTTTTTTATGTTTATTTATTTTTGAGAGAGAGAGAGAGAGAGAGAGAGAGAGTGTGTGTGTGTGTGTGTGAGCAGGGGCAGGGGAGGAGCAGAGAGAGGGAGAGCCACAGAACTCGAAGTGGGCTCCAGGCTCTGTGCTGTCAGCACAGAGCCCAATGCAGGGCTTCAACTCATGAACTGTGAGATCATGACCTGAGCTGAAGTCAGATGCCCAACTGAGTGAGCCACCCAGACACCCTAAGAGTCTCTTATGTTTTGTCCCCCTCCCTGTTTTTATATTATTTCTGCTTCCCTTCCCTTATGCTCATCCGTTTTGTATCTTAGAGTCCTCATATGAGTGAAGTCATATGATATTTGTCTTTCTCTGACTAATTTCACTTAGCATAATACCCTCTAGAATTCCATCCATGTAGTTGCAAATGGCAAGATTTCATTCTTTTTGATTTCCAAGTAATACTCCATCATATATATATACATATTTATACATATATATACATATATATACATATATATGTATATATATATATGAAGATGTATCACATCTTCTTTTTTTTTGTATTTTATTATTTTTTTAATATATGAAATTTATTGTCAAATTGGTTTCCATATAACACCCAGTGCTCATCCCAAAAGGTGCCCTCCTCAATACCCATCACCCACCCCTCCCCTCCCTCCCAACCCCCATCAACCCTCAGTTTGTTCTCAGTTTTTAACAGTCTCTAATGCTTTGGCTCTCTCCCACTCTAACCTCTTTTTTTTTTTTCCCTTCCCCTCCCCTATGGGTTTCTGTTAAGTTTCTCAGGATCCACATAAGAGTGAAACCATATGGTATCTGTCTTTCTCTGTATGGCTTATTTCACTTAGCATCACACTCTCCAGTTCCATCCACGTTGCTACAAAAGGCCATATTTCATTTTTTCTCATTGCCACATAGTATTCCATTGTGTATATAAACCACAATTTCTTTATCCATTCATCAGTTGATGGACATTTAGGCTCTTTCCATCATTTGGCTATTGTTGAGAGTGCTGCTGTAAACATTGGGGTACAAGTGCCCCTATGCATCAGTACTCCTGTATCCCTTGGATAAATTCCTAGCAGTGCTATTGCTGGGTCATAGGGTAGGTCTATTTTTAATTTTCTGAGGAACCTCCACACTGCTTTCCAGAGCGGCTGCACCAATTTGCATTCCCACCAACAGTGCAAGAGGGTTCCCGTTTCTCCACATCCTCTCCAACATCTATAGTCTCCTGATTTGTTCATTTTGGCCACTCTGACTGGCGTGAGGTGATACCTGAGTGTGGTTTTGATTTGTATTTCCCTGATAAGGAGTGAGGTTGAACATCTTTTCATGTGCCTGTTGGCCATCCGGATGTCTTCTTTAGAGAAGTGTCTATTCATGTTTTCTGCCCATTTCTTCACTGGGTTATTTGTTTTTCGGGTGTGGAGTTTGGTGAGCTCTTTATAGATTTTGGATACTAGCCCTTTGTCTGATATGTCATTTGCAAATATCTTTTCCCATTCCGTTGTTTGCCTTTTAGTTTTGTTGGTTGTTTCCTTTGCTGTGCAGAAGCTTTTTATCTTCATAAGGTCCCAGTAATTCACTTTTGCTTTTAATTCCCTTGCCTTTGGGGATGTGTCGAGTAAGAGATTGCTACGGCTGAGGTCAGAGAGGTCTTTTCCTGCTTTCTCCTCTAGGGTTTTGATGGTTTCCTGTCTCACATTCAGGTCCTTTATCCACTTTGAGTTTATTTTTGTGAATGGTGTGAGAAAGTGGTCTAGTTTCAACCTTCTGCATGTTGCTGTCCAGTTCTCCCAGCACCATTTGTTAAAGAGACTGTC
>NW_026057585.1:68065707-68144409 GCF_023721935.1 Panthera uncia | reverse complement strand
ATTTTGACAATATTTATTCTTCCAATCCATGAGCAGGGAATGTCTTTCCATTTCTTTATATATTCTTCAATTTCCTTCATAAGCTTTCTATCGTTTTCAGCATACAGATCTTGTACATCTTTGGTTAGATTTATTCCTAGGTATTTTATGCTTCTTGGTGCAATTGTGAATGGGATCAGTTTCTTTATTTGTCTTTCTGTTGTTTCATTGTTAGTGTATAAGAATGCAACTGATTTCTGTACATTGATTTTGTATCCTGCAACTTTGCCGAATTCATGTGTCAGTTCTAGCAGACTTTTGGTGGAGTCTATCGGATTTTCCATGTATAATATCATGTCATCTGCAAAAAGCGAAAGCTTGACTTCATCTTTGCCAATTTTGATGCCTTTGATTTCCTTTTGTTGTCTGATTGCTGAGGCTAGAACTTCCAGCACTATGTTAAACGACAGCGTTGAGAGTGGGCATCCCTGTCGTGTTCCTGATCTCAGGGAAAAAGCTCTCAGTTTTTCCCCGTTGAGGATGATGTTAGCTGTGGGCTTTTCATAAATGGCTTTTATGATCTTTAAGTATGTTCCTTCTATCCCGACTTTCTCAAGGGTTTTTATTAAGAAAGGGTGCTGGATTTTGTCAAATGCCTTTTCTGCATCGATTGACAGGATCATATGGTTCTTCTCTTTTTTTTTGTTAATGTGATGTATCACGTTGATTGATTTGCGAATGTTGAACCAGCCCTGCATCCCAGGAATGAATCCCACTTGATCATGGTGAATAATTCTTTTTATATGCCGTTGAATTCGATTTGCTAGTATCCTATTGAGAATTTTTGCATCCATATTCATCAGGGATATTGGCCTGTAGTTCTCTTTTTTTACTGGGTCTCTGTCTGGTTTAGGAATCAAAGTAATACTGGCTTCATAGAATGAGTCTGGAAGTTTTCCTTCCCTTTCTATTTCTTGGAATAGCTTGAGAAGGATAGGTATTATCTCTGCTTTAAACGTCTGGCAGAACTCCTCTGGGAAGCCATCTGGTCCTGGACTCTTATTTGTTGGGAGATTTTTGATAACCGATTCACTTTCTTCACTGGTTATGGGTCTGTTCAAACTTTCTATTTCCTCCTGATTGAGTTTTGGAAGAGTGTGGGTGTTTAAGAATTTGTCCATTTCTTCCAGGTTGTCCAATTTGTTGGCATATAATTTTTCATAGTATTCCCTGATAATTGTTTGTATCTCTGAGGGATTGGTTGTAATAATTCCATTTTCATTCATGATTTTATCTATTTGGGTCATCTCCCTTTTCTTTTTGAGAAGCCTGGCTAGAGGTTTGTCGATTTTGTTTATTTTTTAAAAAAAACCAACTCGTGGTTTCGTTGATCTGCTCTACAGTTTTTTTTAGATTCTATATTATTTCTGCTCTGATCTTTATTATTTCTCTTCTTCTGCTGGGTTTAGGCTGCCTTTGCTGTTCTGCTTCTATTTCCTTTAGGTGTGCTGTTAGATTTTTTATTTGGGATTTTTCTTGTTTCTTGAGATAGGCCTGGATTGCAATGTATTTTCCTCTCAGGACTGCCTTTGCTGCGTCCCAAAGCGTTTGGATTGTTGTATTTTCATTTTCGTTTGTTTCCATATATTTTTTAATTTCTTCTCTAATTGCCTCGTTGACCCACTCATTCGTTAGTAGGGTGTTCTTTAACCTCCATGCTTTTGGAGGTTTTCCAGACTTTTTCCTGTGGTTGATTTCAAGCTTCATAGCATTGTGGTCTGAAAGTATGCATGGTATAATTTCAATTCTTGTAAACTTATGAAGGGCTGTTTTGTGACCCAGTATATGATCTATCTTGGAGAATGTTCCATGTGCACTCGAGAAGAAAGTATATTCTGTTGCTTTGGGATGCAGAGTTCTAAATATATCTGTCAAGTCCATCTGATCCAATGTATCATTCAGGGCCCTTGTTTCTTTATTGACTGTGTGTCTAGATGATCTATCCATTTCTGTAAGTGGGGTGTTAGAGTCCCCTGCAATGACCACATTCTTATCAATAAGGTTGCTTATGTTTATGAGTAATTGTTTTATATATCTGGGGGCTCCGGTATTCGGCGCATAGACATTTATAATAGTTAGCTCTTCCTGATGGATAGACCCTGTAATTATTATATAATGCCCTTCTTCATCTCTTGTTACAGCCTTTAATTTAAAGTCTAGTTTGTCTGATATAAGTATGGCTACTCCAGCTTTCTTTTGGCTTCCAGTAGCATGATAAATAGTTCTCCATCCCCTCACTCTCAATTTAAAGGTGTCCTCAGATCTAAAATGAGTCTCTTGTAGACAGCAAATAGATGGGTCTTGTTTTTTTATCCATTCTGATACCCTATGTCTTTTGGTTGGCGCATTTAATCCATTTACATTCAGTGTTATTATAGAAAGATACGGGTTTAGAGTCATTGTGATGTCTGTATGTTTTATGCTTGTAGTGATGTCTCTGGTACTTTGTCTCACAGGATCCCCCTTAGGATCTCTTGTAGGGCTGGTTTAGTGGTGACAAATTCCTTCAGTTTTTGTTTGTTTGGGAAGACCTTTATCTCTCCTTCTATTCTAAATGACAGACTTGCTGGATAAAGGATTCTCGGCTGCATATTTTTTCTGTTTAGCACACTGAAGATAGCGTGCCAATCTTTCTGGCCTGCCAAGTTTCAAAAGAGAGATCAGTCACGAGTCTTATAGGTCTCCCTTTATATGTGAGGGCACGTTTATCCCTTGCTGCTTTCAGAATTTTCTCTTTATCCTTGTATTTTGCCAGTTTCACTATGATATGTCGTGCAGAAGATCGATTCAAGTTACGTCTGAAGGGAGTTCTCTGTGCCTCTTGGATTTCAATGCCTTTTTCCTTCCCCAGTTCAGGGAAGTTCTCAGCTATAATTTCTTCAAGTACCCCTTCAGCACCTTTCCCTCTCTCTTCCTCCTCTGGGATACCAATTATGCGTATATTATTTCTTTTTAGTGTATCACTTAGTTCTCTAATTTTCCCCTCGTACTCCTGGATTTTTTTATCTCTCTTTCTCTCAGCTTCCTCTTTTTCCATAACTTTATCTTCTAGTCCACCTATTCTCTCCTCTGCCTCTTCAATCCAAGCTGTCGTCGTTTCCATTTTGTTTTGCATTTCGTTTAAAGAGCTTTTCAGCTCCTCGTGACTGTTCCTTAGTCCCTTGATCTCTGTAGCAAGAGATTCTCTGCTGTCCTCTATACTGTTTTCAAGCCCAGCGATTAATTTTATGACTGTTATTCTAAATTCACTTTCTGTTATATTATTTAAATCCTTTTTGATCAGTTCATTAGCTGTTGTTATTTCCTGGAGATTCTTCTGAGGGGAATTCTTCCGTTTGGTCATTTTGGATAGTCCCTGGAGTGGTGAGGACCTGCAGGGCACTTCCCCTGTGCTGTGGTGTATAACTGGAGTTGGTGGGCGGGGCCGCAGTCCGACCTGATGTCTGCCCCCAGCCCACCGCTGGGGCCACAGTCAGACTGGTGTGTGCCTTCTCTTCCCCTCTCCTAGGGACGGGATTCACTGTGGGGTGGCGTGGCCCATCTTGGCTACTTGCACACTGCCAGGCTTGTGGTGCTGGGGATCTGGCGTGTTAGCTGGGGTGGGTAGGCAAGGTGCACGGGGGCAGGAGGGGCAGGCTTAGCTGGCTTCTCCTTAGGTGATCCACTTCAGGAGGGGCCCCTCTTCCGTGGGCCTCTCATCTGTGCTTGGCTCTGGAGACTCCGTTCTGCTAATCCTCTGGCGGTTTTCTGGGTTATTTAGGCAGGTGTAGGTGGAATCTGAGTGATCAGCAGGACGTGCGGTGAGCCCAGCGTCCTCCTACGTCGCCATCTTCCCTCTCTCCCCTAAATGATCTTATCGTATCACATCTTCTTTATCCATTCATCCATCGATGGACATGATGGACATTTGGCTCTTTCCATACTTTGGCTATTGTTGATAGTACAACATCTTTTCTTGGTAAAAACAATAAAGTAGGACTAAAGGAACATACCTCAACATCATAAAAGCCATATATGAAAGACCCACAGCTAATATCATCCTCAATGGGCAAAATTGAGAGCTTTCCCCATAAGGTCAGGAACATGACAGGGATGTCCACTTTCACCACTGTTGTTCAACATAGTGCTGGAGATCCTAGCCTCAGCAATCAGACAACAAAAAGAAATAAAAAGCATACAAAGCATCAAAGATGAAGTCAAACTTTCTTCTCAGATGACATGATACTCTACATGAAAACCTGAAAGACTCCACCTAAAAACTGCTAGAACTGATACGTGAATTCAGCAAAGTCACAGGATAAAAAAATCAACGTACAGAAATCAGTTGCATTTCTACACACAGATAAGGAAGCAGCAGCAGGAGAAATCAAGGAATCTATCCCATTTGCAATTGCACCCAAACCCATAAAATACCTAGGAATAAACCTAACCAAAGAGGTAAAAGATTTGTACACTGAAAACTATAGAAAGCTTATGTAAGAAATGGAAGAAGACACAAAGAAGTGGAAAAACATTCCATGCTCATGGATTGAAAGAACAAATATTGTTAAAATGTTGATACTACCCAAAGCAACCTACACATTCAATGCAATCCCTATCAAAATAACACCAGCATTCTTCACAGAGCTAGAACAAACAATCCTAAAATGTGTATGAAAACAGAAAAAATCCTGAATAGCCAAAGTAATGTTGAAAAAGAAAACCAAAGCTGGAGGCATCATAATTCCAGACTTCAAGATGTATTACAAAGCTGTAATCATCAAGACTATGGTACTGGCACAAAAACAGACATTCAGACCAATGGAACAGAATAGAGAACCCAGAAATGGATCCACAAACATATGGCCAACTAATCTTTGACAAAGCAGGAAAGAACATCCAATGGAAAAAATACAGTCTCTTCAGCAAGTGGTGCTGGGAAAATTGGACAGCAACATGCATAAGAATGAATCTGGACCACTTTCTTACACCATACACAAAAATAAACTCAAAACGGATGAAAGACCTAAATGTAAGACAGGAAGCCGTCAAAATCCTAGAGGAGAAAACAGACAACAACGTCTTTGACCTCAGCTGTAGCAACTTCTTGCTTGACATGTCTCCAGAGGCAAGGGAAACAAAAACAAAAAGGAACTATTGGGACCTCATCAAGATAAAAAGCTTCTGCACAGCAAAGGAAACACTCAGCAAAACTAAAAAGCAACCAACAGAATGGGAGAAGTTATGTGCAAATGGCATATCAAATAAAGGGTTAGTATCCAAAATCTATAAAGAACTTATCCAACTTAACACTGAAAAAAACTAACAATCCAGTGAAGAAATGGGAAAAAAAACATGAACGTACACTTATCCAAAGAAGTCATCCACAAAACATGAAACTTTACATCTACCCCCAACCTTTCCTTATTTCTTCTAGGTCAAGGTCAGCGACTTCTCTGCAGATCCCAACTTCTCCCTCTTCTAGGAACCGGGTGAAGGGAGGCAGGGAGCATCAGAGAGTCCTCCCCATCCCTATGCTCTTGAATTCCTGTCCCTTTATTGGGGGTAGCGTCCTAATTCTCTGCTTTTTCATAGCCAAGCTTTTTAGAGTTGATAATATTTTCTCCACAGTACTAATTGAATTACTGTCGTATTCCTTTTCCAACCCATTTTATTTTGGTTTCTATATCCGTCATTTCAACAACTCCTCCTATGGTTACAACTGACTTCTACATCACTAATTCCAAGAAACACATTTTAAACTTGATCTTTGCTGTCTCAGGAGCACTGAACATCCATCTTTTACTTGAAGTGTTTCAACGTTGTCTCCTTGTATCTCATAACACCTCGTGTTCCCCATGCCCCTCAGGTCTCTCTGCTTGCTCCTTTTCCTCCTCTGGAAGCTCACACTTCTCCACCCAGTTTCTAAGATATTGGGATTGCTCAAGGTAACAGACCAACACTGCTAGACACATTCGATGGTTTCCCTGTATCAATGCGGAGATCGGAACAACTGGCATGGCACACAGGCATTAAGGACGAAAGGAGAGAAAACTTTGGAATTCTCAGTATGGAGAGAAGGGGCTCAGGGCAAGCTACTTTTCTGTTTGGGATTTCATTTCTTGATTCATAAGACTGGATGAGGTCTAGATAAGCCATAGAGTTCTTTCTAATCATAGCAAGTATCCATTGTTCTGTATCTGTCTTCCACCAGACTGTGAGTTGTCCCAGGGAGAGGACTACCCTGGACCCATCTTTGTATGCTGGCATTTCCCAGGACTGATCGGTGCACAAGAGGCAGCAGTAAGGGAGGAGACTGGTTTTATGCCTCCTTTCTGAACATTTCCATTCTCCTACTCCTGGAGTCATGTGGGAGAAAATACAAAATGGAACCAAGTGGCCTGGGCCCTCTGCATGGAACCTGTTATGTAAATTCCACTGGTTCCTCTGTCTTTTAACAACTGCTTGCCAATGCCCTCAGCATCACTGTAGCTGCCCCAGATCCCCGCCCTGCTCATTCAATCCTCTCTGTCCTTGCCAGGACAGAAGATGCCTCAGAATCCTCTGAGAAAATTGAGGTTACCTGGCATGAGAGATGTAATATGTCCACTCCCTCCCTCTATCCTTCCTCCTATGTCTCTATGTTTGTCTTCCCAGGTGGACCCCTTCAAAACCACAACTACTATGTTGTCAGTTAAGAGCAGACCAAAGTGATGAGGGCCCAGCCTGAATACTTTCATAAAACTATTTGGGACTGGACATCAATGAAGTTTCTGTGTCCCATCCCATCCAGCTCATTCCTTCTATTCAACACCCCACTCAACCCCTGGCCCTATTTTTTCTCTAATAGCCCATCTCTCAGCACCTTCCATTCTTCCTTTCTATCAGCACCGTCTCCCTTCAGAACAAGCACCAAGTTCCCCTTTGTGAAAACAGCTGTCACTCTATTCTTTCTCTCCTCACCTCCCTTCCCACCCCTTACCTTAAGTTTATTCTCTTAGTAGACAAGCCCATTGACCTGGGATGCCTCCATTCCTTTGTTATTCTCTTGCTTTCTAGATCGTACATCTACATCTTATATTCCTCATCCTGCTCTTTCCTAAAAGCCCCCAGTATGTTTCCCTAGTTCAAGTGAATTAAATAAATATTTTTTGAGAGAGAGAGAGAGAGAGAGAGAGAGAGCAAGAGCAGTGCACATGAGCGGGGAAGGGGCAGAGGGAGAGGGAGAGAGAGAATCCCATGCAGGGTCCGCATTGTCAGTGCAGAGCCTGAGGGCTCAAACTCAGGAACAGTGAGATCATGACATGAGTTGAAATCAAGAGTCAGACACTTAACTGACTGAGCCACCCAGGTGCCCCAGGAGAGAGACAATATTAAGCAGGCTCCACACCCAGCACAGAGCCAGAGACGGGGCTTGATCTCATGACCATGAGATTATGACCTGAGCTGAAGTCAAGAGTCAGAGACTTAACTAACTGAGCCACCCAGGCGCCCCTAAACAACTATTTCTAAAGCAACTGATATGCACCCAGCCTGGCTGGGCTCCAAGAAAATCCAAGATTAAAAAAAATAAATCCTTCACCACCATGGAGTTTCCAGACCTAATGAGGAAGATAAGTTGAACATAAAAAGAGATACATAATGAGGCTGCATAGGACTGCTGACTATGGAATGAGTCATAAATGAAAACATAAACAAATGAAGTATCAAATGAGAGGTATGAAAATGCGTACTTTAATTGTTCACAGGCTGGGTGGTTAGAGAAGCATTCATAGGGGAGGTAATTCTTGATGGTGGGCTTAAGAAGAACAGAAGACACTTGGGATGGGGCATGTTGGGGACAAGGGGGAAATGTGATTCTTCTTGCTCTGTTTTTCTCAATGAAGAGAAACATAGGGATCATCCTATATGTCTTCCTTACTGCGTTCACAGCCAGTCAGTTATCAACTCCATCAAAAACACTCTACAGGGCACAACACCTGAGTGGCTTTGCAGGGTAAGCATCCAACTCTTGATTTTGGCTCAGGTCATGATCTTACAGTTCGTGAGTTCAAACCCCATGTGGGGCTTCCCACTGACAGTACAGAGCCTGCTTGGGATTCTCTCTTTCTCTCTCTGCCCTTCTCTGCATGCATAAATGCACTCTCTCTCTCTCTCTTTCTTTAAAAAAAAAATAAAATTAAAAAAAACATTCTCCAATATTTCTCTCACTCATTCTGCCTCTGTGTACCATGGCACTCCCCCTTGCCAAGCCACCATCACATCTTATCTGAATATTGCAATGGCAAGAGAAATGGTCTTCTAGAGCCAGTCTTTCAACCACCCCCGCCCCCCATACACACACATATACATCATCTAAGAATCTAAGACCTGGATTCTTGAGGCGGACTGGATTCAAATCCCGATCCCCATTCTCACCCTTTGATGTCCTGGGAAAACTGCCTTAGTTCCTCTATATATACCATGGGGATAATGGTAATGTCTACCTCAAATTTTTATTATGAAGATTAAAGGCGTTACTATATGTAAATCACTTTAATATAGTACTTGACACTTAGTAAGCACACAACAAACATTTACCTATTATTATCTCCCAAATAGCTGTCAGACTAATCTACTATCTAACCATGTCACTTTCCATTTTAAATCCTTTGGGTGGGGGAGGAGCCAAGATGGCAGAACAGCATGGAAATTTTTTGTGTGTTTCGTTTCCATGAAATACAGCCAGATCAACACTAAACCATCCTGCACACCTAGAAAACTGATTGGAGGATTAACACAACAATCTGCACAACCTGAACCATAGAATTCAGCAGGTACGCAGCACAGAGAGGTGAACTTGGGGAGGAAGAAGCCATGGGAAGGGAGGTGCTTTCACGTGCAGAGAGAGAATGGAGATGGGGGGGAGAATATGGGAAAAGCACCCCTCCCCAAAAGTAGCTGGAGAGAAAGTGGAAAATTTGGAAACAGCCACAGGGACTAAAAAGGGAGAAAGGGGAAAGGAGAGGGTTTAAATTCCATTAAGACTGTAAACAAGGAGAGCACAAAGTCTGCACCTCTGCACCTCGATACCTGGCAGTGCTCTGGTGGGAAGGGCAAATCCCCAGGAACAGAATGGGGTCCAGGCGGTTCTTGGGCCACACGGGGAAAAGCAGTTCCACTGCTGGAAGGACATTTGGTACAGATTGTTGAGGCCACCTGGTCCCAGCAGACCCCAGAAAATGGCCACATTCGCTGGTGCTGGAACAAGGTCATTAAGGGTGAAGCCTGGTGCCAGTTGTGTGTTGTGATTTTCCATAATCCCTGAAAAGCTGCAGCTACACTATCTCTCGAACTTTTTCTGGGGCGGGCTGGCACCTGGCCTCAGTCTCAGGGCACCAGCAGCAGCAGGGTCTCATGAACGTTCCTAGGTGTGGCCAGCACCTGGCCATTGCTCAGTGAGACCCTCCACAGAGGGGCAGAATGGGTCAAAACTGCAGTCCTTCAGAAGTAAGGGGCTGGGGAAAACAGCCACATCTAAGATGAAACTCGGGAGAGAGGTACCGCCTGGGGCCTGGTCATGGGCAGTGAAAAAGTGGGGAGTGGATGAAAGCTGAAGACAGAGGATGGATGCACGATTGCTGTTCCAGGAGAACAGAGTTCCAATACTGGAGATTGGGTAGCTGGGTGATGCCATTTTCACCACTCCTGCGCATGTGCATATGCACCTAGGAGCGCTGTAACAATCCACCCCAGTGGGGCTAGCAGTGCCATCTAGTGGAGAATGGAGCCATTACACTGAGCCCCACCCAACTGGGCCAACCTCGCTCTTCAAGAACACAAGTCTCACTGCCTACCTAGTTTATGGACTATAAAGCACTACATAGTCTGACTTCTAGGGGAAAACAGAGTAATTTCAGTCCTATTTCAATCTGTTAGCAGGTCCATCTATTCAATTTTCTTTCTTTCTTTCTTTTTTTTACACTTATTTTCTTTTTCTTGAATACAGAAAGAGAAAAAATTCATTTTTATTTTCAATTTTTATTAAAAATATTTTTCTTCAATTTTTTTACTATATTTTTTACTTTTGTGTAAATTTTTAAAATTCAATTTTACTTCCATCATTTTATTTTAGTCTACTTCAGTGGATTAACTTTTTGAAATTTTCAAACAATTTCCTTTTCTTTTTCTTTTTCTTTTTTCTTTGTTGTTTCTTTTTTTTTCTTGAATGCAAAAAAAGAAAAACTTCATTTTTACTTGCAATTTTTATTAAAAATATTTTTCTTTAATTTTTTTACTATACATTTTTTTGCTTTTATGTAATTTTTTTCAAATTCTATTTTACTTCCATCACTTTATTTTAGTCTACTACAGTGTATTCACTTTTTCAAATTTTCAAATCATTTCCTTCTTTTTTCCCCTCTGTTTTCTCTTTTTGTTTTTCTTTTTCTTGAATACAGAGAGAGAAAAAAATCCATTTTTATTTTTAATTTTTATTGAAAATATTTTTCTTTAATTTTTTTCTACTATATTCTTCACTTCTGTGTAATTGTTTTCAAATTCTATTTTACTCCCATCATCTCATTTTAATCTACTTCAGTGTATTCATTTTTTCAAGTTCTCAAAAGATTTCCTCCCCCCCCCCTTTTTTCTTTAATCTGTCAAACCACTTTCAACACCCAGATCAAAACACACTTAGGATCGGGGCGCCTGGGTGGCGCAGTCGGTTAAGCGTCCGACTTCAGCCAGGTCACGATCTCACGGTCCGTGAGTTTGAGCCCCGCGTCAGGCTCTGGGCTGATGGCTCGGAGCCTGGAGCCTGTTTCCGATTCTGTGTCTCCCTCTCTCTCTGCCCCTCCCCCGTTCATGCTCTGTCTCTCTCTGTCTCAAAAATAAATAAAAAACGTTGAAAAAAAAACACACTTAGGATCTAGCATCATTTATTCGATTATTTTGTGTGTGTATTTTTAATTTTGAATATTTTCTTAATTTTCATTTTTTTAATTTTAATTTTTCTACTTCATTAATTCCTTTTCTCCCTTCAAAATGACAAAATGAAGGAATTCACCTCAAAAGAAAGAGCATGAAAAAACGACAGCCAGGGATTTAACCAACACAGATACAAGCAAGATGTCTGAACCAGAATTTAGAATCATGATAATAAGAATACTAGCTGGAGTTGAAAATAGATCTGAATGCCTTTCTGCAAAGATAAAAGAAGTAAAAAGTAGTCAGAATGAAATTAAAAATTCTATAACTGAGCTGCAATCACAGATGGATGCCATGGTGGCAAGGATGGATGAGGCAGAACAGACCATTAGAAATATAGAGGACAAACTTATACAGAATAATGAAGCAGAAAAAAAGAGGGAGATTAAGGCAAAAGAGCACGATTTAAGAATTAGAGAAATCAGAGGCGCCTGGGTGGTTTTGTCAGTTGAGCTTCCAACTTCGGCTCAGGTCATGATCTCACGGTCTGTGAGTTCGAGCCCCACATTGGGCTCTGTGGTGACAGCTCAGAGCCTGGAGCCTGCTTCAGATTCTGTGTCTCCCTCTCTCTCTGATCCTCCCCTGTTCATGCTTTGTCTCTCTCTGTCTCAAAAATAAATAAACATTAAAAAATAATAAAAAAAATTAGAGAAATCAGTGACTCATTAAAAAGGAACAACATCAGAATCATAAAGGTACCAGAAGAGGAAGAGAGAGAAATAGGAGTAGAAGTGTTATGGGAGCAAATCATAGCAGAAAATGTTCCTAACCTGGGGACATCAAAATCCAGGAAGCACAGAGGACCCCCATTAGATTCAACAAAAACCGACCATCAACAAGGCATATCATAGTCAAATTCACAAAATACTCAGGCAAAGAGAGAATCATGAAAGCAGCAAGGGAAAAAAGTCCCTAACCTACAAGGGAAGACAGATCAGGTATGCAGCAGACCTATCCACAGAGTCTTGGCAGGCCAGAAAGGAGTCGCAGGATATATTCAATGTGTTCAATCAGAAAAATATGCAACAAGAATTCTTTTTTTTTTTCAACGTTTTTTTTTTTTTTAATTTATTTTTGGGACAGAGAGAGACAGAGCATGAACGGGGGAGGGGCAGAGAGAGAGGGAGACACAGAATCGGAAACAGGCTCCAGGCTCTGAGCCATCGGCCCAGAGCCTGACGCGGGGCTCGAACTCACGGACCGCGAGATCGTGACCTGGCTGAAGTCGGAGGCTTAACCGACTGCGCCACCCAGGCGCCCCTGCAACAAGAATTCTTTATCCAGCAAGGCTGTCATTCAAAATAGAAGAAGAGATAAAAAGTTTCCCAGGTAAACAACAACTAAAGGAGCTTGTGGCCACTAAACCAGCCCTGCAAGAAATTTTAGGGAGGACTCTCTGAGGGCAGAAAAGATGAAAAAATATATATACAGAGAGAGAGAGAGAGAGAGAGAGAGAGAGAAATAAATAAATCAATAAATACCAAAAGCAACAAAGATTAGAAAGGACAAGAGAACACCACCAGAAACTCCAACTCTACAGGCATCATAATGGCAATAAATTCGTATCTTTCAGTTCTCACTCTAAACATCAATGGACTCAGTGCTCCAATCAAAAGACATAGGGTAACATAATGGATAAGAAAACAAGATCCATCTATATGCTGTTTACAAGAGACCCTCTTTAGACCTAAAGACACCTTCAGATTGAAAGTAAGGAGATGGAGAACCATGTATCATGCTAATGGTCAACAAAAAAAGCTAGAGTAGCCATACTTACATCAGACAATCTAAACTTTATTTTTTTAATGTTTATTTATTTTTGAGACAGAGAGAGACAGAGCATGAATGGGGGAGGGTCAGAGAGAGAGGGAGACACAGAATCTAAAGCAGGCTCCAGGCTCTGAGCTGTCAGCACAGAGCTGGACGTGGGGCTCAAACTCACGGACCATGAGATCATGACCTGAGCCGAAGTCGGACGCTCAACCAACTGAATCACCCAGGCGCCCCAATCTAGACTTTAAAATAAAGACTGTATCAAGAGATGCAGAAAGGCATTATATCATAATCAAGGGGTCTATCCGCCAAGAAGACCTAACTAGTGTAAACATTTATGCACCAAATGTGGAACACCCAAGTATATAAATCAATTAATCACAAACAAGGAAACTCATCGATAGTAATACCATAATAGTAGGAGACTTCAACACCCCACTCATAGCAATGGATGGATCATCTAATCAAAAAATCAACAAGGAAACAATGGCTTTGAATGACACATTGGACCAGATGGACTTAACAGATATAATCAGAGCATTTCATCCTAAAACAGCAGAATATACATTCTTCTCCAGTGCACATGGAATGTTCTCCAGAATAGACCACATACTGGGACACAAATCAGCCCTAAGTAAGTACAAAAAGATCGAGATCATACCGTGCATATTTTCAGACCACAACGCTATGAAACTCGATATCAACCACAAGAAAAAATTTGGAAAGGTAACAAATACTTAGAAACTGAATAACATCCTACTAAAGAATGAATGGGCTAACCAAGAAGTTAAAGAGGAAATTAAAAAGTATATGGAAGTCAATGAAAATGACAATACCACAACCCCAAACCTCTGCGACACAGCAAAGGCAGTCATAAGAGGAAAGTATATAGCAATCCAGGCCTTCCTAAAGAAGGAAGAAAGATCTCAGATACACAACTTAACCTTATGCCTTAAGGAGCTGGAAAAAGAACAGCAAATAAAACCCCAAACCAGCAGAAGACAGGAAATAATAAAGATTAGAGCAGAAATTAATGCTATCAAAACCATAAAAAACCAATAGAACAGATCAATGAAACCAGAAGCTGGTTCTTTGAAAGAATTAACAAAATTGATAAACCACTAGCCAATTTGATCAAAAAGAAAAAGGAAAGGACCCAAATAAATAAAATAAAAAATGAAAGAGGAGAGATCATAACCAACACAACAGAAATAAAAACAATAATAATAGAATATTATGAACAATTATATGCCAATAAAGTGGGAAATCTGGAAGAAATGGACAAATTCCTAGAAACATATACACTACCAAAACTGAAACCAGAAGAAATAGAAAATTTGAATAGATCCATAACCAGTAAGGAAGTCAAATTAGTAATCAAAAATCTGCCAAAAAACAAGAGTCTAGGGCCAGATGGCTTTCCAGGGGAATTCTACCAAACATTTAAGGAAGAGTTAACACCTATTCTCTTTAAGCTGTTCCAAAAAATAGAAATGGAAAGAAAACTTCCAAAGTCTTTCTATGAGGCCAGCATTACCTTGATTCCAAAACCAGACAGAGACCCCACTAAAAAGGAGAACTATAGACCAACTTCTTTGATGAACATGGATGCAAAAATCCTCAACAAGATATTAGCCAACCGGATACAACAATACATTTAAAAAATTTTTCACCACGACCAAGTGGGATTTATACCTGGGATGCAGGGCTGGTTCAATATCCACAAAACAATTAAGGTGATTCATCACATCAATAAAAGAAAGGACAAGAACCATATGATCCTCTCAATAGATTCAGAGAAAGCATTTGACAAAATACAGCATCCTTTCTTGATAAAAACCCTCAAGAAAGTAGAGATAGAAGGAGCATACCTCGAGATCATAAAAGCCATATATGAATGACCCAATGCTAAGATCATTCACAATGGGGAAAAGCTGAGAGCTTTCCCCCTAAGGTCAGGAACAAGGCAGGGATGTCCACCCTCACCACTGTTATTCAACATAGTATTGGAAGTCTTCACCTCTGCAATCAGACAACACAAAGAAATAAAAGGCATCCAAAAAGGCCAGGAGGAGGTCAAACTTTCACTCTTTGCAGATGACATGATACTCTATATGGAAAACCCAAAAGATTCCACCAAAAAACTGCTAGGATTGATTCATGAATTCAGCAAAGTTGCAGGATATAAAATCAACACACAGAAATCAGTTGCATTCCTATACACCAACAATGAAGCAAGAGAAAGAGAAATCAAGGAATCGATCCCATTTACAGTTGCACAGAAAAAAAAACCATAAAATACCTAGGAATAAATCTAACCAAAGAGGTGAAAAATTTATACACTGAAAACTAGAGAAAGCTTATGAAAGAAATTGAAGAAGACACAAAGAAATGGAAAAAGATTCCATGCTCCTGGATAGGAAGAACAAATATTGTTAAAATGTCGATACTACCCAAAGCATATTCAATGCAATCCCTATCAAAGTAACACCAGCATTCTTCACAGAGCTAGAACACATAATTCTAGAATTTGTATGGAACAAGAAAAGACCCCGAACAGCCAAAGCGATCTTGAAAAAGAAAACCAAAGCAGGAGGCATCACAATCCCAGACTTCAAGCTATACTACAAAGCTGTAATAATCAAGACAGTATGGTATTGGCAAAAGAACAGACACTCAGATCAATGGAACAGAATAGAGAACCCAGAAATGGACCCACAAATGTATGGCCAACTAATCTTTGACAAAGCAGGAAAGAACATCCAATGGAAAAAATACAGTCTCTTCAGCAAGTGGTGCTGGGAAAATTGGACAGCAACATGCATAAGAATGAACCTGGACCACTTTCTTACACCATACACAAAAATAAACTCAAAATGGATGAAAGACCTAAATGTAAGACAGGAGGCCATCAAAATCCTTGAGGAGAAAGCAGGCAAGACCTCTTTGATCTTGGCCGCAGCAACTTCTTACTCAACATGTCTCTGGAGGCAAGGGAAACAAAAGCAAAAATGAACTACTGGGACCTCATCAAAATAAAAAGCCTCTGCACAGTGAAAGAAACAATCAGCAAAACTAAGAGGCAACCAACAGAATGGGAGAAGATATTTGCAAGTGACATATCAGATAAAGGATTAGCATCCAAAATCTATAAAGAACTTACCAAACTCAACACCCAAAAACCAAATAATCCAGTGAAGAAATGGGCAAAAGACATGAATAGACGCTTCTCCAAAGAAGACATCCAGATGGCCAACTGACACATGAAAAAATGCTCAACATCACTCATCATCATGGAAATACAAATCAAAACCACAATGAGATATCACCTCACACCTGTCAGACTAACACTGACAACTCAGGCAACAATAGATGTTAACGAGGATGCAGAGAAAGACGATCTCTTTTGCATCGTTGGTGGGAATGCAAGCCAGTGCAGCCACTCTGGAAAACAGTATGGAGGTTCCTCAAAAAACTAAAAATAGAACTATCCTATGACCCAGCAATTGCACTACTAGGCATTTATCCCCGGGATACAGGTGTGCTGTTTCGAAGGGACACATGGACCCCCATGTTTATAGCAGCACTATCAACAATAGCCAAAGTGTGGAAAGAGCCCAAATGTCCATCAATGGATGAATGGATAAAGATGTGGTATATATATGTATGTATGTATATATATGGAGTATATATATTCCATACTCCGAGTATGACTCGGCAATCAAAAAGAATGAAATCTTGCCATTTGCAACTACATGAATGGAACTGGAGGGTATTATGCTAAGTGAAATTAGTCAGTCAGAGAAAGACAAAAATCATATGACTTCACTCATATGAGGATTTTAAGAGACAAAACAGATGAACATAAGGGAAGGGAAACAAAAATAATATAAATTAGAGAGGGGGACAAAACAGAAGAGACTCATAAATATGGAGAACAAACAGAGGGTTACTGGAGGGGTTGTGGGAGGGAGGATGGGCTAAATGGGTAAGGGGCACTAAGGAATCTACTCCTGAAATCATTGTTGCACTATATGCTAACTAATTTGCGCGTAAATTTTTAAATTTAATTTAATTTAAAAAATATCCCTTGGGTGGATTCCCATGGCCTTTTGTAAAGTCTGAAATCCTTACCTGGGCTGACCAGGTATCATTATGCTGCTGGAGCTTTTTCAGTGTCCTATCCCCCGTACTACAGCCAAGGAAATTCAATTCAGTGGACATTTGCAAAGGAATGTCAAGAGAAGGAAAAAGAAAGAGAAAGACCAAATGGTGTACTTTTGGTCTCCAAAATGGGATTTTTGAGTTGTATCTGGCCAGAATAAATAATTTTCTAACTTCCTGTAACTCCCATTAGCATGTCCTGTTGGAGTAGGCTGTAGATTTCGTCTCAATCAGGAGTAGAGAGGACACAGGCTGCATCATAAGGAAAGTTTCTACTACATTAAATGAAGGTTGTGAAAAAAACCACTTCTTCCAGCCTGGCAGACTAGGGTAAGAATTAGCATGCTTTCTAATGATTTTAGTGACACAGAACAGAAGAGAATAAAAATAAATAAACAATATATGTAAAAAAAATAATAAGCATTTAAAAAAAGAATAGCAGAGGTGGCGAGGCCAGGGGTCAGGAGAGCATTTGATTTTTCCCCTCTAGGCTAAAATTCCAAAAGTCAGGATTTGGATAGATTTTGCCTTGCTCCCTTTTGGAGAGGAGACAAAGTGAAAATGGCAGTGAAGCAGATAAATGGTTTGAGTTAGCAGCCTCAAGACTCTCTTAGGCTCCTGGGTGTAGTGCAAAAAGTCCCAAAGTTCTTTGCTTTCCAAGGAAAGATATGGAATGCAGCTGAAGGACTGACCAGGTCTCAGAAGGGGTTAATATCTCCAGCAAGAACCTGAGTAAGAGTGAGTCAGTTAAGGAGTCCCCAGGCCCTGACCCTGCTGAAAGAACTAACTAGAAGTTCACCAACCACACTCGGCAATTTATCAGTCAGCCCAGAGGACCCCAGGACCAGACTCATGAAGCTGAGACTAGCCTGGATCCTGAAGGCAGAGCATGGAAATGAGGTCCTCAGCCCGATCACCACAATGTGTTCATATGAAGGCTACCATACACTTATCAAGGTACAGAGGAAGAATCTGGAAAACTAAAACACCATGAGTTACCCAGAGGAGAGTTTATAAACTGGAAGATTCTGAGACATGGCCAAATAACAACTTCTAGATGAGGAATGGAGATAGTCAGGAGGTGGGAAGATCTTGAGAAGAAGGAGCTGAAACATTTAATGTGTGATACATAATAGAACATTCCAGGGGCTGGTACTTGGTCCAGATGAAGGTATCACCACTAGAGTCTGTCTTAACTATTAACCTACCAAATAAAACCTAGCAACGGAGACTGGGGTAAGGGCTTGAGGAGTCAGGGCAGTGACAGGGAGAAGAATAGGAAGCTGTAGCAGAGATTGAGTTTATTGTTCAAGGCTGTAAATCCAACACCTAAAATGTGCCTTTCTTAGCATAAATAAATGAATGAATAAATGAATTTTGGGCAATGCCTATAAAGAAGGTTGGGAGTGGGGGACAACAGCTTGGGCGGCCAGGTCTGTTGGATCCTAGTTTACCAACTAATAGGTAATAAATACCAAAACACATTACTTTCTAATTATTTCACTACATTTTCCTCTTACCTACGCTCTCCAGATTATTTATGCCTCTGGTATCCAGGGCTGGCTCCATGGGCATGGAACAGGGCCCCGTACTCAGAAGGTGGCAAGCTTGATTTACTGCTTTCCTGTCATCATCTTGAAATTGTTAACAACTTTTTAATGAGGGGCCCCACATTTTCATATTGCGCTGGGATCCACAAATTACTTAAGTAATTTGGGACCTGATTGTACCTGTAGTGTCTTCTGCAGCTTGATAGCACGGGGTGGACATTGGCAAACGCTGGAAATCCGAGTGAGAACCAATTGTAAAATGTGTACCACCAGACAAGCCACACTATATAAGTATAATGATTACACATGCCCATTCCCAACCCCCGTGGGTTTTGATAGAATTTCAGAGTAGGAAAGAAGGTTTTTGGGTTTTTTGTTTTTGTTTTTGTTTTTTGTTTTAAACATAGCACTTTACCATTTATTTGTGGCAAAGAAGAAAAACAGTGGCCTCAGCCTTGGTATTATTTCAAAACCTAAATTCAGATATCCCATGATTGCAAACTGTCACAGATGAAGTGTGACACTCCAGAAGGGCGGTAAGAAGTCTCCCTGAATGAAGAAGGTTCGCATCAATTGGTGAAAGGTTAGAAATCCGAGAACTCGCGCCTGCCTCCTCTGGCCAAGTCTTAGCTGTCGCTCCCAGGCTCTTCCTCCTCCCCGGGGAAGCCGGGAGCTCGCCAGAGTGTACGGAGACGCGGTAGGCTGGGCGACCCTCACCAGGCGCGGGGCGGAGAAAGCCCACCCGCCTCCGGAGCCCCACAGACTTGTCTGCGACCCGCACAGCGATGGAGCCCTCCTGGCTGGAGATGCGCTGGGCGCGGCCCTTGTACCTGGCCTTCGTGTTCTGCCTGGCCCTGGGGCTGCTGCAGGCCATCAAGCTCTACCTGCGGAGGCAGCGGCTGCTGCGAGACCTGTGCCCTTTCCCCGCGCCCCCCACCCACTGGTTCTACGGGCACCAGAAGGTAATGGAAGGGAGGGGCGGAGAAGGATACTGCCAAGGGAACCCGGCGAGCGGAGAGGAGGCTGCTTGCGCCCCTTCCTCCCATCGCTGCGTCCTGCACAGCTGGCCCACCCTGTGGCTCACAGCACTGCAGGGAAAGGAAAAGAGCCTGGAGCCTCTAGGGTGGAAGCTCCGGGAGGGCTGGGAGGGCCATGTAGAGACTGAGTACAGAAAAAGAACGTGCTGTAGTTCAGGGCGGGCTCTAATTGCTTCACCAATCTCTTGCATTTATGTACTGCATTTTAAAAATCCTACATGGATCGCTAAAAAATAGTTATGTTATTCTAAATAATGCAAATTAATTGCAGAAAATATGCACAATTGAGCACAATTAATTGCCACCCTCAGTCCGTTACAACCAGAGAAAATGAACTTTCTTTTCCCAAGATTCTTTTGAAGTAGAGAGCAGCCCCAGCCAATCGCTCAAAAACAGTTGGCGAATTTACCTTTTGGTCTTTCTTGTTCTCCAAATCCTCTCTCACTCCTGATTACCTTGTTTTATTCATTCAGCCAGCTTTGAGTGGAATTGTGTGATGGGTGCTAGCATTACAAAGAGCAGACCCCCGTACCTGCCCTCAGAGGGCCAAACCAGATGCATATTTAGACCACAAAGAGATAATGCAAATACAGTAGTGAGTGCTTTGATAGAGGCCCAGGAACAAGGCATCTTGGAAATAGGTGTCTGTACCTAGGGGAGGAAGGAAAGTCTCTGAAAGCCTGGGCAGAATTCTAAAGGGTGGGTGGGTTGGGAAGGGTGTCTCCAGCAGAGCTACTGCGGAGTTCTTTGGCTCCCCCACTCCTGGTCCTTCCCGAAAGCAACCACTCTCAACTGTTTTACCTGTTTATTTTCATCCTTACTGCTAAATTAATATTACTATGTTGCATTTCTTAATTCAATCATTTTAGATATCCATTTACTAGCTACCTTATGATGAGTAATCACTTATACCTCATCTTTTGCTGTCCCAATATAGTTATATTGTATTTTTTTGGTTAAATAGAAAAATTAGTATTTATATTCTTTTTATTATGTAAATGTTTACTTACCGCTGATCTAATGGTTGATTTTGTTTCTTTTCTTATGGAACATTTTTTTCTTCCACAGTGTTTCTCATATGCTTAGTTTTTCAAAATCTGTCACTGTTTTTTCCCCCCAAATGTTTTAATAGATCTGTCAAACACATCTCAAGAATCTTTCCAAGTATTAAAACATATCAAACAACCTGTCAGTTTTTATGCTTTTCTGGAGGCATTTCTCCCAAAGACCTCTCCTCCTCTTCTAAGCTGGACTGGTTGGTTCTTCTCTAGGTCTGATACATAGATATTGTGCCATCCTGTGTCATATCTTCCATTTCCTGGATACTATGTCTTCTATTTTTCTTGATTTATTTAATCATTTTTATGGGTAGCTTCTTGAGATTGAGTGAAAGGAATGTCAGGTGAATTTTTTGAGCTCTTGAATAGCTGAAAGTGTCTATTAAAATTCATTAATGAATTTTCATTCATTAAAATTCATGACTGATAATTTGGCTGGGTATAGAATTATACTTTGGAAATAATTTTCTCTTGGAATTTTGAAGACATCATGCCGTTGTCTTCTAGCTTTCGGGATAACTGTTGAAAATTCTGATACCTTTCTGACTTTTTCCCCAAAATCTTTACTGTGGTAAAATGCCCCAAACATAAAATTTGCCATCTTCACCATTTTTAAAAGTGTACAGTTCAGTGACATTAAATACATTCATAATGCTGTGCAACCACCAGCACTATCCACCTCCATAACACTTTGCATCTTGTAAAACTGAAACTGTATACCCGTTCAACAACAGTTCCCCATTTTTGTCTCTCCTCAGCCCCTGGCAACCACCATTCTATTTTCTGTTTCTACAGTTTTAGCTACTCTACATATCTCCTATAAGTGGAATCATGTAGTATCTTTTTGTGACTAGATTATTTCACTTAGCATAATGTCCTTAGGGTTCTTCCATATTGTAGCATGTGTCAGAATTCCCTTCCTTTTTAAAACTGAATAATATTTCACTGCGCATCTATACCACATTTTGTTTATCTGTTCATCCTGTCAGTGGACACTTGGGTTGTATTCTACATTTTAGCTATTGTGAACATGAGTGTAAAAATCTGTTTGACACCCAGCTTTCGACTGGATATATACCCAGAAGTGGAATTACTATATCATATGGTAATTCTATTTTTAATTTTTTGAGGAGCAACCATACTGTTTTCTGCAATGGCTGCACCATTTTACACTTCCAACAGAAGTGCACAGGGGTTCCAATTTCTCCACATTCTTACCAACACTTGTTGTTTTCTGGCTTTTGCTTTTTTCTGATAGTAGTCATCCTAATAAGTGTGAGGTAGTATCTTATACTTTTGATTTGAATTTCCCTAATGATTAGTGATGTTGAGCATCTTTTCATGTGCTCAATGCCATTTGTATATCTTCTTTGGAGGAATGCCCAGTTAAGTCCTTTACCCATATTTGGATCAGGTTGTTTGTTTTTTGATGTTGAGTTTTAATATTTCTCTATGTATTCTGGATATTAATCCCTTATCGGATATATTATTTGTAAATATTTCTCCAATTCTGTGGGGTTTTTTTACTTTTCCTGTTACACTGTGTTTTCATACACATTTTTTTTAATTTTTGTAAAGTCCAATTTATATTTTTTTTTCTTTTTTCCTGTGCCTTTGGTGTCATAATCAAGAAATCATTTCCAGATCCAATGTTGTGAAGAATTTACCCTGTGTTTTCTGCTAAGAGTTTTATAGTTTTAGTTGTTACTTTTAGGTCTTTGAGCCATTTTTGGTTAATTTTTGTGTATGGTGTTAGATAAGGAAGGACCCAACTTTATTCTGTTGCATGTGGATATTCGGTTTTCCCAACAACATTTGTTGAAAAAACTGCCCTTTTCCCTTTTTTTTTCAGGGTACAAAGCTAGTTTATTTGGACAAAGTTTTTCACATACACAGAAAAGCTCAGTATGCATTTCCAGCCACCCAATCCCAAGCACTTGGTAATCACAGCCAAAGGTTCAGAAACTTACTGAAGATACAGACCCTGTTTACATGTCCTTTTCCCATTGAATGATTCTATCCCCTTTGTCAAAAATCATTTGACCATATATTTAAGGGTTTATTTCTAGGCTTTCTATTTTATTCCATTTGCCTATATGTCTGTCTCTGTGCCAGAACCATGCTGTTTTGATTACTGTAGCTTTGTAGTAAGTTTTGAAATCAGGAAAATGAGTCCTTCAGCTTTGCTCTTCTTATTAAAGATTTTTTTTTTTTTTGCTATTCAAGGTCCCCTGAGATTTCATATAAATTTTAGGATAGACTTTTCTATTTCTACAGAAAACATCATCAGGATTTTGTTAGGCATTATGTTGAATTTGTAAAATTCTTTGGGTAGTATTGGAATCTTAATAATAATGTCTTCCAATTCGTGAACATGGGATGTGTTTCCATTTATTTATGTTTTTTTAAATACGTAAATATTGTTTCTTCAGCAATGTTGTTTAGTTTTCACTGTACAAATCTTTCACCTTGTTGGTTGGAAATACTTGGTTTTCCAATACTTGATTTCACCTCCTAAATATTTTATTCTTTTTGATGTTATTGTAAATGGGCTTGTTTTTGTCATTTTCTTTTCAGATTGTTTATTGTTAGTGTACAGAAATGCAACTGGTTTTTGTGTAGAAAATGTAGATTTTCTACATTTTAATGTAGAAATACAACTAGCTTTGCCAAATCTAAGGTTAATTCCTTATCTTTTCTTCTAAGAGTTTTATAGTTTTAGCTCTTTCATTTAGAACATTGATCCATTAAGTTAATTTTTGTATATTGCATAAGGTAGGGGTCCAACTTTATCCTATTTTTTTGTGAATATCCAGTTATCCCAGCACCATTTGTTGAAAAGACGATACTTTGCCCCCATTAAATTGTTTTGACACCTGAGTAGGAAAAACCCAGTCCTCTCCCTGTGGAGACCCCACAGATTAAGGGTTCAGCCCCACAAGATTACCCCAACCCCATTTCAGATGCCAATTGCAAGTCCAGGTTGTTACTGTGCTTCTGACCAATCAGCTATAAGTTGGAGGCTCCCATGACCTTCTCCTCAGGTTTGATTAATATGCTAGAACAGCTCACAGAACTCAGGAAACAGTTGATTTACTGTTTACCAGTTTGTTATAAAAGGATATGATAAAGGATACAGATGAACATGCAGTTGGAAGTGATGCAAAGGACAAGTATGTGGGAAGGGGCACAGAGCTTCCACAGAGCCCTCTCCAGATACATCACTCTACCAGCACCTCCACGTGTTCACCAAACCAGGTCTCCAAACCCTGTACTTTTGGGATTATTATGGAGGCTTCATCATGTAGATACAATTGAACATTAACTCCATTTCCAGTTCATCTCCTTCTCTGGAGAATGAGAAGTGAGACTGAAGATTCCAAACTTCTAATTATAGCTTGGTCTTTCTGGTGACCAGCCCCCATCCGAGAGCCCACCAAGAGTCACCTCACTGGAACAAAAGACATTGCTATCAGTTGACTGTAAACAAGAAGTTTATTTATGGATTCTCAATTCTATTCTTATAGAATAGAATTATTCTTATTGTCTATACTTATGCTGATACCACACTGTCTTAATTATTTTTGCTTTGTAGTAAGTTTTGAAATTAGGAAGCATGAGTCCTCCTACTTTGTTCTTTTTCAAGATTACTTGGGCTATTTTGGATACCTCTGGTTTCCATATAAGTTTTAGAATCAGCTTGTCAATGCCTACAAAGAAGCCAGCTGTGATTCTGATGGGGATTGCACTGAATCTGTAGATCAGTTTGGGAAATACTGCCATTTTAACAATATGAAGTTTTCTGCTCCATGAACATGAAATGTCTTTACATTTATATAAGTCTTTTTAAATTTCTTTCAACAATGTTTTGTAGTTTTCAGTAACCTTTACATTTATCCTATTAAATTTGTTTCTGAATGTTTTATTCTTTCTGATACTGTTGTCAAAGGATGGTTTTATTTTCAGTCAGATTGTTTATTGCCATCATGTTTTAAAGTCTATATCTCTCTTGACTGCCACTAAATTATTTTTTTGTGTGTTTTAGAGAGGCCTCTATCAGAGTTTTTCAGATGAGAAATGGCTGATATATCAAGCTGGCTAATATTACCAACTCTACCTATTTACCTTTTTTTTTTGCCCTTTATGTTTCTTTTGACAATTCATCACTCAGATAGTCACAAGGAAGAGCTAGAACTATTATACTTAACCTTCCTAAGGCTCAGTTTCCTCATCTGTAAAATGTAGGTTCTAATCATATCTGCTTCATAGGGTTCTTGGTATAGAGATTAAACAATATACATCATGGAGGGGAGCTTGGGTGGCTCAATTGCTTAAGCATCCGTCTTCAGCTCAGGTCATGACCTCATGGCTCATGGTTCGAGCCCCATGTTGGGCTCTGTGCTGACAGCTCAGAACCTGGAGTCTGCTTCAGATTCTGTGTCTCCTTCTCCATCTGCCCCTCCCCCACTCACGTTTTGTCTCTGTCTCTCAAAAATGAATAAACGTTTAAAAAAAGTTTAAAAATACATATAAAACATGGAAAGTAACTTGGCAACATCTAGCTCATAGTAGTGCTTTGTAAATGTTAGCTATTACTATTTCTTTGAGAACTAAGCATTTTCTGATTATTTCTGAACAGTGTTTCCTAAATATGTGTAAGACGTATTTTCAAATGTATTAAGGTACTGCTATGGATGAAGAAATGTAAATTCAATATTACAGGAGTCACAATGGCTTTCTATCCTTTTTGTCCAGAAAGGAGTTACTAAAAGTATGACCAAATGCTTTTGGCTGAAGGTGTCCATGACAATTTTTAACTTAAAAAAATAATCCTCATACTAGGCTATAATTTCTGTGAGGACAAAGACTTTGTCTGTCTTATATTTCTCTGCATCTCTATTGCCTGGAATATATAGTAGGCACTTAATACATTCTCATTTGTTTATTGTTTGCAAATGAATGAAGGAAGGAACATTTTTTTTGTTAGGGAACATCATTGGCATTGTCAGTGGGTACTTGTCACTGACTTGATTGTGGAAGTGTTAGGAAAAATGAGTCTGCACCATTTCAGGAGGTAGAGTTCAAGAATCTCAATCTGTTAGGGGCCCTACACTTTCCAGGGAACACTTCATGGGATAAAAGGTGCTAGCTTGTAACAGAGGATATTGGGAGCCAAAGTTTGCCAACTTTTCTGAGGGTAGCAAATTCTGTATGACTGGTCACATAAGGGAGAACTTGCCAACCTTGGTTTCCTTACAAGTCAGGACCCCTACAATCATGTATCACTGGGCACCCCCAGACACACATATACAGGTGCCCGCCACACTCCCACTTTATACAAGAAGTTCATGAATCTTCTTGTCAGCGATTTAGAGGAACTATTTAAATGAGCCATTAGTGGCAGAAGACATGAATAGACAATTTTCCAAAGTAGACATCCAGATGACTAACAGACACATGAAAGGATGTTCAACACCACTCATCATTAGGGAAATACAAATAAAAACCACAATAAGATATCACCTCATACCTGTCACAATGGCTAAAATTAACAGCACAGGGAAAAAACAGATGTTGGTGAGGATGTGGAGAAAGAACCCTTTTGTGCTGTTAGTGCAGGTACAAATAGGTGCAGCCACTCTGGAAAGCAGTATGGAGATTCCTCAAAAAATTTAAAATAGAACTACCCTATGACCCAGTAATTGCTATACTAGGAATCTATCCAAAGGATACAAAGATGCTGATTTAAAGGGAAAATGTACCCCAATGTTTATAGCAGCACTATCAACAATAGCTAAATTATGGAAAAAGCCCAAATATCCATTGATTGATGAATGGATAAAGGAGATGTGGTGTATATACACAATGGAATATTACTCGGCCACCAAAAAGAATGAAATCTTGCCATATGCAACAACATGGATGGAACTAGAGTGTATTATGCTAAGCCAGTCAGAGAAAGACAAATATCATATGACTTTACTCATATGTGGAATTTAAGAAATACAACAGATGAACATAGGGGAAGGGAAGAAAAAATAAGATAAAAACAAGGAGAGAGGCAAACCATAAGAGATTCTTAAATATAGAGAACAAACTGAGGGTTACTGGAGGGGAGGCAGGTGGGGAGTGTAGGCTAAATGGGTGATGGGCATTAAGAAGGACACTTGTTGGGATGCGTTCTGGGTGTTACATGTAAGTGATGAACCACTGAATTCTACTCCTGAAACCAATACTACACTATATGTTAACTAACTTGGATTTAAATAAATACAAAATAATAATAATAAATGAGCCATTAGTAACCTGCTTATCAAGGCAAAAGTTCATCTCTGATGGTAGTAAGGGAAAAGAACAGGGTTTTCTTTGTAGATGGAGTGGGCAGGTTTTTGGGGAGAAGCTTTAACTATGAATTACCAAAAAGGATCATTCCTCAATTAGTAATAATCAGAGAGGGGAAAAGGAAGAGGGAATGGTGAGCTAGATTGTGGGTCATGTCCAATCTACTACCAGTTAGCTTCCCACATAGGAAAAAAACTCTTTTTCAGCTTCCAGAGTCCACTCCTAAAAAGTGTGTGACTTTAGCAGGTGAGGCAGACTCAGCTCGCTTCACCCTCTCAGTTGGGAAAATGGCTCATGGTAGATGTCAATTGACAGAGATTTATTCTGGGGATTCAACATGCATTTAGATGGGGAAGTTAAATACACTGATATTGGTTAGAAAATTATACTCCAAGCTTAGAAATGCTGAGGAGAGCATGTCTGTGCTATGTTATCCGGGCCCTAGATTCGGCTCACATCTGTAGGAGGGGATGAGTCCAGATTGGCTGGCTTCTTTAACTTCCTTCACTCATTTTTCACTGCAGCTACTTCAGGATGGTGAAATGGAGAAACTTGAGGAGCTTGTTGGAAAATACCCTTGTGCCTTTCCTTGCTGGGTTGGGCCCTTTCAGGTATTCTTCTATATCTATGACCCAGACTACGCGAAGGCATTTCTGAGCAGAACAGGTAAGAAAAGGGATGAATCTCGGGAAACTATCCTCCTAGGAGGGATATGCACAACTCACAGGCAGGATTCTAAAGGAATCCTGAAGTAAAGATTAATATCAGGCCTTTATTAAGAGACCTAGAGACAAACTGACGGTTACCAGAGTCAGGCGACGGGGGGGGAGGGTGAAATATGTGATGGGGATTAAGGAGCGCACTTGTGATAAGTACTGAGTGATGTATGGAAGTGTTGAATCACTACATTTACACCTGAAACTAATATAACACTGTATGTTAACTATACTGGGGTTAAAACAAAGCAAGAGAGGCCTGGCCTGGAGAAAGCCAAGAGAGTTTCTGAGCAATGCTGAAAGGGATTCCCATGTCCCCCAAGTCCCTTGTCAGGCTAAGACTCCCATGAACCCTTTAGGGTGTAATATAAAGCCCCGCTGGCACCACCAGATCACCAAGGGCTTCCTTTATGTCTCAGTTTTGTGATGTCAGTAATACTCCCCATCCCCCAGCCCCTTACTTGTGCATGAGTCTTCAGGGAATTCAGAAGTAGCTCTGCCTCTGCTGGTTTCATACCTGAACCTGGGTGCTAGATCATTAATTTACCAGTATAACCTCTTGGCTGCAGTCCAGATATTTTTGTTTTCTTCATAGTTCCCAACTGTGTTCCCTTTTGGAACGCGAGTCATCTAACTCCCCCATCCAAGCCTTTTCAAAGACGTCTGTGGCAGATTATCTCATCGCACAAAATTAAAACGTCCAGTTTGGGAGCACCTGGGTGGCTCAGTCGGTTAAGTGTCCGACGAAGCCCCACGCTGGTCTCCACATTGGGCGTGAAGCCTACTTAAAAAAAAAAAAATGTCCAGGTTTTTCTCCATCATCTTTGTAAAACTAAGATCTTACATTCTAATCTTTCTTCTCTGTCCATTGTCTCCATTACTTTTAGTAAAACCTAATAAAAGAAAACAGCCTTTCCCTGAAAGTCTCCATGTTTCCCAATCCCCCAGCCCTGATTTGTTTCCTGCTCACTTCTTAAAGGACAAGAGCTGTAAAACACTTCCACATTAGAGTTCATGAGAACCCCCAGAGGCATTTGATCCCCACTCTCTGTGGTCTGCCAGCTCCTGCTGTAAACACTAATCTACTTTCCAAGAAGGATATAATATATTGTCCCAAATCCTGTTCTGGAAACTTGGTCACCCTTGGGCAATCTGTTTCTATAGGAGAAAGTATAAGCAAGGGAAGAATCTGGGTTTGTGTACCTGTCTGCCTCCTGGGGTTTATTGTTCTCTGGCTCCTTAACCAAACTTATGGTTTGCCTGGGCATGCCATGGGTTGCCATGCCATGCCTGGGCTCCTTCTTGCTATTTGTGATTAGCACAGGCAAATGAAGAGAACCTTCACCGACTTTGGTAATTTTCCTCTAATGCTGTTGTTTGTTTCCTCTGCTTGACTCTACAGATCCCAAGTCCAAGTACCTGTACAAGTTCTTGATTCCGTGTCTTGGTATGTATGTGCCAGAGAGACAGGTGATTCACTCTCTTGCTTGAGGTCCCCTTGGTATAGTAAAGCATTCCAAAGAAACAAGTCAGAATGCTCAAAACAATTAAGAGGATGGACGATCTATGCTGCAAGTTATCTAGGGGCAAAATCAAGAGGGAGTGCTAAGATCAACCCAGCACAACTTCCTAAGAACCCTCTTTATCCATTTCTCTCTCCAAAGTCTCATTCTCAAGGCAGCATGTGTGTGAATCTGTCCCATCTCTGTCTTTAAAACTGCAGCCACACATCTGTATTCTTTATTTTGTCCTTTCTTTTCTCTTGTTTTCTTGGATCTTCCACTTTCTTTTTGGAGTCCATATATTTCCATATGCAAACCAGTACAGTTTTGCTTTGAAGTATAGTTTGGTAGTATTCCATGAGCAGATAAATTAGGCCTTCTGGTCATGTAATTGGTATTCATGTTAGACAAAGAAGGAATTACATGAAAAAACTGTTGATTTGGGGTTCAGAGCTACTTGGATTTGAATACTGCCTCCCACTAGCTAGTTGCATGTGATTCTGGGGAAATCTTCTGATGAGAGTTACATCTCTAGGCCATTGTGGGGATTAAATGAAACACGTATTTTCAGCACTTACTGTAGTGGCTGGCATGGTACCAGCACCAGACCATACATCTCAAGCCTGACATGTTGTAAGCACCCAATGAATGATGGAAGTTACTTATTAATAAATGTTAAAGTCGTTTTAAAGCCAAATCTTTAATGACCTTTCTTGCAACCAAAGACTGTAAAGCACTGATCTTGATGAGTGTTTGCACTCCCTATCATTTATAAGTGTGAATCACCAACTAAGGCCCAAGGAGGAGACATCTGGGGACAGAGTGGACACTCACGTCTAGTTCCTTATAAATTTTGTGTTCGCAGTGTAGTTTATGGATTGGTTTGGAGTCAAAAGGAGATGAATATTTGTTATGTTTCCACTGTGAGCTAGAGACCAGGCTAGGTGCTTCATGTATGTGCTTTCATTTAATCTTCACAGCAACACAGTGAGGTAGATGTTTATTATCACACTCTATCATTGAGTAAACCAAGCCTCAGGAAGATTAGGTGACTTACTCAGTTTTGACATAGGTAGTGACTGGTGACTTCAGGATCAGCACTCTCATCAGGTTTCAAACCCTGGGGTCTTCCTCACAATGTTAAATATATCCATCCCAGATTAAGCAACAAATCTCACTTCCATCATAATATATAAACACTACTCTGATTTCCACTCTATTATGACTACATGTGTGTCATGCTCACTCCCTGATGTCTCTGTTCCTCACCTCTCCTTCCTCATCTCATCTAATAAAATGGCATGAGGTTTTGTCCCCTTTCTTTCTCAAGGAAAAGGACTAGTGAGTCTAGAAGGACCCAAATGGTTCCAGCACCGTCACCTACTAACTCCTGGGTTCAATTTTAACATCTTGAAATCATATGTTGAGGTGATGGCCCATTCAGTGAACACAATGCTGGTAAGTGAAGGGACAAAAAGTTCTCTGGTGTGTTGCAGAATGCTTCCAACAGGGAATGAATTAGACATGTGTGATGGGTAGCAAAATTCAAAGGGGGATGGCTCTTAGAAATTAACCAGTGTACATTTACCAACTGAGCAATAGGTGTCCATGTAAGCCTTTGCTATGGTTCTTTGTTTGGGTGACAAAAAATGATGAAGTTCTGGTCATCTAACTCAGATATATTTTGAGACCCTATGGCAGTAAACCAAGTACCAAGTAGTGAGATTCAGATGGTCAGTGCTGTAACTGACAGGTGAGGAAATGAGGAATAGCTATAGTAGCTTCAGATTCAGAGGAGACTCATTTTTACCAGCAAATATGGCCGGACTTGCTTATGTGGATAATACAGATGAGTGAATTCTAAGCAGAGTGAGTTAGCATAAGCAAAGGTATGGAAGTTAGAGCGAATTTGCCTGATGGTCACAAAGAACCTAGCAAAAGCTAAGTGTCTACATTAAAGCCACAGGGTGTGAGTTTCCTCTTGTAGATAGTAGTGATCATTTGGATCATAAATGAGTTCCATTCTAAAACTCCACTGGTATGTGGTATATTTTTAATTTTTAAACTGTGATTGTTTAAAAATGAGACAAGTAATTCATTAATACAAGTTTCATGATAAACACTTCAAACTCCACCAATGAAGCCAAAGTTTCCCTCCACTTTCATTTGCAAACCCATCCCTTTGCCCAGAAGAGAACCACTGTTACCAACCAATTGGCTGAGTTCTCACAGAAGTGGATTTAACCTGAGTTAAGGTGAAAATACCCATGGCCCACTCTTGGCAGAAAGCCTCAGGTACAGGCTGGAGAGAGAAGGAGCAGTCTCCTTCCATTCTGGTGCCATGCTGCTTTGTACACAATGGCAAATTAGCCAGTGGTGGTACTGAGTTTATCTCTGTTTCAGTAAACCACTTGTGTCTTCCTCGTTTCTCAGCCCCACCTGAGCCTGAGACTCCACTCATAGCTTTCCCCTCGGCTGAACTGTGCCCTAGTGCTTCCAGCTTGAGCTTCCCCTTCGCTGCCATTTCTCCTAAATTTACTTTTTTTACACAGTATAACTTACATTATTCAAGATGAAAGCAATTGAATAAACAATGGACATTGGGATAAAAGCTTTAAAAAAAATCTCTGCCTCCAAATGTGTACCAGCCCCTACCTATGGCATTAGGTGCTCAATAGGTTGATCTGACTTTAAACATTTAGATTTCTTTGTGTTTAACACAAAGAATGCTTATCATGACATATTCATTTTCAACAGGGAACATTTCAGGTAGTGTGAGCAGGTCACCTGGAGGGGAGAAGTAAACTGGGCACAAACAGCGCTTGGCAGGGGGTCAGCTGGAAGCTGCTCCTACCCATGGCTTCTCTCTGTCCCCCACTTCTGAATTGAAAAGGCTTCTTACAATGTTCCAAGTTTATTTTAAGTGTGGCTATGGTGGTTGGCAGTAGTGATGGGGTAGGGTGTCTAGCAATTTGGGGGCTGAAGATGGAGGAAGCCCTGGGGAGACCCCTTGTAATTAGAGGTCTTGTATCAGAGATTGTCTGTTTTACTGGAACTCTGATCTGTTGTAAAGCAGAGTTATGGTAATGACTGAAAGGCCAAAAATACTTAACTCAGCCATTTACAAGATACCCGGCTTGCTCCGTGCTCTTTCTCACTCAGCTAGGTGCGGCTTTCCCTTCCTCATGCCAAGTAAGCACTTGGCTTATTTACATATACAACCTATGGCTCCTCCTAGGTCTGGATTGTCTACCTTACAGCCTAAGGGCAGGGTCAGGGAGGAGCTTTCAGGTAAAGGCAGTTTGATGATGCTATTGGTCTTGACCCCCTGTGCCAGGATAAGTGGGAGAAGATCTGTGGCCCCCAGGACACAATTGTGGAGGTCTTTGAGCACATCACCTTGATGACCCTGGACATACTTATGAAGTGTGTTTTGAGCCAGGAGACCAACTGCCAGACAAGCAGGTCAGTGACAGAAAAGCAAAAAGACACTTGTTCGTCATTATCTAAGTCATGCATTGACATATTGTCCCCACTTTCTCTTCTAGCACCCATGATCTTTATGTTAAAGCGACATTTGAAGCCAGCAAAATCATCTTTCACCGCTTATACAATTTCTTACATCACCTTGACATAATTTTCAAATTCAGCCCTCAGGGCCACCGCTTACAGGAGATGGTCAAAATTCTACATCAGTACACAGGTATTGCTTGTGTTTGGATTGCCTAAGTCCATACACCGTCATTGTTGTACTGTGCCTGTCTAGAAGAATAGGCCTCGGTGTGAAAAAAAAAAAAAAAGTTCTTGTTCTTTTATATGGACAGTGCTCCTTTAGAAGAGTGTGCTAGATCCATAGTAGTAGTTCTCTACTACTTCAGAAGTTTTCTATGTATTATATCATGTTTATTATTATTTCCAATTGTTGGGGCGCCTGGGTGGCTCAGTTGGTTAAGCATCCGACTTCAGCTCAGGTCCTGATCTCATGGTTTGTGAGTTCGAGCCCCACATCAGGCTCTGTGCTGATGGCTCAGAACCTGGAGCCTGCTTCAGATTCTGTGTCTCCTTCTCTCTCTGCCCCTCCCCCAACTTGTGCTCTGTCTCTCTCTATCTCTAAAAATAAATTTAAAAAATATTTCCAATTGTTATTAATACAAATATAACAAGGGTCATTTAATATCTCAAAGCACACAAGGGCATATGGCTTTTTACACAGTGTTTCCAGTAGTCGCGAAGGAATAACAACAAACTAAAAACATTCATACAACATGGGAATGAATATGAGAACAGAGAGCACACGGACACGCATTCAAAAGGAGGGGGGACGGGGAGTTGTTCAGTAGGTAGAAAGTTTCAGTTACACAAAATGAACAAGTTCTAGAGATCTGCCTACAGTTAACAGTGCTGTACTGGGCATGTAAAAACTTAAGTGGGTAGATCTCCGGTTAAGTGTTCTTACCACAATAAAAAAATAAAAGAAGCTCAGTTCAAAAATAGTTTTGGCAAAACATAAACATAAAAGTTGAAATAGATTAAGCTCTTTAAGCAAGTCAACATTACTTTTCATCAACACCCGAATAGAGAATATTTATAAAGCAGTTAATGAATCCTTCCTCAGCTATGACTTCGGGCAAGTTAATCACTGCTTTGTCTCAATGTCAGCTGTAAAATGGGGACAAAAAGGAACCTATCTCCCAGGTTTGTGGTGATGATTCACTGTGTTAATATACATAAAGCGCTTGGGAAAGTGCCTGGTACTGAATAAATGTTAATCATAAAATACAGGGGCGCCTGGGTGGCGCAGTCGGTTAAGCGTCCGACTTCAGCCAGGTCACGATCTCGCGGTCCGTGAGTTCGAGCCCCGCGTCAGGCTCTGGGCTGATGGCTCGGAGCCTGGAGCCTGTTTCCGATTCTGTGTCTCCCTCTCTCTCTGCCCCTCCCCCGTTCACGCTCTGTCTCTCTCTGTCCCAAAAATAAATAAAAAACGTTGAAAAAAAAAATTTAAAACCTAGAACACATATTAAAAAAAAAATCATAAAATAGTTACTTTAGCAAATATATTTGCCTCAAGGAAATTTGCAAGACACACCCACACAGGCACAGGCGCAGTCAGGCACCCATAAACACACATGAATGTAGTGTATAAGGAGGACAGTCAGAAGCAGGTTAGGTTAACGATTTAAGATACAGATGGGCATTATGCAAATTATGGAAAGAGCCTAAATGTCCATCAACTGATGAATGGATAAATTGTGGTTTATATAGACAATGGAGTACTACGTGGCAATGAAAAAGAACAAAATATGGCCCTTTGTAGCAACGTGGATGGAACTGGAGAGTGTGATGCTAAGTGAAATAAGCCATACAGAGAAAGACAGATACCATATGTTTTCACTCTTATGTGGATCCTGAGAAACTTAACAGAAACCCATGGGGGAGGGGGAGGAAAAAAAAAAAGAGGTTAGAGTGGGAGAGAGCCAAAGCATAAGAGACTCTAAGAACAAACTGAGGGTTGATGGGGAGTGGGAGGGAGGGGAGGGTGGGTGATGGGCATTGAGGAGGGTACTTTTTGGGATGAGCACTGGGTGTTGTATGGAAACCAATTTGACAATAAATTTCATATATTGGAAAAAAAAAAAAAAAAAGATGGGCATTATATAGCAGTAGTTCCAAACCGGTTCACATCATGGCCCACACAGAAAATGCTAATATTTGTATGGCTCACTAGAGTGAACCTGGGGCATCTACAAAGGGTTATTGAAAGAACTCTTTACTATTTATTTATATTACATAATTATGATGAGAAAACAAAATGCAAATATTAGGGAAAAATAAATGCTAAATTTATTCAAAATAAAACCTTTTCAAAATTTTTATATTTATTTAGTCAAATTTACCAATATTATTTGTTCCTTTTTATTTTTTTATTATTTTTTAAAATGTATTTTCAAGTTAGTTAACATACAGTGTAGTCTTAGCTTCAGGATTAGAACCCAGTGATTCATCTCTTACATATGACACCCACCGCTCATCCCAAAAAGTGCCCTTCTTAATGCCTATCACCCATTTAACCCAGCCCCCCCCACCCCCCTCTAGCAATCCTCAGTTTGTTCTCTGTATTTAAGAGTCTCTTATGGTTTGCCTTCCTCCTCATTTTTATCTTATTTTTTCCTTCCCTTCCTCTATGTTCATCTGTTGAATTTCTCAAATTCCACATATGAGTAAATCTTATGGCGTCTGTCTTATTTTGCTTAGCACAACACCCTTCATTTCCATCCATGTTGTTGCAAATGGCATGATTTCATTTCTTTTTCATCACCAAGTAATATTCCATTGTATATATACCACATCTTCTTTATCCCTTTATCAGTTAATGGACATTTGAGCTCTTTCCATAATTTGGCTGTTGTTGATAGCGCTGCTATAAGCATTGGGGTGCATGTGCCCCTTTAAATAAGCATTTTTGTAACCTTTGCAGAAATTCCTAGTAGTGCGATTGCTGGGTTATAGAGTAGTTCTATTTTTAATTTTTTGAGGAAACTCCATACTGTTTTCCAGAGTGGCTGTACCAGTTTGCATTCCCACCAACAATGCAAAAGGGTTCCTCTTTCTCCACATCCCCACCAACATCTGTTGTTTCCTGTGTTGTTAATTTTAGCCATCTGACCAGTGTGAGGTGGTATTTCATTATGGTTTAGATTTGTGTTTGAGTGATGTTGAGCATCTTTTGATGTGTCTGTTTCCCACATGGATGTCTTCTTTGGAAAAGTGTCTGTTTATGTCTTCTGTCCATTTCTCCACTGGATTATTTGTTGTTTGGGTGTTGAGTTTGGTAAGTTCTTTATAGATTTTGGATATTAATGCTTTACCCATTGGAAAAAACCCAAAGCTGGAGGCATCACAATCCCAGACTTTAACCTGTATTACAAAGCTGTAATCATCAAGATAGTATGGTATTGGTGCAAAAACACATAGATCAATGGAATAGAATAGAGAACCTAGAAATGGACCCACAACTATATAGCCAGCTAATCTTTGACAAAGCAGGAAAGAGTATCTAATGGAATAAAGACAGTCTCTTTAGCAATTGGTGCTAGGAGAACTGGTCAGCAACATGCAGGAGAGTGAACCTGGACCACTTTCTTACATCATACACAAAAATATATTCAAAATGAATGAAAGACCTAAATGTGAGACAGGAAACAAGCAAAATTCTATGAGAGAAAACAGGTAATGACCTCTTTGACCTAGGCCGCAGCAACTTCTTACTTAACATGTCTCCAGAGGCAAGGGAAATAAAAGCAAAAATAAACCATTGGTGCCTTGTCAAGATAAAAAGTTCTGCACAGCAAAGGGAACAATCAACAAAACTAAAAGGCAACTGACAGAATGGGAGAAGATATTTGCAGATGACATATCAATTATTTTTATTACATCTGGATTTTAAGTAGTAGACAGTAGCCATCCCCTATTCTAGGGTATTTCAACCCTTGCTCTAATGACATTTTGGTTTGGATAAGTCTTTGTTATGTGGCGAGGTGTCCTGTGCATTGTAGGATGTTTAGTTCCATCCCTGACATCTATCAACTCAATGTCAGTAAGACTCTGACAGTTGTGGCAACTGAAAATGTCTACACACATTGATGAATGTCCCCTGGGGTCAAAATTATCTCCATCTGAGAACCACTACCCTATACCCAAATTGTAGAGAATTCATCCATGTTTTTCTTCTAGTGCTTGTGTGGTTTTGTTCTTGCAGTTAGATCTCTGATTCATTTAGGGTTTATTCTTATGCATGGTGTGAAGTGTTGACCTAACTTTTCCAAATGGTTATCCAGTTGTCTCATCACCATTTATTAAAAAGGTGGTATATCTATGCAATGATATGTTACTCAGCCATAAAAAAGAAAGCGATCTTGCCATTTGCAACAACATGGATGGACCTAGAGGGTATTATATTATGCTAAGTGAAATAAGTCAGATAGAGAAAGACAAATACCATTCAATCTCACTCATATTTTTTCATTTAAGAAACAAAATGAAGAGGGGCGCCTGGGTGGCGCAGTCGGTTAAGTGTCCGACTTCAGCCAGGTCACGATCTCGCGGTCCGTGAGTTCGAGCCCCGCGTCAGGCTCTGGGCTGATGGCTCGGAGCCTGGAGCCTGTTTCCGATTCTGTGTCTCCCTCTCTCTCTGCCCCTCCCCCGTTCATGCTCTGTCTCTCTCTGTCCCAAAAATAAATAAAAAAAAATAATAATAAAAAAAAAAACGTTGAAAAAAAAAAAGAAACAAAATGAAGAAAGAAAAAAGAAACAAACAAAAACAAATTGGTGGTGCAGAGGGCAGGTGGGTAGGGGGATGAGTGAAATAGATAAAGAGGATTAAGAGTATACTTAACGTGATGAACATAGAGTAATATATAGAATTGTTGAATCATTACACTGTACACCTGAAACGAATATAATGCTGTATGTTAATTATACTTCAATTAAAAATTTAATTTAATTTAATTTAAAAGTTCCATCTGTTCCAGTAATTGAGATAACCATTTTATATACTAAATTGACATATGTACTTGAACCTATTTCTGGACTTTCTTTTCTGTTCCATTCATCTGTCTATTTATTCATGTACTGGAATCACACTGATTCATTTAAAGAGATTTTGTAGTATGTTTTTTTTAATTAACAAACTATTTTTAGACAGTTTTAAGTATACAGAAAAATTAAGTAGAAAGTGTAGACAGTTCCCATATACTTTCTCACCTCACCTTCTTACGCAGTTTCTCCTCATCACATCTTGCTTTAGTGAGGTACATTTGTTACAAGTGAGCCAATATTGACACATTATTAACTAAAGTCCATAGTTTACTTTAGGATTCATCATTTATATTGTACACTCTATGGGTTTTGACACATGTGTTATGATATGTATCCCCCTCTATTCCTAGTTTCCTGAGGGATTTTTTTTTTCTTAATTGTGAATGGGTGTTAGATTGTGTTAGATCTTTTTTCTGTGTCTTTTAATATGGCCATATGATTTTTCTTCTTTAACTTATTGATGTGATAGATTACATTAATTGATTTTTTGATGTTGAACCAGATTTGCATATCTGGAATAAATCCCACTTGGTAATGGTGTATAATTCCTTTTGTGCATTGTTGGATTCTTTTTGCTAATATTTTATTGAGGATTTTAGCATTTATTTCATGAGAGAGATTTGGTTTGTAGTTGTCCTTTCTTGTAATGTCTTTGTCTGGTTTGGGTATTAGGATAATGTCTGGCCTCATAAAATAGATTAGGGAATATTCCCTCTGCTATTTTCTGGAATATATTGTAAAGAATTGATGTGATTTCTTTCTCAAATGTTTGAAAGAATAAACCACTGAAATCATCTAGACCTGTTTTTGGAAGGTCATTATTATTGATTTAATTTATTTAATATATATAGGTCTATTCAGATTATCTGTTTCTCTGGATGAATGTTGATAGACCGCGTCTTTCAAGAATTTGGTCCATTTCACCTAGGTTATCAGATTTATGTGCATATATTTGTTCATAATATTCCTTTATTATCTTTTTAATGCTCATAGAATCAATAATGATGTTCCCTTTTTATTCCTGATATTAGTGATTTTTATCTTCTCTCTTTTTTTCTTAATTAACCTGGCTAGAGATTTATCAATTTTACAGATCTTTTCAAAGAATCAACTTTTGGGTTCATTGATTTTTTTCCCCTTGATTTCTTATTTTCAATTTCACTGCTTTCTGCTCTAATTTTTATTATTTCACTTCTTCCACTATGGATTTAATACGTTCTGTTTACAGTTTCCTGAGGTCAAAGATTAGATTAGGATTTTAGATTTTTCTTCTTTTCTAATATATCCACTCAATGCTACAAATTTCCCTCTAAGTATTGCTTTCACTGTGTTCCACAAATTTTATTAGCTGTATTTTAATTTTCATTTAGTTCAAAATATTTTTAAAATTTCCCTTGAGATTTCTTTGGCCCATGTGTTATTTAGAAAAGTGTGGTTTACTCTCCAACTACTTTGGAGTTTTCAAACTATCTTTCTGTTATTGATTTCTATTCCATTGTGGTCTGAGAGCATACTTTGTATGATTTATGTTCTTTTAAAATTTGTGTTTTATGGCCCAAATGTGGTCTATTTTAGTGAATGTTCTCTGTGAGCTTGAAAAGGAGGTGTGTTCTGCTGTTGTTGGATGATGTATTCTATAGGGGTCAAATAGATCCAGTTGATTGATGATATTGTTCAGTTCAACTACACCCTTGCTGGTTTTCTGCCTGCTGGATCTGTCCATTACTGACAGGGAAGTGTTGAAGTCTCCAACTATAAGAGTAGATTCATCTATTTCTCCTTGGAGTCCTGTTGTTTTTTGCCTTATATGTTTTGACACTCTGTTGTTAGGTGCATTCACACAAAAGATTGTTTTATTCTTGGAGAATTGACCCCCTTATCATTATATAATACCATTTTAATCCCTATTAATTTTTTCCCTACTAATTTTACTTGCTTGGAAATCTGTTCTGCTGAAATTAATATAGTTACTCCAACTTTCTCTTTGTTAGTTAGCATGGCATATCTTTCTCTACTCCTTTACTTTTAATCTATACATATCTTTATGTATTTAAAGTGGGTTTCTTGGGGCGCCTGGGTGGCGCAGTCGGTTAAGCCTCCGACTTCAGCCAGGTCACGATCTCGCGGTCCGTGAGTTCGAGCCCCGCGTCGGGCTCTGGGCTGATGGCTCAGAGCCTGGAGCCTGTTTCCGATTCTGTGTCTCCCTCTCTCTCTGCCCCTCCCCCGTTCATGCTCTGTCTCTCTCTGTCCCAAAAATAAATAAAAAAAATAAAATAAAATAAAAAAAATAAAATGGGTTTCTTGTAGATGACATATAGCTTGGGTTTTTTTTCATCCATTCAGAAGTCTCTGTCTTTTAATTGTTGTATTTATACCATTGAAGCTTAATGTGATTATTGATATATTTGGATTAATAGCGACCATATTTGTTACTTCTTACTGTTCATTGCCTTTTTTTGTCTTTCACTCTTTTTCTACTTTCTCTGGTTTTAATTGAGCATTTTATATGATTCCATTTTTCTCCTCTCTTAGCATATAAATTATACCTGTTTTTACCTTTTTTTAGATGTTGCCCTTGAGTTTGTTTTATATATATATATATATATATATATATATATATATATGTATATATGTTGTTATATATATATGTTGTTATATATATATATATATGTTGTCATATATATATATATATATATATATATATATATTTGCTATCACTTTGGTAATCAGAAATTGTTATTCTATCCCAGAAAAGATAATCCAGGATAGAAAAAAATTGCTCAAGAATGAGAAGAAGTATGGTAACACTCAGAAGCGGAAGTACCAGGATTTTCTGGATATTATCCTTTCTGCCCAGGTAAGTCTCAAATGTCTGAGGCTGCTCATATAGTTAATTGTGTGGGCAGCTGGATGATTGAGGAGGAAGATAGACAAAAGTAACGTTGGTCAACGAAATTTAACAACACTTTTGATGCTTGGCTCCATACAGTTTGAGATCAAGATAGAAATCTATAATTCGGTCACTAGAAGGAATTAGGTAAGGCCGAATTTTTTACTAATTTGACAGGATTTGGTGATTATTGCAAAGATACATGATAGTTAAGGGAAACATGGGGAAAGAGTCACAGCGTAAGCTGGTAAAATGATGATGATGAGGTGCTGGGAAGTCTGAATGAATCTGGTAGGATGATTGGAAGAACTCTTTGCAAGGTCTGCTTTCCTTGTCTAACATTGGTTCTCCTTTATGCTCTGGTCAAAGTATGGCCTCTATTATGTATTTGATGAACTAAATTAAAATTGAGACTCTCATTTGAAACTCTAATTTATTTCCCTAAAACCATTATCTTGATAGGGGCTCCAAAGATCTGTAAATTGACATTGCATAAAAATTTCTCTATTTTACCAGTTGCATAAAAACAGCTCTATTTTACCTTTCAGGCTGAAAATGACAACAACTTCTCAGATACTGACCTACAGTCCGAGGTGAACACATTCATGTTGGCAGGGCAAGACACCATGGCAGGGGGCATTTCCTGGCTCCTCTACCACCTGGCTCTGAACCCTGAGCACCAGGAGAGATGTCGGGAGGAGATCAGGGGCATCCTGGGGGACGGGTCTTCTATCACCTGGTAAGATCTGCATTCCTAAACATTTCATCCTGGTTCCCCTCCTTGGGTTTTGCTTTATTTTTACCTGTGGTATCTTGGTGACTGTTATTGCTTTAAGATATGTGCCTGTAGAAACAGAATAAACAAGCTACTATTCTGCTCTTTTTCTAAAGGAACCAAAATTATCCCTTTATCTTCTGCTAAAGAAGTTCACTCATCCACAACTTATCTGTTTTGTTGTTTTTCCAATCAGTGGTGTGTAATGTCTCATTTCTTTCTTTCACCTAAGCTCCAGTGCACTGAAAATGGGGCTTGATCCCTAGACTTGCATTTAGAGCTTAAATGGTAGGGCTTAAGTGGGGCTCCTCTTCCGATACCTGAGTGCATATCCATATCATTTCAGCCACATTGTAGTCATTGTCTCCCATTTCTTTGTTCACTCCTCAGGACTGGCTTTGGACTTTGAACATAGTACCAAATGATACACACTTTAGTTGAGTCTGCGTATTATGGACTTACGACATTTTAAATACTGAGGTACTTAAAAAATGTCCAAGGTTTGACTGGGCTCACACCTGGTACAGGAGACAGACCTCCATACAAATAATTGCCATATAACCTGGTAAGGGTAGCGAGAGAGAGAGATGTGTGGGTTACTACAGAGACTTAGAAGACAGGCACCTAACCTGGTATAGGGGACTCCAGAGGACTTCCTGGGAGATCTGACATGCTAGCTGCCTCTTTTAGGATGGGTAGGAATCAGCCAGGTAGAAAACTTCAACACCGTTGTGCAAGACTTTGAGCTTATCTTGCTGTTAATGATGCCCATGTTATGGATTTGCCCTTCAGACATAATCTCTGATAGAAAAACAAACACATGTCTCCAATATAAACCACATTCTTTACCCTAGTTAGATATTTCACTTATCCTTGTTTTGCTGGTCAAAGGGACAGAAAGATAGAAATACTAAGGGCCACCTGACCTCATGACTACGGGGAAAACACCGTATTTCAAATGCAAAGGTCAGCTCAGAACATTTGTAAGGGACAATTTGAATTTATATAGATGTAGTAGAGGTCTTACTTTGTATAAGGAAATAATATTTCCTACCATAAATTAAAGATTTAATTTGTATAGCACAAAATACAGTATTGATTAATCATTTTTTACTCATGCATTAATATTAATCAGATAACCTGTTTAGGGTGGATATATATGTATATATATATCCAACCCAAATATTCACCTTCCTTATTCTTGTTTGGCCTATGTGAAATGTGAAAACAATAAAGAAATTTTTGCCAGGTGAGAAGAAAAAGTCCAAAGGATCTGTTAACTTTCATTTTAATGAGAGAAATGAAAATAATTTTATAAACAATAAGATATGTTTTTATTCCATAATATGACCTTATACTTATATTTAATGAAATTTTTCCGTAGCATTCTGGAAATTTATAGTTCTTTTAGACAGATAGTAAAACCACACTGCAAAGAGCAATTTCCAAAAAAGCTGTCTCCTTTTGGCTCCTCATCAGCCAGCTCCTCATCAGACATTGAGGCTCCTCAATGTCTCCATTTGGCTCCTCATCAGCCATTTCTCCATTGGGTTAAAATTCCTCTCTTCTTCTTGCACCAGGGCTAAGATGGACAACACTGTGTTTCTTAAATATGCAAAGTGCCAGACTAAGCAGAATTATTCTTTTTATTCTGGGGTTGAGGAGGAAAGAGTTCAAAATTAAAATTTCACGGGGCGCCTGGGTGGCTCAGTCGGTTGGGCATCCAACCTGGTTGGGCCCAGGTCATGATCTCATGGTTTTGTGGGTTCGAGCCCCCCTTCGGGCTCTGTGCTGACAGCTCAGAACCTAGAGCCTGCTTTGAATTCTGTGTCCCCCTCTCTCTCTGCCCCTTCCTTACTCACACTCTGTCTCTGTCTCTCAAAAATAAGTAAACATTGAAAAAAACTTTTAACAAAAAAATTAAAATTTCACACCACCGAATGGCCAAAACCTGCATTCAAAATAAGTAATCAGAAAAGCAAACAGAAATACAATAAAACAAATAGACTGAATATATGCAGTCATTTTATGACTAGCTGACTATCTAGGATGCAAGTAAAAAACTTTATTCTTCTCCCTCTGATACTTGTATAGGGCAAGTTCTTTTCATCTCCAGAGTGAAATCTTACCCAGATCTCAGAGAGTTCCCACCCATTTAATTCACAAGAGCAGTCTCATTCAGTAATTAAACTGTCTGGTCCAGTGGAATAATACAAAGTGTAAATTCGCATCCACTGGGACCATCTCCCTCCATCCCAGATCAGCATTTCTTTGGGTCTGGAAGCCAGTGGTGACTGAGGGGGTTGTGGTTGACTTCTTACTGACCAGTTCCTCCCCTACCCAGTAGCTGCTGCTTCTGGCCCTTACATAACTGGTCCCAGGAGGAAGTGAGGATAAGGAGAAAGAGGTGGTAATATGGTGATCTTGCCCTCTAAGCTTAGTAGCTATTCAGTGCCTCCTTTTATTCTCAGTGGGTGCATCTCTGGGTTTTTTGGAGATTCCCTCACTGTAGCTTTGCCATGGTGATTCATGGGGCAAAGAAATTCTTGTCCTCAGAGCTCCTTTCAAGCTGGTTCCAGAGCTCTCCCTCTTGCCAGTTCATTGGCCCATAGAACACAATGGACCACTCCTAACTTGTCCCTGTTGCCTTCCCCTCACTCCCTGCCTGTTCTGAGTCACAGCCTTTCCTATCAGCCCTGTTTCCCAAACTCCAGGGAGCACATTTCAGGTCATCTCAGTGACCCAAGAGGGCTTCTTTGCCTAACATGGTTTGGGGGCACTCCTCCATTCTCCACAGTACTCTGGCATTCCAACAATTCTCCTTAAAGGTTTTTTTTTTCCTATCAAAACTCTTCAGCCTCTTCTTTTTAGTCCTTAGTCATTCCTTACACATTCTTGAGCTAAGTGTTGCAAAACTGGTTTCAGAAACTCCCCTAGCAAATCCTTTACTGGTAGATTAGCATCTTGCTTTATCATGAAGATATCTGGCACTTTTTTGGTCCCTCTTTCTCTGGAACCTCAGCTGACCCTGAGGCAGAAAGAGTCTCAACATTCTGTTACATAAACCAACTGCAAAATAACTTTAACCTAGAGATGGTATTTACCAAGAATAAACACCAAAGAGGAAAAGAACATCAATATTTATAAACTGGATATGGAGTCTGAGTTCCCTACCCTCCTCCCTTGTCCTCACAGGGACCAGCTGGGTGAGATGTCATACACTACAATGTGCATCAAGGAGTCACTCCGACTGGCCCCTCCAGTCCCATCCATTTCCAGAGAGCTCAGCAAGCCCATTACCTTCCCAGATGGACGCTTCTTGCCTGCAGGTCTTTGTATTCTTTTCCTAAGCAGTTCTTAGAGACCATGGGATCCTGGGTGACAAAGTGACAATGACAAAGACTGGCTTGTTTCTCAACTGTTAGAGTCAAAATACAATCCTAAGGACGTCTAGCTTAGGGTTGGGTGCCTATTAAGAATTCAGTGGGAAATTCCTTGATCAAATGTGGCTTCCAGACTTTCTCAAAGGTATATAACCATTTGAAGCAAAGCTCTGTGCCCAGAACCTGGATTACCAGAATCCCAACCCAGGGTTTCTTTCATTGGAGGACACGTTGTTTGTTCCTAAAATTATCCTTATTTGGCTTAGTTTGAGACCCAGGTGAGACTTCGTGGGAAATGACCATCATCATCTTTATCTAGATGACCCCGTGGGTCTTTGGCTTCATCATCATAATAATGTCACTCTTGTAAGTGTACAGCACTTAATAGTTTACATAGAGCCTTCAAACACATTATCTCATTTTTCCCCTTAGAAATGATCTTAGCAGACATTTATATGGTGCTTCTCAGTTTACAAAGCACTTTCAAATACTTTTGGTGTAACCAAAAACCCACCAGAGACCCCAAAGTGCAGATGAGCAGAACTAAAACTCACACAGAGTCCCAACGCCTGGAGCCCTGTGCTCTTCAGAGCACAGGTTTCCAAGCATGGCAGGTGAGAGGCAGAGGGGTGTCATGTGAGACACCCTTCACTTATCTGCTTCAGTGTTCTGTGAATTCTTGCCCTTAGATACAAGCTGATAAGACTGCTTGTAGCAAACACCAACAGCCTGTCACTTACTGTGACTTTGTGGACAGATCCAAAATTAATTTACCAGAATTTTTATGGTAATCAAATAATCCTCAAAATCTCTCTCCCCTGTGTTTTTTTTTAAGCCCCAAACCACATGGATATTTGCTAAAATTTCCTCCCTTCCACTTATGAACAGAACCAGCAGAAACTTGTCACTGGAACTGCGTGATGGAATTGTGATTCTGTTCTTTTGTACCCAAACTGTCTCTGGTGGGTGCTGTATAGTCCACTAACAGATATCATTTTGACATGATACCAATAGCTCCTTAAGATAGAAGCATGTATTGAACATGTCATTGCTTTGAAATCTAAGGTGTCACCCAGGCCTCATCTACCCATGGGTCCTTGACTGCTGGCATCAGCTACAGTGCACAGAACTCTATCAAGAGCTAGCTGTTTCCCTTCAAGAAGAAAAGTCTTATTGAAGAATGGTGTAACAGTAGCCCACAACTTGCTGTATCTTCTGCAATCTTTTTTATTTCTTTCTTTTCACAGGAATAACCGTGGTTCTCAGTATTTGGGGCCTTCATCATAACCCTGCCATCTGGGAAAACCCAAAGGTACGACTGTCTTATACATAAATCCTTGAAAGAACTAATGCTGTGTAGCTCACTTTTTGTTAGCTATGCATGGAAGTGGCAAATGACTCAAGGCAAACAAAATAAACTTAAAGACCGAAAATGTTCAACATTTCCCCCAAAGGAAAGCTGTCTGTCCCCTTCCCCTATTCCTACTTTATGTTCACTTTGCATGAACATATGGATATAATGCCACACAATCTGTTTGAAATTGCCCAAAGTCTATACCACAGCTGTTTACTTAGCAAGCTCTATCAAGAACTCACCTAGACACCTGCAGGAGTATAGACCACTCATGCAGTCATGCAGGCAACTCAGACTCTTTTTGGCTGGATGTAACAATCAGGATACTGGCAGAAACCCAATGGCACACTCAACTTGGGCACTTGGAGGAGAGTTTTATAAAGCAACTATTTACAAAGGTATGGGTAGGCTTTAGAAAAACAGAATGGAGCAAATAACTGCTGAAGTGCTTACCACGTCTGGGCCAGGCAGGAAAGAGGGTTACAAAGCCTGGAGAGAGATTACTGTGCTGGGAAGGGTCCTGGGCAGGAGTTGGACCTTCAGTGGAGCATGCAGCCAGCCAGAGGCAGCCTGGTAGGGTGGGGCCCAGGAAATAAATAACCCAAAAGTTCTCTCTGCCCACCCTCCAGATCGCCAATCAATGTCTTTTATCAGCCAACCTCAAAAGAAACCATGTGGGTCAGCTTCTTGGAGCCCAGAGCAGGGCAGGAAAGGGAGGAGAGACTGCACACAGAGGCAAAAAGAAGACATATAGCTTACCTGAGCGCTTGATTCAACATTCTTAAACTCTCAACACTCACAACACCTACAGATACTTTCACATAAGTGGCTAGGATTTAAGATCTCTTATGTGTAATGGGAGGTGGACTACATGTCTCAATAATCATTGATCACATAAGCACTTTGGCTTGACTTCTAAGTGGGCACATTCTTTTTTTTTAATGTTCAAATCAATTTTATTTGAGTATAGTTGACATACAATGTGACATTAGTTTCAGGTGCACAACTTAGTGATTTGACAAGTTTATACATCATGCTGCGTTCCCCACAAGTGTAGCTACCGTCTGTCCCATTACATCGCTATTACGGTATTATTGACCATGTTCCTTATGCTATGTCTTTTATTCCTGTGACTTACTCATTTTGTAACTGGAAGCCTGTATCTCCCCTCTCCTCTTCACCCATTTTGTCCAAACTTCCCCCACAACCATCAGTTTGTTCTCTGTATTTTTGGTCTAATTCTGCTTTTTGTTTGTTTATACACTTGTTTTTCGTTGTTTTTTTTTTTTTTGATTCCACCCATGAATGGAATAATATAGTATTTATCTTTCTCAGTCTGACTTATTTTACTCAGCATACTGCCCTCTAGGTATATCCATATTGTCTCAAAAGGCATGATCTCATCCTTTTTATGGCCATGTAACATTCCATCCCATCCACCACATCCTCTTTATCCATTCATTTGTGGATGGACACTTAGGCTTCTTCCATATCTTAACTATTGTAAATAATGCTGTCGTATTGCACATAGCAGGTGCATATATCTTTTCAAATTAGTGTTTTCATTTTCTTTGGGTAAATTAGGTTGGGACATTCTTACTTCCAGAATGAAAATAATATTACACCCTAGTGTTTCTGCTTTCTCCTTATGTGTCTGGGTAGCAGACTTGTCAATGAAGAGGCCAGACAAGGGCTGCACCTCTTGAGTTGCACTGTCCAGTGTGGTAGCTACTAGTCACATGTGGTTACTGGGCATTTGAAATGTAACTAGTGGGAAATGAGATGTGCTGGAAATGTGTACCCAGTGTATATCACTGGATTTTGAAGACATAGTACAAAAATGTGAAATATTTCCTTAATAATTATTTATATTGAGTACATGTTGGAATGATAATATTTTCTGCAAAATAAATTCTATTGTTAAAATTACTTTCACCTTTTAAAAAAGTGACTACCAGAATGTTTGAAATTACATATGTGGGGGTGCCTAGGTGGCTCAGTCAGTTAAGCGTCTGACTCTTGACCTCGGCTCAGGTCTTGATCTCAGGGTCATGAGTTCGAGCCCTGCATTGGGCTCCATGCTGGGTGTGAAGCCTGCTTAAAAAAAGAAGAAAAGAAATTACATATGTAGCTCATTATAGATTTCTGTTGATCAGTGCTAAGCAGTAGCTTAAAAAATGTGCTAATGGTGTTTTGGGGATGGTGGTGGGGTTGCCTTGTCATTTCAGGTCTTTGACCCCTCGCGATTCTCTCAGGAAAATTCTGATCAGAGACACCCCCACTCCTTCTTACCATTCTCAGCCGGACCAAGGTGAGGACAATTTGAAGTTGTTGAAAATAGACAGAAGTGTTTTATTTGGAAACAGCATTCTTCCTTTGGTATCTCAGGTGTATATATTCTTCCATGGAACCCCATCTTCTCACCAGATTATGAGGTAGATATTGGTACCTATTTGAGCCCCTGAAAAGACCAGTTAGTGTCACAAAAGACAAAGCCCTTCTCTATCACATCTTATACAGCCATGCCTCAGAAAGCTCTCCCACAATGCAAACTTGCTCATCAGCCATGCAGCCCACCCCTGACGCAGGAGAAACAATTCTTCTTTTTTCTTAATTTCAAATTTATTGAGGTATAGCTGACATGTGAAATTGTAAGATATTTAAAATGTGTATCATGGTGATTTGATATCTGTATAGATCATGAAAGGACTCTTCCCCATCTAGTTATTACCACATCCTCCATCTCACAAATTTATCTCTTTGTGTGTGTGTGTGTGTGTGTGTGTGTGTGCGCGCGCGCATGCGCGCACACGCGCACGTGAGAACATTTAAATTCTGCTTTATTAGCAAATGTCAATGACACAATACTCTGTTCCCACTATAGTCACCCAGTTTGACATTTATATTCTCACAGGGGAAACAATTCTATAAGCAATTCCAAGTGCCACCTTGTTTAGGGCAGGCATCACATTGCAGCCTCCCAGTTCACATTCTTGCAGGGAACAATAGACGTTCAAAAGTTTCTGTGGCATATGGTGTGTAAATGCAGCTTTACTGTGACTATCAGATTCATTATGCTAGCATCTTATGCAAGAGTCAGAAAAAACTACCATTTCTTCAAGTATCTCTTTCTTTCTCTCGGTGTCTGCAGGAACTGTATCGGGCAGCAGTTTGCCATGATTGAGTTAAAGGTGGCCATCGCCTTGATCCTGCTCCGCTTCAAGGTGTCTCCAGATCCAACCAGACCTCTTGTCTTCTTGCCCCAGATTTTCCTCAAACCCAAGAATGGGGTCTACTTGCACCTGAAGAAACTCCCCTAATGTTACAGCCCAGGGTACAACGATTTTATATATATATATATATATATATATATATATATATGTATGTGTGTGTGTGTGTATAATTTTAAAGTTAAATTACAGGGCTACCTGGGTGCTCAGTCAGTTTAGCGTCCAACTCTTGATTTTGTCTCAGGGCTTGATCTCACCATTCACGAGTTTGAGTCCCGGGTCAGGCTCCACTTCCGTGCTAACAGTGTGGAGCTTCTCCCTCTCTCTCTCTTTCTCTCTGCCTCTCTCTCTCTCTATCTCTCTCAAAATAACTAAACATTTAAAAAAATAAAGTTAAATTACAGCTAATGGGCCAAAAAAATGGTAAAGAATCAAGGTACAGTGGGAGGGTTAGGGGTAGGTGTGATGGGGGTCTCTGTGTAACTGCACATTATCCAAAGGTGCACAGGTGATACCCTGTGTCACTTAGATCTGTTTCGGTATGATTTGGGGAGATTTGCCAATCATTACTGTTTGATTCTGTCTTCTATTAAAGCTGTATACCAAGAATTTTGCTAGGTGACTTCCATATGTTTTCTGCTTTTTAGAAATAGTTTTTGGAATTTCACAAGTAATAAGTGAATAAATGCTCACAGTAAAAGATTTCCAACACTAGAAAAGCATGTAAAGTAAAAAGTAAAAATCCCACTTCACATACACTACACGTCTCTGCCCTGACCCACGCCCTGACACATCTCCTATGCATTTTCCTAAAATCAGAATAGTTTGGTGTGCATTCTTTCAGAGTTTTTCCTATACATTTCATACATATGTAAGTATGCATTCTTATAGATGGAATCATATCCATATTATTCTTGTTTTTTTCACTTAATAAAAAATACATCATATTCCTAATCAATGGATTCATAATATTTTATAACATGGATATACTATAACTTATTGAACTATTTTCTTATTATTGGATATTTACACTATTTATAGTTTTAAAAACATGCTTATTGGCCATTTGTGATTATCTTTGTTTTTTTGTCTGTGATTCATACATTACATCTATGTTTATTTTCCAATGGAGTTGTTTGTCTTTTTCTTACTGATTTGTATGAGTTCTTTAATATTGTGGATAATAGCCCTTGATTGTAACTTTTCTTTATAATTTTCCCCATTCTTGCATTTTTATAACAATACATTTATGGTGTCTTTTATCATACAGAAATTCAAAATTTTCATGAATTAAGATAAATAAACTTTTCTTTTTGGTTTCTGGGATTTGAATCTTAGATAAGAAAACCTTCATTTGGAATATTATCAAGATAGTCTACAGAGAAAGACAGATACCATATGTGGTTTTCATTCTTATGTGGATCCTGAGAAACTTAACAAAAGACCATGGGGGAGGGGGAGGGAAAGGAAAAAAAGTTAGGGAGGGAGGCAAACCATAAAAGATTCTTAAAAACTGAGAACAAACTGAGGGTTGATGGGGGGTGGGAGGGAGGGGAGGGTGGGTGATGGGTATTGAGGAGGGCACCTGTTGGGATGAGCACTGGGTGTTGTATGGAAACCAATTTGACAATAAGTTTCATATTTAAAAAAACTTTTTAAACAAATGAATAACAATAATTTTTTAAAAGATAGTCTACAGATTTCCCTGGTGCTTGTGAAACCTGAGCAGGAATTTTTAATAATTTCCAAATAATAACCATAATAATAATAATTTCCAGATTCATCGCTCATTTGATGTTTATGTGTCCACTGCATGTCAGATATTATGATAAGCATTCAGTGAACGCACAGTTATGATCCCTGCCCTCATGGAACTTGTATCCTTTTTAAAACTTTTTAAAATTTGTTTATTTTGAGAGAGAAAGAGAGAATGAGCAGGGAGAGACAGAGAGCGTAGGGGACAGAGGATCTGAAGCAGGCTTTGTGCCCACAGCAGAGAGCCTAATGTGGGACTCAAACTCATGAACCATGAGGTCATGACCTGAGCTGAAATCAGACACTCGACCTACTGAGCCAGGTAAGAGATTGTTTCCTAAAGTGCAAGTTGGGTAACAAATCATTATGAATTTAACTAAGTGCCATGAAGGAAATAAGTGGGCCGAGCAAGACAGTAATGAAGGGGCACTTACTTTAGATTGGGTTGTTTAGAAAGCCCTCCTTAAGAAAGGGACATATAAATTGAGGCCTCAGAGGGGTGGAAGCTGCTTCTGCCCTTTCTCAGATGTCCCCCAGCAGCAAAATTATGGGCAATGAACTGGGCAATTTAGCCCTGAAACACTTCCAGTCACAAAATGAATAACTCATGGGAAGAAAAGGCACAGTATAGGGAATATAGTAAATGATACTGTAATACTGTTGTATGGTGGCAGGTGGTAGCTACACTTGTGGGGAGCATAGCATAGCAAAACATAGAGAAGTTGGATCACTATGTTGTACACCTGAAACTAATGTAACATTGTGTGTCAACTATACTAAAAAAAAAATGTTTTCAATAACCCTGAAACAAACAGTAGAAGTATATTGTCCTCGCCAAGTGAAAGCAAACTGACCTTGACTATCCGGACGGATAAGAAATGAAAATAAAGTACTGGTCACATCCAATAACAGCTCACTACAACAAAAGTATGCCCAAATAGAGGAGCTTAAACAAGATAAAAATTCCTTTTTCTCTCACATGAAATTGAGGAAATAGGTGGTCCAGAAATAGTAGGGTAGTTCGCTGTACAAGGTCACCAGGTATCCAGGCTCTGTGTATCTTGTTCTCCATCTTCAACACATGGTTTTCAATAAATGACCTAAGATGGCTGCTAGCTCCTGCCACCACACCTGCCTTCAAGTGGGAGGAGGTAAAAGGGAATGGGAAGGCAGTCACCTTTCCTCTTTAAGATATTAGCTGGAGGGGCACCTGGGTGGCTCAGTCAGTTAAGCGTCCAGCTCTTGGTTTCGGCTCAGGTCATGATCTCACAGTTTGTGGGTTCGAGCCCTGCGTTGGTCTCCATGCTGACAGTGTGGAGCCTGCCTGGGATTCTCTCTCTCTCCCTCCCTCTCTCTCTGTTCCTCCCCTGATCATGGTCTCTCTCTCTCTCTCTCTCTCAATCTCAAAATAAATAAATAAACCTAAAAAAAAAAGATATTAGCTGGAAGTTATACTTATCACTCTGTTCACGGCTCTGCCAAAAACCCAGTCCCTCCCAAAGCTGAAAGGGAAACTGGAAAATGTGGTCTTTAGCTGGCAACCACATACTCAGCTAAATCTTCTATTTCTGTGAGATTGGAGAAAGGATGCAGAAGGAACACCAAGCCACAAACAGCCTATCATTTAAGCACGGACTGGAGCAAATCCTTGAAAATAGGAACATTATCAAGGATAGTGCTGACCATGAAGGTGTCATAGCATTTAGGTTTAGTTATCAAGAGCCAGCACTCAGCAGGCCATACAGGTAAATGTATAAACACTCAGTCCCAAGCCAGGAATGGATGGGGTGGGCAAGCATCCTGAAGAAGTCACATAGGCTTGGAAAAAATACTGTGATTCTCTCTTCTTGTCCCCTCAACTGAAAGACAGCACACACACAAAAACATATGCTCAGTTTCTTCAACACTAATATTAAAGTCTACAAAGGATAATACACTCAACAGAGTTGTAAGTAATATCAAGTACCATGTTTTTATTCTTTACCTTTTGTGACTCATTGGCCTTTTTACAAATCTAAAGAAAATTGTGGATCTTCTCCAGAAATATGTATGTACTTCAAGCACCAACAGAGTTTGAGATTTCAAGACATTGGTGGACTCCTTGAGCCCAGGCCTGGACCCAGAAGATAGCCCTTCCTCTATCTTCACATCCTTAAGAACCTTATCAGATGGCTGTATCTAGTAATGGAGGCACCCATTAGTTCAGGAAGCAAGTCACTTCATCCCTAGGCAGCTATTACTAACTGTTTCAGGATTTTGAACGAAAACCTTCCTTCTTGTAACTTTCACCCATTGATACAGCTCAAAATTTCTTTATCAATATGTAGTTTTCAGAGGCCTTTTACCACCATTACATAATTAGATCTTTATCCCCCTCCCCCGTTGTGATGTACACATGTGTTATTATCATATTCATTTTCCCAATGAAGAAAAGGAAGCCCAGCAAGATCAGGTAACATGCCCAATGTCTCTTGGTCACTGAATAGCAGACCTAGAACTCTGGAGCCTTGGCAATTCTTTAGGTATTTAGAGATAGTTCTCATGACTTTCCAAGCCCTCATGTGTTTCAGCTCTATAGTTTTAGCAAATCAGATGTGGGCTTGCACTAGCATCCACCGCTATGAAGTCAAGATGCATAGAACTGATGGTATTCATGGCAATCATCCTGGAACTTTCTTCTGTACCTACTCTAATCTGGCACCCATTTAGGCTCTGGCATCCTCTGTTTTCTCTCTCATTTACAATTCCACTTCTGGTATTTTGATTTGACATTTGCATTTTGGATTATCTCTCCAGCTCCTGACTCTCCTTTTCTTCTCAAAGAGGAGGCTTGAACTACACTTTCCCTCAGGTCTCATTAGCCATTCAACGACCCAGCTAGGTGCTGGCTAGTGCTTCAAGCAGGCCCATCTTATCCCCCCATGAGTGGGGATTCAGACCTCTAACTCTGTCTACTTTTCTTCACGCAACATCATCCTCATATCCAACACTTTCCTGGTTTGTCTCTTCTTAACTCAAACTAGTTTGACAACATCCTTCTTAAAGCATGATGATTGTACATGAACAAAATAATCCAAGATGTTATAAATTTCTTTCTCCTGGCATCCAAGACTGCCTCACGTGGGGACACCAGTGATATTTGGTGAAACCAGAATGCATGTTTAGTCAACACTCCAGAAACCAGAGTCTTCTTGAGAACAACTGTAAAAGCTGAAGAAAAGGGTCCACAGCTCTCTGGAGAGCCTGCAAAAATTGAGGCCTCACCACTGTAAACCCATTTAGAATAAAATGTGAGTATCTCCCCTGAATGGATCAGTACAGCTTCCCTGGCAATCTCTAAAATATATAACAAGAACACTGATCTCTTCCTTACTTCTCCCCACAACAACCCTTTGCTGTATGAACTACTTTGCTAGCCACCCATAAAGGCCTCCATCCCTAAAGAATGCTCTCAGATGCACCTTCTAGGCTAGAAACAGGCTGTGCTGAACCACCCACACTCCCTTTCTTTTTCTCACCTGAGACTAGTGACATTTGTTTATGGAATTTGGAGCTATAGCTGCCTAACTAAATCTAACTATGGATTGGCCCCAGCTGTAGCCTTCATAACTCTGGATACCCTACTACATGGTAGACACCCAAGACGTATTTGTTTAACGAATGAATGAATTCATGGACAGATGAATGAACAAATGAACTATGACCACAAGGTGATTTCTCTCCCCAGCCATCATACTGACTGGCTAGCCAACGAAAGTTATTTATGTTCTGGGAAAATAAATGTTGCAGCTCTGATTCAATTATGCCATCAGCCTCAGCCGCAGTTTGGAGAGGTACTATGTGGCTTTGTGTGCTTCCTTCCCACTGCAGGGCACATGCTTCAGTCTGCCCTTACTCTTCGCTCATGAATACTTATTGAACACCTGTGTGCCAGGCGCTGTTCTAGCCACTAGAGACATTGTAATGAATAAACAGACAAAGACTGAACTCTTGACACTTATATTCTAGAGAGGGCACAGAGAATTAGAAAATAGATGAATAAATCAATACATTTGTTAGGTTTAGTCTCGTTTGTAAAAATCATCAAACCCCCAAATTGAAGTGGCTTACCACAACACAATAAAGGAAGTTTATTTTTCACTTACATAATGGATCAATATAGGTGTTCCTCATGGGCTGGCAGGCTTTCACACTGAGATTTGAGGGGCTGGTCTCTTTTCATCCATGGATCTGCTATCCCCTTGAGTTTTAGAGTTCTCTGTATCCATCCAGCAGACAGAGGAACAGAGTGTGGAGAAAGTACACCTGCTTCTTCCTTGCCTTGTCTCAGATGTGATACACATCACTTCTGAGTATGTTGTATTACTGAGGACACGTCACAAGGATGAGAGAATTAGAAATGTGGCCTATGATTGGACAACTCTACATTACGGAAGAAGAAACACAAACATTGCCCCTCTCTGTGCCAGTCTATCCCTTTGGCCACCAAATATCTGGTTTATTTTATTCTCAAATACCGAGTACATTTACTCCCTCTGTGAGGATGACACCAAAAGTCCTATCTTGCTGGATATTCAAAATCTCTGAGTGACGCTCATTTCTCTTCATTAGGCCTGGATGGGACTTGTTATGTTCCTGGGGTCTATGAACTAAAAGATAAGTTCTCTTTACTTAATGGTGGAGCAGAGATAGGAAAACGGTCAACTCTCAACCCTATCCCAATAAGACTATATTTCCTGGATGTTCTTGCTATTAGGTATGGTTGTGTGATTTACTTTAGGCCAGTGGGATATGAGCAAAATTGATGTGTGCAACTCTTACATCATGCCATATTATAAAACCAAGCTGCTTGCCCTAGATCTCTTCTCCCCTTCCAAGGGTTGGAAGGATTTGGGTTGATTTTGATAACTGACCGTTTGGGCCACTTGTTTTTTTCTGCTCCCATACTTTAAATTCTACCCTTTAAATTTGACTCCTATGTAAAGTGGAATTCACACAAAAAAGAGAGTGAGCCTGAGAAACCCTAGGCACATACCCTCAACCCCAATAAAAGCAGAATACTAGGCCCACTAGTGCTCTTTCTCTTTACCTGCAACCTTGCTATGTGGCCTGAGCTATGCTGTGTAATTTACAGGTCTTGTAAGTAATAAACCTTTATTTTTTAAAAGTCCCATGATAGTTGTTGCAGAAGAGTATTTTGCAATCATAAGAACCACAAGGCCTGGTCCAGCCACAACATCGGTTATTGATAGGCTGAGACCAGCACAAAACACTCCCATACTTCTGGGGCACCTGGCTGGCTCAATCAGTAGACTCTTGATCTCAGGATTATGAATTCAAGTCCCATGTTGGTGTAAAGCTTACTTTACAAAAGTTAACAAACTACTAAAACAATAAAACACTATGATACTTCTTTTTTTTAATATAATTTATTGTCAAATTGGCTAACATTAAGTGTGTACAGTGTGCTCTTGGTTTGGGGGGTAGATTCCCGTGATTCATCACTTACATACAACACCCAGAGTTCATCCCAACAAGTGCCCTCCTCAATGCCAATCACCCATTTTCCCCTCTCCTCCACCCCCTCATCAACCCTTGGTTTGTTCTCTGTATTTAAGAGTCTCTTATGGTTTGCCTCCCTCACTCTCTGTAACTATTTTTTCCCCTTCCCTTCCCCCATGGTCTTCTGTTAAGTTTCTCAGGTTCCACATATGAGTGAAAATGTATGATATCTGTCTTTCTCTGACTTATTTCACTCAGCGTAATACCCTCCAGTTCCATCCATGTTGCTGCAAATGGCATGATTTCATTCTTTCTCATTGCCAAGTAGTATTCCATTATATATATAAACCACATCTTCTTTCTCCATTCATCAGTTGATGGACATTTAGGCTCTTTCCATAATTTGGCTATTGTTGAAAGCACTGCTATAAACAATGGGGTATATGTGCCCCTATGCATCAGCACTCCTGTATCCTTTGGATAAATTCCTAGTAGTGCTATTGCTGGGTCATAGGGTAGTTCTATTTTTAATTTTTTGAGGAACCTCCACACTGTTTTCCAGAGTGGCTGCACCAGTTTGCATTCCCACCAACAGTGCAAGAGGGTTCCCATTACTCCACATCCTCACCAGCATCTGTTGTTTCTTGAGTTGTTAATTTTAGCCACTCTGACTGCTGTGAGGTGGTATCTCAGTGTGGTTTCAATTTGTATTTCCATGATGATAAATGACGTTGAGCATCTTTTCATGTGTCTGTTGGCCATCTGGACGTCTTCTTTGGAAAAGTGTCTATTCATGTCTTCTGCCCATTTCTTCACTGGATTATTGTTTTTCAGGTGTTGAGTTTGGTAAGTTCTTTATAAATTTTGGATACTAACCCTTTATCCAATATGTCATTTGCAAATATCTTTTCCCATTCCATCTGTTGCCTTTTAGTTTTGTTGATTATTTCCTTTGCAGTGCAGAAGTTTTTTATCTTGATGAGGTCCCAATAGTTCATTTTTGCTTTTAATTCCCTTGCCTTTGGAGACGTGTCAAGCAAGAAATTGCTGTGGCTGAGGCCAAAACGGTTGTTGCCTGTTTTCTTCTCTAGGATTTTGGTGGTTTCCTGTCTCACATTTAGGTCTTTCATCCATTTTGAGTTTATTTTTAACACTACCATAATTCTATGTTCTTCTTTATCCTCCCCCAAAACAAAACAAACTTAACTGTATTAATGATTCTAACAACCACCCAATTACTAAAGCCAGAGAGCCATCTACTTTCCTCCTGTCCTCATTCATCACACTCAGTCACAAAGTCTACTTCCTAATTTTCTCTCAAATTCAACCACTTTTCTCCATTTTTATTATCAACACATTCATTCACTGATTCATTTGTTGACTCTACTGTGGGCTAGGAATCTAGAAAACTGAAGATATCAAAGATAATTAGGCATGGTTTTTGACAGAGAAGAGTTTTCAGTATAGTGAGGAAAAAGGTAAATAAAACAATGCTTATAATACACTGTGAAAATCCCTGTTCCTCAGATTTGCCCAGGGTGCAATGGAAGCATTGGGAAGTGGTTGTTAATCAGCCACGTGGTGATGGTGAGGGTAAGTCAAGTAGTACATGCTTCTCAAAGGATGTGATGCCTATTTTTGTAGACCCTTACTATCAGGCTGGGCTCTTTCATGAACATGTCAAGCAGCAATATTACTTAGAATTAAGGAAATAATTTTCTGTGAGACCTCATGTTGCTAAGTGATCATCTCAATTAATCCAACATTACTTTACCGAAAAAACTCGTACATAAAGGATGTAAGAAGGAGAATTGCCATTAAACACTGACTCCAAAATGGCCAGAGAACAATCCTCCATCAAATGCCCTTAAGGGACACTCTAAGTAGTTAAGTGCTAGTAACATTTCTAAAGGTAAGTTTTAGCATCACCATGGAAATGACTCCCCTCAAATATACTAATGAGATGACAATGAAGACAGCTGTTGTATAATGAACACAATATGGACAGAAGCAAAATTACCAAAAGAATGATCTAAGAAGAGACCAAGAAAATTTTTCATCCATAGGCTTCTTGGGATAGAATGGAAAAGGACATACAAAATTCTAATATGGAGTTTGAGTACTGTCTGTAAAGTTCTCGTAGTATCCAGCCACCACTATGTACCATAAATTGGGTTCTGATTATGCCGTCTAGTTTCTCAGCTGACACTTCTAGTGCTTGTGCATACCTCAGGGAGCTCACAAACATCAACCAAAGATCATTAAAAATCTTTAGAATTGTTTTCCCTCCTAATATATTGGAGAGTGCAGAGGAACACTGTAAATGACTGGAAACTTTCCATGAGGGCAACAATTTTAGAAGTCCCAACATTTACAATTAATATTTTATTACTTGATCCCCCCAAAAGCTCATTAAATGAAACCTGTATCTTTTGGTCCGTTAGCCTTTCTCTCTATTGTTCTACAGCTTTTGCTTTCTTTTCTCTATTTCCTGCCATCTCCTTCCTTGCATCTGGCTTCCTTCTCCTTTCCTTCTTCCACCTGTGCCCTCTCTCTTCAATTGCTCTTTCCTTCAAGAGTTGGTTTTATCTGTTTGAAGACTGAATTAAGATTCTTTTCTACTAAGTCACACTACCAGGAAGATAATTTCCTCCAACGGACGTTTGACTATAGTCACATATTCTTGGCACATTCTTTCCCCAAGTTTATTGCATATTGGTTGCTGAATGTGATGGTTAATTTTATATGTCAACTTAACTAAGCCCAGCGTCCCAGACATTTGCCCAGGCATTATTCGGAGTGTGTTTGTGACAATGCTTCTGAATGAGCTTAATGCCTGAATCAGTAGAATGATTAAAACAGATTGCCCTCCCCAATGTGGGTGGGCTTCATTCAATCAGCTGGAAACCTGAATAGAACAAAGAAGCTGAATGAGAGCAAGCACTTCCTGCCTGACTGCTGGCCTGGGAAATTAGTCATTTCCAGCCTTCACACTTGGACTGAAACATTGGTTCTTCTTGAGTCCTAAGCCTGCTGGCTTTTGGACCAGAAGTATACCATCAGCTCCTTTGTTCTCAGGCCTTCAGATTCAAGCTGGAACTACACCTTGCCTCTCCTGGGTCTCCAAGTTGCTGACAGCATATCTTAAGACTTTTCAGCCTCAGAGATCCTGGGAAGATGGCAGCGTAGGAGGACGCAGGGCTCACTGTGCGTCCTGCTGCACTTAGATTCCACCCACACCTGCCTAAATAACCCAGAAAACCACCAGAAGACTAGCAGAATGGAGTCTCCAGAGCCAAACGCAGACGAGAGGCCCACGGAAGAGGGTAGGAAGGGCGGCGAGGCGGTGCGCGCTACACGGACTGGCGGGAGGGAGCCGGAGGGAGGGACGGCCTGCCAGCCAAGCAGAGCCCCTGAGTCTGGCTTGCAAAAGCGGAGGGGCTGGACAGAGTGTGTTCTGACAGCAAGTGGGACTTGACATCTGGAAGTTTATAAGCTAACAGCTCTGCTCGGAGAACGGGAGGGCTGGAGGACAACTGGAGGGAGAGTTGTTGAGCCCTGGATGATAGAGCTCAGCTTGGTGGGGAACAAAGGCGCTCACCAGCGCCATCTCCCTCGCCCATCCCCCAGCCAAAATCCCAAAAGGAACCAGTTCCTGCCAGGGAACTTGCTTGCACCGCTCAAACACCCAATGCTGTGCTTCTGTGGATCCATCCCTCCGGCGGGTCTGACTCCCTCCTGGTGCCGCAGGGCCCCTCCTGAAGCGGATCTCCGAAGGAAAAGGAGCTGAGCCTGCCCCTCCCGCCCCTGTGCAACTTGCTGATCCACGCCAGCTAATACGCCAGATCCCCAGCACCACAAGCCTGGCAGTGTGCAAGTAGCCCAGACGGGCCACGCCACCCCACAGTGAATCCCGCCCCTAGGAGAGGGGAAGAGAAGGCACACACCAGTCTGACTGGCCCCAGTGGTGCGCTGGGGGCAGACATCAGGTCTGACTGTGGCCCCGCCCACCAACACAAGTTATTCAAGACAGCACAGGGGAAGTGCCCTGCAGGTCCTCACCACTCCAGGGACTATCCAAAATGACGAAACGGAAGAATTCCCCTCAAAAAAAGTCCAGGAAATAACAACAGCTAACGAACTGATCAAAAACGATTTAAACAATATAACAGAAAGTGAATTTAGAATAATAGTCATAAAATTAATCACTGGGCTTGAAAACAGTATAAAGGACAGCAGAGAATCTATTGCTACAGAGATCAAGGGACTAAGGAACAGTCAGGAGGAGCTAAAAAATGCTATCAATGAGCTTCAAAATAAAATGGAGACAACCACGGCTCAGATTGAAGAGGCAGAGGAGAGAATATATGAACTAGAAGATAAAATTATGGAAAAAGAGGAAGCTGAGAAAAAGAGAGATAAAAAAATCCAGGAGTATGAGGGGAAAATTAGAGAACTAAGTGATGCACTAAAGAGAAATAATCTACGCATAACTGGTATTCCAGAGGAGGAAGAGAGAGGGAAAGGTGCTGAAGGTGTACTTGAAGAAATCATAGCTGAGAACTTCCCTGATCTGGGGAAGGAAAAAGACATTGAAATCCAAGAGGCACAGGTAACTCCCTTCAGATGTAACTTGAATCGATCTTCTGCACGACATATCATAGTGAAACTGGCAAAATACAAGGATAAAGAGAAAATTCTGAAAGCAGCTAGAGATAAACGTGCTCTAACATATAAAGGGAGACCTATAAGACTCGTGACTGATCTCTCTACTGAAACTTGGCAGGCCAGAAAGGAATGGCAGGAGATCTTCAATGTGATGAACAGAAAAAATATGCAGCTGAGAATCCTTTATCCAGCAAGTCTGTCATTTAGAATAGAAGGAGAGATAAAGGTCTTCCCAAACAGACAAAAACTGAAGGAATTCATCACCACTAAACCAGTCCTACAAGAGATCCTAAGGGGGATCCTGTGAGACAAAGTACCAGAGACATTGCTACAAGCATGAAACCTACGGACATCACAATGACTCTAAACCCATAACTTTCTATAACACTGAATGTAAATGGACTAAATGTGCCAACCAAAAGACATAGGGTATCAGAATGGATAAAAAAACAAGACCCATCTATTTGCTGTCTACAAGAGACTCATTTTAGACCTGAGGACACCTTCAGATTGAGAGTGTGGGGATGGAGAAGTATTTATCATGCCACTGGAAGTCAAAAGAAAGCTGGAGTAGCCATACTTATATCAGACAAACTAGACTTTAAATTAAAGGCTGTAACAAGAGATGAAGAAGGGTATTATATAATAATCACAGGGTCTATCCATCAGGAAGAGCTAACAGTTATAAAAGTCTATGCGCCAAATACCGGAGCCCCCAAATATATAAAACAATTACTCATAAACATAAGCAACCTTATTGATAAGAATGTGGTCATTGCAGGGGACTTTAACACTCCACTTACAGAAATGGAGAGATCATCTAGACACACGGTCAATAAAGAAACAAGGGTCCTGAATGATACATTGGATCAGATGGACTTGACAGATATATTTAGAACTCTGCATCCCAAAGCAACAGAATATACTTTGTTCTCGAGTGCACATGGAACATTCTCCAAGATAGATCACATACTGGGTCACAAAACAGCCCTTCATAAGTGTACAAGAATTGAAAACATATCATGCATACTTTCAGACCACAATGCTATGAAGCTTGAAATCAACCACAGGAAAAAGTCTGGAAAACCTCCAAAAGCATGGAGGTTAAAGAACACCCTACTAAAGGATGAATGGGCCAGGGCGCCTGGGTGGCTCAGTCGGTTAAGTGGCCGACTTCGGTCGAGATCAGGTCATGATCTCATGGTCCGTGAGTTCGAGCTCCGCGTCGGGCTCTGTGCAGACAGCTCAGAACCTGGATCCTGTTTCAGATTCTGTGTCTCCCTCTCTCTGACCCTCCCCCATTCATGCTCTGTCTCTCTCTGTCTCAAAAATAAATGTTAAAAAATTTAAAAAAGAAGAATGAATGGGTCAACCAGGCAATTAGAGAAGAAATTTAAAAATATATGGAAACAAGGGGCGCCTGGGTGGCGCAGTCGGTTAAGCGTCCGACTTCAGCCAGGTCACGATCTCGCGGTCCGTGAGTTCGAGCCCCGCGTCAGGCTCTGGGCTGATGGCTCGGAGCCTGGAGCCTGTTTCCAATTCTGTGTCTCCCTCTCTCTCTGCCCCTCCCCCGTTCATGCTCTGTCTCTCTCTGTCCCAAAAATAAAAATAAAAAAAAAAAAGTTGAAAAAAAAAATATATGGAAACAAACGAAAATGAAAATACAACAATCCAAATGCTTTGGGATGCAGCGAAGGCAGTCCTGAGAGGAAAATACACTGCAATCAAGGCCTATCTCAAGAAACAAGAAAAATCCGAAATACAAAATCTAACAGCACACCTAAAGGAAATAGAAGCAGAACAGCAAAGACACCCCAAACCCAGCAGAAGAAAAGAAATAATAAAGATCAGAGCAGAAATAAACAATATAGAATCTAAAAAACCTGTAGAGCAGATCAAGGAAATCAAGAGGTGGTTTTTTGAAAAAATAAACAAAATTGATAAACCTCTAGCCAGGCTTCTCAAAAAGAAAAGGGAGATGACCCAAACAGATAAAATCATGAATGAAAATGGAATTATTACAACCAATCCCTCAGAGATACAAGCAATTATCAGGGAATACTATGAAAAATTATATGCCAACAAACTGGGCAACCTGGAAGAAATGGACAAATTCCTAAACACCCACACGCTTCCAAAACTCAATCAGGAGGAAATAGAAAGCTTGAACAGACCCATAACCAGTGAAGAAATTGAATCAGTCATCAAAAATCTCACAGCAAATAAGAGTCCAGGACCAGATGGCTTCCCAGGGGAGTTCTACCAGATGTTTAAGGCAGAGATAATACCTATCCTTCTCAAGCTATTCCAAAAAATAAAAAGGGAAGGAAAACTTCCAGACTCATTCTATGAAGCCAGCATTACTTTGATTCCTAAACCAGACAGAGACCCAGTAAAAAAAGAGAACTACGGGCCAATATGCCTGATGAATATGGATGCAAAAATTCTCAATAAGATACTAGCAAATCGAATTCAACGGCATATAAAAAGAATTATTCACCATGATCAAGTGGGATTCACTCCTGGGATGCAGGGCTGGTTCAACATTTTCAAATCAATCAACATGATACATCACATTAATAAAAGAAAAGAACCATATGATCCTGTCAATCGATGCAGAAAAGGCATTTGACAAAATTCAGCATCCTTCCTTAACAAAAACCCTCGAGAAAGTCGGGATAGAAGGAACATACTTAAAGATCATAAAAGCCATTTATGAAAAGCCCACAGCTAACATCATCCTCAATGGGGAAAAACTGAGAGCTTTTCCCCTGAGATCAGGAACACGACAGGGATGTCCACTCTCACCGCTGTTGTTTCACATAGTGTTGGAAGTGCTAGCATCAGCAATCAGACAACAAAAGGAAATCAAAGGCATCAAAATTGGCAAAGATGAAGTTAAGCTTTCATTTTTTGCAGATGACATGATATTATACATGGAAAATCCAATAGACTCCACCAAAAGTCTGCTAGAACTGATACATGAATTTAGCAAAGTTGCAGGATACAAAATCAATGTACAGAAATCAGTTGCATTCTTATATACTAAAATGAAGCAACAGAAAGACAAATAAAGAAACGGATCCCATTCACAATTGCACCAAGAAGCATAAAATACCTAGGAATAAATCTAACCAAAGATGTACAAGATCTGTATGCTGAAAACTATAGAAAGCTTATGAAGGAAATTGAAGAAGATATAAAGAAATGGAAAGACATTCCGTGCTCATGGGTTGGAAGAATAAATATTGTCAAAATGTCAATACTATCCAAAGCTATCTACACATTCAATGTAATCCCAATCAAAATTGCACCAGCATTTTTCTCGAAACTAGAACAAGCAATCCTAAAATTCATATGGAACCACAAAAGGCCCCAAATAGCCAAAGTAATTTTGAAGAAGAAGAAGACCAAAGCAGGAGGCATCACAATCCCAGACTTTAGCCTCTACTACAAAGCTGTAATCATCAAGATAGCATGGTACTGGCACAAAAACAGACACATAGACCAATGGAATAGAATAGAAACCCCAGAACTAGACCCACAAACTTATGGCCAACTAATCTTTGACAAAGCAGAAAAGAACATCCAATGGAAAAAAAGGCAGTCTCTTTAACAAATGGTGCTGGGAGAACTGGGCAGCAACATGCAGAAGATTGAAATTAGACCACTTTCTCATGCCATTCACAAAAAGAAACTCAAAATGGATAAAGGACCTGAATGTGAGACAGGAAACCATCAAAACCCTAGAGGAGAAAGCAGGAAAAGACCTCTCTGACCTCAGCCGTAGCAATTTCTTACTTGACACATCCCCAAAGCAAGGGAATTAAAAGCAAAAATGAACTACTGGGACCTTATGAAGATAAAAAGCTTCTGCACAGCAAAGAAAACAACCAACAAAACTAAAAGGCAACCAACAGAATGGGAAAAGATATTTGCAAATGACATATCGGACAAAGGGCTAGTATCCAAAATCTATAAAGAGCTCACCAAATTCCACCCCCGAAAAACAAATAACCCAGTGAAGAAATTGGCAGAAAACATGAATAGACACTTCTCTAAAGAAGATATCCAGATGGCCAACAGGCACATGAACAGATGCTCAACGTCGCTCCTCATCAGGGAAATACAAATCAAAACCACACTCAGATATCACCTCATGCCAGAGTGGCCAAAATGAACAAATCAGGAGACTATAGATGTTGGAGAGGATGTGGAGAAATGGGAACCCTCTTGCACTGTTGGTGGGAATGCAAACTGGTGCAGACACTCTGGAAAACAGTGAGGAGGTTCCTCAAAAAATTAAAAATAGACCTACCCTATGACCCAGCAATAGCACTGCTAGGAATTTACTCAAGGGATACAGGAGTACTGATGCATAGGGGCACTTGTAGCCCAATGTTTATAGCAGCACTCTCAACAATAGCCAAATTATGGAAAGAGCCTAAATGTCCATCAACTGATGAATGGATAAAGAAATTGTGGTTTATATACACAATGGAGTACTACGTGGCAATGAGAAAGAATGAAATATGGCCCTTTGTAGCAACATGGATGGAACTGGAGAGTGTTATGCTGAGTGAAATAAGACATCCAGAGAAAGACAGATACCATATGTTTTCACTCTTACGTGGATCCTGAGAAACTTAACAGAAACCCATGGGGGAGGGGAAGGAAAAAAAAAAGGAGGTTAGAGTGGGAAAGAGCCAAAGCATAAGAGACTCTTAAAAACTGAGGGTTGATGGGAGGTGGGAGGGAGGGGAGGGTGGGTGATGGGTATTGAGGAGGGCACCTTTTGGGATGAGCACTGAGTGTTGTATGGAAACCAATTTGACAATAAACTTCATATATTGAAAAAGAAAAAGACTTCTCAGCCTCCATAATCGCAAGAACTAATTCCTTATTTTTTATGTATAGACATAGATATGGATATATAAGCACACAAAAAATGTTATAGAATATTATATATATAGTGAGATATCTATATCCATATCTATATCTATATCTATATCATCTATATCGTGTTGGTTCCGTTTCTCTGGAGAACCCTGAAAAATACACTGGATTAGAACTTCAAATCTGAGTTTTCATTTGTCTAATTGTTCAGTTTAACCAAAGACTAACCAAATTGTCTGTCTACCATTTTCTCTCAGCTTTAACAGCCAAGGTAACCAAGACCCTACAGAGTCAGACTAAAGTTGTAGTCAGGGTCAGGAGTTCCTGAAAAGACAAAGCTGAGGCTTTTCAGGCATCTGTCTTTCAACAGGAAGTAAGTCCTTCTGCTATGACTCCTCCTTCACTTATGTGATCATAATCAGGAAATTCTGAGCATACTTACATAACCTGTTTAATGCTTTCTACCCTTCAATACAAGTCTCAAGAAATGGTCAAACAAAAGATTCTGGATCAAGGAGATGCTGGCCAATGTCTCCCTTGCCTGCTCTAGCATCTTCCTCTGGGAATCTCTCTGAAGCTGGCAACCTTTCAGATCTCCCCATCCCAGGGTCATTCTCTCATCTGCTAGTGTTGGCCTTTTCTGTTCCTACACACATCTCTCCTACTGCTCACTCTTGTGTGAATGCTGATATATGAAGAATGACTTCTTAACATGAGGAAGACGGTTTCTTCTTCATGATCATCAAGTACTAACACAAGCACTGATAAAGATTCTCCATTGATCTGATTGGTTTTGACCAGGTGCCTTTGGGAATATATAGCATAACTCTGCCTACATCCTCTGTTAATGTTGGTTATGCCTAATTTGATCTACTTCCAAATCTATAATCTGATTCCACTGTTGGCCACTAAGGCTTTAGTCTAAAGTGCAGTTAAATTACTCAGAGACAGTTTGATACTTTAAAGTCTTGCTTTCATGCTCTGTCATTCCAAAGCAGCATTAAGTCTAGGTCTCATTTTGCCCTACTACTGTGACAAAAATCCCTTCATTACTTGATGGCTTATGAATTCTGAGGTTTTTCACTCTTGCTGATGGAAACACAAAATATACCCAGATTATGAGCCTTCAGCTTTGTTCCTTCTAAGATTTTCCGGTGTGCTTTACAAGCCTTGGGTAATTTCCTATGTGCTGAGTAAGCTTCTTTTAAAGGAATGAAATCCCTTCCTCCCACTAAAAACATCTTGTCTCATCTTGCCTGTTCTTAATTATTTCACCAAAAGATAATGACAAAGCCAAAACCTTACTTGGTTCTGAAGCAAATGAACTTACTGGGTGAGACCCACCAGAAGCCTTCCATCTCCTGAATCAGGGTATCACAATTTTTCTCTATGAAATAAATTGGCTCAAAGCACTTCATTTTCTTTAAATATTTGACTTGTGCTTCAAAGTTGTGTTCACAGTTGAATAACATTATTTTAATTCATAGGGAATTATTTTTATTTTTTAGTTTGTTGGCTCAAAGTATCATGTTTCACTTTTAAAATGGTGTTATTGTATGGGCGCCTGGGTGGCTCAGTTGGTTAAGCATCTGACTTCAGCTCAGGTCATGATCTCATGGTTTGTGATTTTAGCCCTGTCCCAGAACCTGGAGCCTGGAGCCCACTTTGGATTCTGTGTCTCCCTTTTCCTCTGCTCCTCCCTTTCTTGTGCTCTGTCTCTCTCTCTCCTTCAAAAATAAATAAACATTCAAAAGAAAAAATTCTTTTTAATGGTGTTATTGTAGAGGCCCCTGGGTGGCTCAGTTGGTTAAGCATCCGACTCTTGATTTCAGCTCAGGTCATGATCTCACAGTTCGAGCCCTGTATCGGGTTCTGCACTGACATCACGGAGACTGCTTGGGATTCTGTCTCCTTCTCTCTGCCCCCCACCACTCACTTTCTATTTCTCTCTCTCAAAATAAATAAAAATTTTATAAGTAAATTAATTAATCAATAATAAAATAAAATAAAATAAAATAAAATAAAATAGTGTTATTGTTCCAATCTACAAAGGAAAAACTTGTCCAGTGGGGACTTGGGTTCGGTGGTTTGCTAGGCATGACTCCATGACCAGAATTTCCTGGATCCCCTATGTTCTGGTTAAGCTAAGAAGTGCTCTTAAGTCATCCTTGATCACCATATTAGCTTGTGAGTATTTTTTTAAGTTTATTCATTTATTCTGAGAGAGAGAGGGAGAGAGAAAGCACATGCACATGTGACTGGGGGAAAAGCAGAGACAGACAGAGAGAATCCCAAGCAGACTCCATGCTGTCAGCATGGAGCCCGATGTGGGGCTTGAACCCATGAACTGTGAGATCATAACCCAAGACAAAATCAAGAGTCAGATGCTCAACTGACTGAGCCACCCAGTCACCCTGTCTTGTGAGTATTTTAAAATTCACTCTAGAATAGTACTTTATAAGTTGGAGTGGCTTAATAGTACCTCTGATGTGGTGAAAATGTCTTTAGTCTTTTTCTCAATAACCTGTGATCTAGTCTTATCACAAGAGAAATATCAAATTCCAATAATGAGGCATCTTAAAAAATACCTGACCCATACTCACCCAAACTATCAAATGCATCAGAAATAAGGAAAGTCCATGAAACTCCCACAGCCAAGAGAAGCCAAAGGAGATGTGACAACTAAATTCAACACGGTATCCTGAATAGGATCTTGGAACAGAAAAAGGACATTAGACAAAAACCAAGAAAATATGAATATAAACTATTTACAATAGTTAATAATAATCTATCAATATTGGTTCATTAATTGTAACAAATGTATCACATTTATGTAACATGTCAATAATAGGAGAAACTGGGTGTGGGGTAGTATATGGGAATTCTGTATTATCTTGTCAATTTCTCTATAATTATAAAACTGTTCTAAAAATAAAGTCAATTAAAAAATCCTAGGGTAACTATAAAAAAAAAAAAAACTACCAAACTAGTAACTAAGTTGGGAAGTTTGCAAAATAGAAGGTTGCACGCTAAAGAATTAACTCATCAGGCTTGAGATGTTCAAACACTACACATTGCAGAAAACAGACTGGCTTTTGACAGACTCTGGGGAAATAAGCTCTAAGTTCTTAGAATCTCTTGCCTGATGAGTGTCTTTGTTGAAGACTATCAGTCTGGAGTACTCTCTTGTCCAGAAAGAGAGCAGTACAGAATTGAATACAAGAGAGGCTAATGTCCAGGAGGGGACAAGAGCCCCAAACGGGGGTTTTGTCTCTGCATTTATTGAGCTCACAAAATATTACCCACGTGGTGAACATGAAGAAAACAAGATCTTACACACGTGGTCCTGGAGGAAATAATCAAACAGTAATCATTAACTTGTGTGTGTCAGAAGCAAAAGATCTGGGGGGCAAGTGGAGTTTGTGATAGAAGTACAAGAGTATATTGGTGTCAGATGGAAAGTAATTTCTTGCAGGTGATAAAACAAGTTTCTCATGATCCCATTACAATATCTCACTACCTAACCTCAGGTGCTTTTGCCCCATGGTGGCAGCTTTCCACCCTAAACTTTTTTCTAACCCATTTATAAGTAGAACCTACATCACCACATGTCCTTGTACACCTGGGGCCTTGGGCCACACAAGAGAGTTTCTGCTAATAAAGTAATTTATGGTAGATGGGGCACCTGGGTGGCTCAGTTGGTTAAGCATCCAACTTCCGCTCAGGTCATGATCTCACAGGTTGTGAGTTTGTGCCCCACATTGGGCTCTGTGCTGACAGCCCAGAGCCTGGAGCCTGCTTTGGATTCTGTGTCTCCCTCTATCTCTGCCCCTTCCCCATCACATTCTCTCTCTCTCTCTCTCTCTCTCAAAAATAAATAAACATTTAAAAGAAAGATTTATGGTAGAGACCTTAGGCCACGCTGTATCATTTCCACCTCTGGAGAGACTGGAAAGATTAACTATGGTCATTCACATTCTCCATTCTTACATTACTGACTCCCAAGAAATAAATCCTGGACACCAAGGCTTAGGTGAGCTCCTTTGGTGGGCCATTCTTTGTACGTGTTGTCATATGTCATTGCTGGGAGAATCAAGTTCTGTTCATTGATTCCACTGGAAGAAGAGAGCATGAATCTCACTTCTAGTCTCTACCTGCCTTTTCCTTTGCTGATTTTAATGTATGTCCTTTCACCGCAATAAACTGTAATGGTGAGTAGAATTGCTTTTCTAACATAGACCCAAACTACAAAAGTGCGCTAAATAATTCTAGAATTTCCATTTCACTCTCTTTTTTTCATTTCACTCTTTTTTATAGATTAAATGATTTGATTCCATTTTTTCTTCTATGTTCTAAAACTCATTAGTCATAGTTATTTCAATATCTCTCTCTGGCCACTCAATATCTGGATCATTCATGGGACTATTTCTGTTGTCTGAGGTTATTCTCCTTTGCTTTTTGATCAATTAGACTGTTTCTTGGCATTTCTACTGAGTGTTTATTAAATGAACATTGTGTGCAATGAATTGTAGAGGCTCTGGTTAGTTCACTAAAGAGTTAATTGTCTTTTGGAAGTCAAATAGTATATTGGCAACCTCATGATGCAGTTAGTGGGAAGTAGACAATTTGGACACAACATTTCCTTTCAGTGTTTGTGGGTTGCTTTGCTTTATAATACTTGTAATTATACTGTACTTTTATTTTCTCTCTCTTCGTTTCTCTCTACTTTAGAGTCTAAAGAAGCTGTAAAGTCACCATAAAATTTGAGAATTAGGGACATGTAGAAAAAGGGACCAATAGACACCGATAGGCATTTTGTATGATGTGATCATCTCTCTTTCCAGGACATATGTGAGAGGCTCATTACCCAGGACCCATATCTGAACTTCTTTGAACACATTTCCTAATGACCCTGGACACCATTATGAAGCGTGCCTTCAGTCACCAGGGTGGTGCCTAGGTGAACAGGCCAGTGACTAAAAGGGGCTAAACTCATTCGCCATCACCTATTTCATCCATTAGCATGCTGCCCCATCTTTTCTCTTCTAATATCTCCAAATTCTGCCTGGAAGCAGTGTTTAACAAAAGCAAAATCATCCCCCTTGGAAAGCACACTTTCCTGCATCACCATGCCTGGTTTATAAATTCAGCCATCAAAACCTCCATTTTAGGGATGCCTGGATAGTTCGGTCAGTTAAGCATGTGACTCTGATTTGGGCTTAGGTCACGATCTCATGGTTCCTGAGATCAAGTTCCAAAGGGAGTTCTGTACTGACAGCGTGGAGCCTGCTTGGACTCTTCTCTCTCTCTCTCTCTCTCTCTCTCTCTGCCCTGCTTGCTCTTTCTCTATAAAAATAAATAAACATTTTTTAAAAACCTCCATTTTAATAAATATTCTCTAGTGGCCAATGAGCACACAGGTTTGTCTTGGGCTTTGCATTGCCTGAAACTTGCATAAAACAACCAGTTGCCATAATGATGATACATAAATGCCAATGATGGATGCTTCTTCAGTGATGGTTGGACAAAAAGTAGCAGACAGGTGGTTCTCAAGAAATAAATGGTATCTGGGGCACCTGGGTGGCTCAGTTGGTTAAGTATCTGACTTCAGCTGAGGTCATGATCTCACCATTCATGAGTCCAAGCCCCACATCAGGCTTGGGCAAAGCTGGCTTCCTATCTTCTGTCTCCCTCTCTCTCTACCCCTTCCCCTCACACACTCTCTTTCCCCAAAATAAAATAAAACATTAGAGTTAAAAAAAAAAAAAAAGAAGAAGTTCATCTGGGTGGCTCAGCCAGTTAAGCATCTGACTTCCACTAAGGTAATGATCTTATGGCTCATGGGTTAGAGCCCTGAGTGGGGCTCTGTGCTGACAGCTCAGAGTCTGGAACCTACTTCGGATTCTGTGTCCCCCCTCTTTTTGTGCCTCCCCTGCTCACATTCTGTCTCTGTCTCTCTCAAAAATAAATAAACACTTAAAAAAATTAAAGAAATGGTAGCTAAACTTGAGGCAGAGTAGGACCAGTTGTAGAATCCCAAACTCCTGAACTCCAGCCAGGTTTCTATCCATTAGGGCCACCCCCATGTCTCCTCAGGAATCCCCTGGAATCCATCAATGGTCACTCCACTCAGACCCCCAGGCTGAGCAGACTCCTCTTTCTCAGGAAAAGGAGAGTTGCTGGTCCAGCACCCATCTTCCCAGGGACTGTGTAAGCTTTGCCATCTGGTGGCAATTCAAGATATTACAAGCAATAGGGAGCCGATAACAGGAACAGACATTTGCAAAAAGAAAGCACTGTATTTTGTGAATGAACTTCTGGAAAATGGGCTCAAAGCAAACTGGAATCTTCTCTATCCTCTTATGGTTTACACTGTGGTAGAACTGAGAAATGTAAATGGATTCAACCCTTAGGGAAACTAATAGAAAACATGTGCCTTTCAAGAGCCTTAGAAATGTTCATGTTCTTTGATGGAGTCATTCCACTCCTGGGAGTTTATCCTAAGGAAGGGTTATTGCTTCAGGGCTTTGATGAAAAAGGCACAATGACTAGGGTCATCCAGATAGAGAGAAGTCAGAGTGCAGAGATCCATGGGAATAGCTGGAAACCAGACCTTTGGCCCCACTCCAGACTGAGCTGGGACATCAGGAATGGGTGGACGGAGAAAGAGACCTGGGAACGTGGTCTTCTGGGATGCACAGTTGGGTTTCAGAGACTGGGAGACTAGGCTGTTCTTTTCAGGCAAATGGGAGCCCACTGGACTCAGTTGATCTGTCAACCAAGCCTAGGTCCGCCCAGCCCAGCTGGCTTGCAGACTAATTCCAGACCCTATTTGGTAAAGAAAGACCTTTGGGAAGAGGTAAAACCATTTTTAATACCCTCAATTGGGCCAGGTGAAAAGAGTGAGCATAGGGTGAGCAATAGCTGGTAGGCAGTGGGAATAGGTGGTGAGTGATTGGCAGATGGCTGTGCATGGTGACCATGGACTACAGCATGCCAGGTCTTATGCCAGGGACTTACACTGGACTCTCACTACAAATATGAAGTAGATCCTCTTTTTAATGTCCATTTAAAGAAAAGAAAATGGAGTCCTAGAGAGGTGAAGTGATTTGCTCAAGGTCATGCAATAGATTTAATTGAGCTGGGACTAGCCGACATATTCGGCCCATTCCACAAACACCAACCACTTGCTCTGTGCAGGGACTGTGCCAGATGTCCTGAGGGTGTCCTGCCCTCCAGGAGCTCACAGACATAGAGCGTGGGGAGGGAAAGGGGTGTCAGAGAGCCATCCTGAGGGGACATGAGGCTGGCAGAAGGAAAACTATGAGCCCTGCACATGAACAACACAGGCACTAAGATGTGGAGCAGCGTGACAGGGGAGGGAACTGGAGAACTTCAAGAAGTGTAAAGTATGTGGCAAGAGGGGGAGACCGAAGCTGGAGAGGTAGAAGGAAGCCAAGTCACAGAGGACCCTCAGTGTGGCCATCTACTGGCTGCTCAAGATATTGCGGGCACAACAGAAAGGAAAATTATAATGGCTGTTGCTTTGAGTATTTACTATATGCTTTCTGTACATATATTAACTCATTTACTTTTCACCACAACCCTATATGATGGGCATTGTTGTAGCCTATATTTTCAGCTTCAGACACTGAGGTGCCTTTGTTATGAACTTGCCCAATATCACACTAATATAGAGTTGACAGGGAGGGATTTGCTCAGGGAAGTCTGGCTTCAAGCTCATGCCCATAACCATTAAGTGGCACCTGCCTGGAGCTGTGGAGTTCATCTCACAGGTGTAAAGGGCTGGGTCCCAGTTGGCTCTGTGTTTGGGACAAGTCTCTCTAGTGGTAGCATGGAGGCTGGTTTGAGCATGCAGCAAGATTGAAAACAGGAACATAGGAAAAGTGGCTGCAAACATCCAGGTGAGCTGGAGACCTGAAACAGGGGAGCTGGAGTGAGGCTGAAAGAGGGAAATCCGGTGTGAATCCTGTTGCTGTCTTGGGTGGATGAGTGGTGGTGCCACTAACAAGAACAGGGGACTCAGGTTGGTGAAAGATCAGGATTCCACTTGGACCTGAGGCACCTAAGGAGTGGTGCAGGAGGCAAGTGGGTACCAGATGGAAGGGTTGATCTGGAAGTTGATACTTCATGGGCAGTAATGGGAATGAACTGAATGCATGAGATCCCCATGTCATTCTTTCAACAAACATGTACTGGAGACCCCCAGTTTTCTGGGCCTGTGCTGGACACTCAGACACTACAATAAACAAGACAGATGTGGTCTCTGCCTCACAGTTCCACGTTCACAGAGAGCAACGCCAATGACCCAACATGAACCAACAGGCCTGTGGGAACCTGGTGAACTGAGGACATGTGATCAGGAGCCAGGAGGCTGCAGAGAAAATGGCCATGATCCCATTATGTTGTGAGCAGAAGGATCACCTTGCAACAAGAAAATGGGACTCTGATGCACTTGGTGAGGGCAGTTCAGCAGTGCTGCGGCTGAAATTGAGGCTACAAAGTTGAGGAGCAGGTAGGAAGGATGGAGACAGAACCGGCAAATGTGGACCACTCTTCTTAGACACTTGAAGGGATCCCTTTCCACCTGCCCAGATGCATCTTTCCAAACACAGTTAGCTCTGCAATGGTAAACACTGTTTTCTTCAGCTTCCAATGTCACACACACACATACACACACACACACACACACACACACTACAGAGAACTCTATGATAGGGGACAATTAGCAATGGACTTAAAGTCAAAAGACTAGGGGCACCTAGGCGGCTCAGTCAGTTAAGCATCCAACTCTTGATTTCAGTTCAGGTCATGATCTCACAGTTGGTTCGTGGGTTCGAGCCCCACATTGGGCTCTGCACTGACAGCATGGAGCCTGCTTGGGATTCTCTCTCTCCCTCTCTTTGCCCCTCCCCAGCATCGCTTCTCCTCTCTCTCTCTCTCAAAATAAATAAGTAAACTTCAAAAAGAATTTAAAAATAAAGTCAAAAGACCAGAGCCCAATACCAATAACTAGGCCAATGTCGCTAAAGCCACCTCCCTTTCTGAGTCTGCATTTTCTCCTCGAGAAAATGGGCCCAGTTATATCCACCTGGTAGGTGATAAGAATGAGGCTCCAATCAGAAAGTGTCCTCTCTGCTATATAGTAACCCTCAGTTTCCATGTAAAAACCAGCAGTGCCACCACCATCACTGTGTTTGGATTTGAGGGAAGGCTCTTCCCGGTCTCTTGCTCCAGCTTGTTAGCTTTTGGGGTCTGGAAGATGCTTCCATCAGCTTCTCCCCATCTCTCCCTCTCCTGCTCCCCCCTGACCCTTTCCCCACTTTGTCAGTACCTGTCCTCACCACCCCCATCCCACATGCCCAAGCTCATGGCCAGAACCAGTCAAGAGTCTGGTTATTCATTTGCAAAGTCCATGTGCAGAACTGTACCGGCCTCAGCGATGCAGAACAAAGCCACATAACCAGCTCCATTATGCCGGTGCCTCCAGAAGTCCAGAAGGGCAGCTGGGTCCAGCATGTTCTGTACTCACTAGCCAGGCATGTACTCATTAGCTACCTCTCACCCCAATTCGGTACATGATCTCAGGCTTCAGATTCCACAGTACAATATTAGCAAACTGGGCTAAATCATTCTAAATATTTTGCTAGCTCTGACACACTGTGGTCTTGCATGCAATTCCTCATCCTGTAATGATAGTAGAAATAAAACAACAGCTAACATTTATTGCACACTAAATGTGGGCTAGGCGCTACTCTATGTGTCTTATGTGCACCGTTTCTGTTAATCTTTACATCTGTTATTAGATAGATACCATTTACTGCCTCCAATTTTACAGATGAGTAAACTGAGCTTAGTGAGTTGAGTTCACTCATCCAAGGTCTCTTGGTATTAAGTGTCCAAGCAGTGCCGTATCTAGGCTGCCTGATCCAGACCTGGGGTCTTAACCTCCCAGTGGGCATCCAACTGGAAAAGGCAAAATCTCTGGCTCAACTACTAACTGCTCACCTGAGCTTCAGACCTGAACTGTGTACCCACCTTGCCCTCTAGTCCATCCCCAGATTCCACTGCCAATAAATGCAACCTTACCCTCACATGCACTCCTGCCTGTCTCCTCCCTGGCACCTGCCATTCCCAGCGCCATTCACTAGCCTGTATGGTGCCTTTGTGAGAACTGGAAAAAAGCACCCTTCCCTGCAGGCAGACACAGGCCCAAACCAGCTTGCAGGGCCGGATTAGTGGAGACACAGCCTGTATAACCCAGCGCAATGTCCCAGCCTCCCCCACTTTGCACCTTGCTCAGGACAATACTGGAACTTGTCCTTGACTTCTGTCTCTCACACTTTCTCCTCTCTCTGTCTCTCTCTCACACACATCAAGCTTCCTCTTTTCTGCTTTTCCAGGGGGTCTCCCAGGAACATATCTGAGAACCTTTGTCATCCTTTGTCCTCTGGAGTAGCACCCCAGGGCAGAAGCCACTGGGCTCCTATACCATTTCTGAGAGAAAAGGATGTGTGTCATCAGGACGAAACCCCCAAGAGCCTGGCCCCCACCAGTAGTGCTTACAACCTAAGGGACTCACAGTCTTGGCCTTTGGGACCACAAGGAGGGGAGCACTGGAGGCCGGTGCCCTTGAAGCCTACAGGAAGTTGAGGATGTTGCTGGCACAACCTGTGGGGGTGTGGGGTCCCTGAAGCCATGCCCTGGGAAAGCCTCCAGTACAGCAGTAAGGAGGAAGAGCCCTGCCTGACGCTCAAGTTCAAAAGCTCTGCTGAATCTCCCTTCCTGTTGAATGTGCAGCCACCAGATGGCAGCCGAGGCTACAGGCAGACAGACTTGGCTGGGTGGAGCATGGATGTTCAGGGGGGCTGGCTCATCACTGACCCCACAACCTCCAATCAGAAACCGTGAAAGAGTGAGTGCGTGTGTGTGCAGTGTGTCTGCACCTATACGGGCTGAAGGGTATGGACAGACATACACCTGGATGAAAAACTAGGCTTAGCCCCTTCCTTTGGGTTTCCTCACCACACCTAGGGGTTCCCTTCCCCTGAGTCCAGCCCTGTCCAAGGTGCCGGTGATGCAGAGGGAAGTGACCCTGTTCCTGCGCTCGAGGAGCAACCAGGCCTCACAATTAAACAGGTCACAGGGTGGTGTGCGCAGAAATGGCTGGAAAGGCCCAGGGGAATGCCCAGCCCCGGGGTGGGGAAGGACTTTCTGCTGCACCTACGGGGCTTTCTGGCAAATGACAGCTGCAATAATAGCATATATTATCTCTGTTTCCTCCCAGCAGCCCTGCAGGGAAGACACAACAGAACCAATCCTACTGGCAAGCCAGTGGGCACTAAAGGTGCTAGGTGTTCCACAAGCAGTGAGGAACAGAGATGGAATTTGAACCAGAGTCTGCATGATTCTCAAGCTCAAGCTCTTGGCCGCTGTGTGTACTTCTGGGGACTGGAAATGGGGAGGACACCCAGCTGGGGGCTCCAGGCCCTAGGACAGACTTGGAGGGGGATAGATGCCTCCCACATTGGTCCCAGAGCAGGTTCTGACAGCTTCAACTGTGTGGTTCACCTGTGAACTTGGTTCAAGGGGACAAGACAGTTGACAGCTTCAACTGTGTGGTTCACCTGTGAACTTGGTTCAAGGGGACAAGACAGTGTGTGTGTGTGTGTGTGTGTGTGTGACTAGGGTCACTCCTGGAGTGCCACTCTGCATCCCCAACCCCACTGGTACCCTAAGCTGGGGGAGGAATCCCTGGGGAGCAGTAGTCTTGATCTGATGGCTCCTGTATTTCTACTCATGTTACACTGAGCGTAAGGGAAGCAATCTTGAAAATCATTCCAACCACCTGGCACTCTGTCCCATAACAGGTGACACTCGAGATAGATTTCCACAGCCTTTTTTTTTGACACCAACTCCAGACTGGAAGTTCCTCTTCCAGTCTAATTGAAGTAAGCAGTGCTGCCATCTACCTTCAACTCTGCAGTTCCTGGGCGGAGCCTTAAGTGGCTGAGCTTCATGTAACCTATAATGTAACCCTGTGAAATTCACACGTTTTAGGTAGAGAAAGAAAAAGACAGGTGCAAGCCCTGTTCCAGGAAGCAGGAGGAGCAAGAAGGCCCTATAGCAGGAGAATCTCCTGGTCTCCCTGCCAGGGCCTGGGCAACCTGGGCTTTCGTCCCAGAGAGCAGGTGGACAGATCAGCGGTAGATGGCGCCACACTGAGAGGTGAAACTCCAGTGAGGGAGGGCAAGGGACTTGCCCCAGCCAAGGGATAGGCACCAGAGAAGCCTGGCAGGTGGGGCCCGCGGGGGAAGAGGCAACACAGGGAACCTCCTGGAAACAGAGAAAGGATGCAAGGGGAGAGAGGAGCCGGTGAGCACTAGCTCAGGTGGAAGAAGGAGACGGAAGAGACAGGAAGATGGAGATAAAAGCAGAGGCCAAGAGGTGCACTCATAAAGAGAAACAGACAGAGATGGATAAAGGCGGGGGGGGGGGGGGGGGG
>NW_026057585.1:67993267-68065607 GCF_023721935.1 Panthera uncia | reverse complement strand
GGGGGGGGAGAAAAGGGTGGGGAAGGAGCAGGAAGTCGTGAAGACATAAGGGCCTCGGCGCGGGGTGGGGGGGGGGGGGGGGGCCTGCCGGGCCGGCCCGCCCCCCCAGTCCCCCCCCTTATCTGTCACTCAAGGCGATCAGAATCCCCTCCCCCCGGGGCTGGCCGGGGGGAGCTCGCCTCCCAACCTGCCCCAGCCGAGAGGCTCCCTTCCCCAGGCCCCCTGATCGCCGCCCCCTGGGACTGGCTGTGCAGCCCCGATAGATGGTGGGGGGCCCAGCTGGTGTGTTATCAGCCTCCTCCAGGAGCAAGCCTGAGCCACTCAGCGGCTGCCAGCCTGAGATTAGGCCCCGGAGGGTCATTAAGCACCGCCCTGGCCCGGGCCCAGCCTCCTTTCTCTCCCTCATCTGGCCAGGCTGGCAGGTGGGAACCGGCGATAAGGACTGGGGGCTCTGGGGCCGGCAGCCCCATGCCCCCTGCCCTCTGCCAGGGCAAGAACATGGGGTGGGGGAAGGTCAGTGCCAGCGCGACACCTGCAAGGACCCCAGGGTTCCCACCATCCTGGTCCTTCCACCATGGAGAGGGTGCTAGGGAGCCTCCCAAAGAGGCCAAGGCAGGGAGAGGGTGGCCTGCCCCAGGAACCTGGCAGGACAGCGACGGCCCAACTGCCACGGGCTCCTGCTGGGAAGCCTCACAGGTGAGAGGGGCGGGGCTTCACTTGCTGAGCATTGGCCGGGAGCTTGTGGGGCCAGTTCTGAACCCACCTCCACCCCTCAGGGACAAGGGGCGGGGGCGGGGAAGGAACGGAGCTTCCTGCCAGAAGAATGCAGGCAGCCAAAAGGTTCAGACCAAGGAGGCTAGAAAGGAAGAAGGGGGTGTTTGTGCCTTAGCAGAGGCCCTCAAGTAACCTCCATCTCTCCTTCAGGAATAGGCTGGTCTGGCTGCCCCCCCTGGTTCTGCCCTCTGATCTAGTCAGGGAGGACTTCCTAGACAAAAAAGAACCTTGGCAGGGCCAAGAAAAAGGAATATGCAGAGTTTAAACTGACAGAGGTGGGTAAGAAGGCATCTGTCTACATGAGCACAGCCACAATTCTCTGAGCTTCAGCTCAGAGAAGGAAGGCAACTTGTCCTGAGTCACACAGCAGGCAAGGGTAGGCCTGCCGTCCCTCTGCTCAGGGCTCTTCCCACTGCTGCAGGCTGCAACCTAGACCTCCGTGTGGTGAGAAAGGCTAATTCAGATTTCAGATGGATCTCTCCCTGAGTATCTGGCTGAAGCCTTTGAACAGCAAGGCAATGGCTGAAATGGTGAAGCTAGGGGGCTGTGATGGGTTGAGACAGCTGGCAGAGGGAGATCTTTGGGACAAGGTGGACTGCCTCCTACCCTCTAGCCCCACTCCTCTAGATCTGGGAGTGCTCCTGGATGGGTCTCAGGTTGTCACCCACCTGCCCCCAACTCTGCCTGTTCCCATAAGAATGACAGTCACAGGGATGAGGGGCCTCCAGGGTCAGCCAGCCTGCTAAGTACGCCTCCTCCCTTGCCTCCCTCCTGCTTCATTCTCCTGGGGACCCAGTTCCCTGACTCCACCCCCACCCAGAACTAGGAGTCAGTGGCACTTGTGAGGATGATTCTACTCCAGCTCTGTGGCAAGACTGGCCAAACCGTCCCCAGAGGGGAAGCTGAGCTCAGAGAGGACTATAGCTCTCCCAAAGTCACATAGTAAGCCGGCAGGGGACAGGCACTCAAAGCTGGGCTTCCTGAGTCCTAGCCCAAGACTCTTGGAGCTTGCTAGAGCTGGCTGGATGAGGGATGAGTGAACCGCCAGCAATCAGGCCACATGGAGGATAGGATAGGGAAGGGGAATGCTGCTGCACCAAGAAGGGCCCAGAATCACAGTTGTTAAGAGCAGGTCAGGGGAGGGGTGCTGGCAGGAGGGTCTCTACAAGGGGTAGAGTGGCTGAGCTTCCTAGCCCCATGGGCCTCTCAGAGAGGGCTTCCTGGATAATCCTCCAAAGTCACCATGACAGTGGCTTTGGAAGGTGATTGTCATGATTCAGAAAGCAAGACTGGGCCTGGCTGTAAACCTGAGGGGCTCTTTCTGAGCCCTGGGAGCATCAGGCCTGGAAATACAAAACATCTTTATTTCACAGAAATAAGAGGCATTTCCAAGGTTAGAGGAAGACAGTATGAGGCAAGGCAGTAGGTGATGAGTTGACTGTCCTCTTCAGAAGGGTCTTCTGAATTGAATTGGGTGGGAGACCTCCTAGGAAACCCCCCAGAGCCATAGCTGAGCCCCAACCTATATACAGCCTGAGCTTCGACTTTGGCTGGTGACCACTCCAGAGAAGGTGGGCAATGTGGGGTTGGAAGAGTCGGCCCCTTACTGTAGATTCCTACACAGAGAAGGAGCGGCTTGAGTGGTGATCTGGGCATCCATCACAGGCACCTGGGCTCACGGCTGGGGCCCACAGGCAAGCGGGGGTCACATGGGGGTGCTTCGGACCCTGCCCTCCTCCTCAGGGATATTCTCATAGGCATTCTCGTGCTCGTTGGACCTGAAAGAGGATGACAGGGGTCACCACCCATTCCATCCCATCCCCTCTACCTGCCTTATCCTGCACTGGTGACAGCAGTATCTTCCAGAATAAATAATCCTTGAGTGCCAGAAAGGGTTCCCCTGCCCACATCTGGTCCCAGGTGCACCTGAGACTGGAGGCCTCTCAGCACCCCTCCCTGAGCCCCATCTCTCTCCTCCACTGAGCCCCTCCCCCACTGGGCCCCCACCGAGCAACCCCCTCATGGAGTCCACCTCCATACTGAGCTGCCTCCCCTACTCACCCCTCTCTCCACATTGAGTGCCCCCGACTCATCCCTTCAGAGTCAACTTCCCCCACTGCACTCCTCCCTATGAATCCCAGTCCGCCTGTGAGCTGCTCCCCCTACCCGTCCCTACCCCCTTACTGGGCCCTCTCCCCAGCTGAGCCTCAGGTCCCCAAGGAGCCCTGCACCCTCACAAAGCCCCCATTGCCACCTCCCTGAGCTCCTCTCTTCACTGAGCCCTTCCCCACATGTGTCCTCCTCCTTCCCTGCCCTCCCACCTTCTAGCCCCCTCCCACCCCTCAGAAGCATCTGGTCCTTCTGGAGCGCAGGGTGGTTACCCTGTACCATCATCTCACCTGAAGCTGGCCGCCATCGAGGAGTACCTTCCGTCTGTTCCTACTAGGATTCCATCTGCCTTGTTTCCAACGGTCATGACTGTGTTCATGGGCTCCCTATGGATGGGGCTCATCAGTAGGCCTCCCTAGGTCCCTACCCTCTTTGTTCTCCCTCCTCCCCCTTGCCTAATCAGGCCTTTCTAGGCTCTGGTTCTCACGAGTCCAAGAGCAGTGGCTGGCCCTGGGCAGAAGCCCTTCTCTCCAGTAGGGGCCCTGCCAGTGGCCTGATTCTGGCCCCACTCCATGGGCCTTCCCACCCTTCTCTCTGCTCCAAGGTGGGGGGCCTCAGGTCCCAGTCCAAGATTTGCAAAAGATGTATCTAAGGCCTCACACTTTGTGCAATTTTCCTTCTGGCCTCAGCTCAAGACCCAACAGGATTTAGTGTCTGCCCAGATTTCCACAAGGCTTTCCCCAGGGAATTAGGTACAGACATGGTCAACTTCCACTGAAGGCAGAGCTTGGATCATTTGAAAAAAAATAACATTGCTGACAAAAAGTTCCTGGCCTCTTATTCCAGTTTAAACCCAGTGACTGTGGCCTCTGCTCCTGCCTACCTGAAACTATTCTTACATGGGTCACAGGGACTCTTACTGCTGCTTGTCCTTCCTTGGACACCCCACAGGCACCTCAAACTTAGTATGTCTCAAATTAAACTCAGCAGCTGCCCCCAGATCTGCCTCTTATGCTCCGTCTCCATAAGTGGTACTATCTGAAGCCTGGACGCATCCTTGTCCTTCCTTCCTCCTGCCCCCTGCCGTCCCCATCCACCAACTTCTGGGGACCAGACCCCTAGACAACCATCAGACATGGCGCTTCTCTATCCCCTCTGCTCCCTCCAGAGTCCAGACTCTCTCCTGACCTCATGCTCAGCCCCCCGCCCTGCCCTTCTCACCTGCAGACTGGCCCCTACCCCACGCATGCACCACAGGGCAGCCAGAGTGGCTGTGCTCAGGCCAACTCTCATCCCAGGACCAGCGTGCAAGCTCTCACCGGATTCCTACTGCACGAAAGATAAAGCCCACAGTCTGGGGTATAGGTGTACGAGGGTCTGCCAGGCCCGGGCCCTGCCTACCTTGCCAGTCTATCTCAGGCCTCCCATCCTTCTCTCTACGCATGACTGCTTGTGTTCCTGCAGTGGGCTGCACAGGGCCTTCCTTGGCTAGCACCCTGGCACCAGGCCCCTCCGTGGGAGCTACTGGCAGGTGCAGCCTTATTCCAGGATCGGCCAGCACAGAGTGGACTGGATTTCAGCCCACCCCCCTCGACCTCAGTGTCCTGCACTTTGGACCCCTGGTGGCCTCGATGCCCTCTTCCATCAGCTGCAATGCTCTTCCCGTGCTACTCTATCCTGAGAGGCGCTCCTCTGCATTCTTTAGGCTTCAGAATAAACATGCAATTGGAAGCCTTCTTGGACTACCATCCCCGGCCCCCCAGACCAGGGCAGGCCCAGCACTGCAGTCTGCTCTCCCTTTTACCATTGGTACTTGCACTGGGATCACTCCTTGTCTTCCGGTCTGGGAGCCTGAGAGTTCAGGGGTTGTGTCTGTCTGTCCCACCGCCCCCCTGTACCCCTGCACATGGCACAGCACCTGACCCTGAAGAAAGATGGAGCCTTTCTTCCCAGAGATTTTCACAACCCCCATCACAGGCTAAGCCAGTGTCCTGACTCTACAGATAGAAACACTGAGACCTTGAGAAGAGAAGACATTGTCCCCAAAGCTCGCAGAACCGTGGAGGCCAACAGAGCCGTGTCTGGGGGCCGGCGAGCCCGAGCGCCAGTCCTAGAGAACTTGGGCCTCAGTGTCACTTCCTCACAGTGACAGGACAGACTCCGGGTCTCCGAGGCCCTCCTCACCACTACTAGAGCAGTAGCGGTGGTCCTGGGGCCTGCCCTGCCTGCCCAGCCCAGACCCCAGCACCCCCGCAGCACTCACGGCTCTTCCTGGCACCAGAAGTGGTTGACAGCAAAGGCAATTGCGACCAGGACCAGGAACACAGCCACAGCGATTAAGCCCTGCATCCAGGGCTGCAGGTTCCCCAGGCCTGGAAAGAGGGGAGCAGGGATGCTGCAGCAGGCTCGGCAGCAGTGGGGGCTGCAAGTGCAGAATGGAGGGGGGGCAGAGGGAGGGGAGCAAGGGCTAGAGCCTGTGTCACAGGCCATCAGCCTGCTGCCAGGACCAGAAGAGACATTCTGAGGCAGCAGGGCTGGCAAGGAGGACCGACCTGACCCCACTGAGCTAAAGTAAGGGATGATGGGGTGGGGGGGGGGGGGCAGTGGTGGCGGGGCACCTGAATGGCTATCAGTTAAGCTTCCCACTTCAGCTCAGGTAATGAGCTCTGCGTGGACATCAGGCTCTGTGCTGACAGTGCAGAGCCTGCTTGGGATTCTCTTTCTCTCTCTCTGTCTCTGTCTCAAAATAAATAAATAAACTTTAAAACAAAAAAAAGGGACGATAGTTGGAAAACACGAATTCAAAGAAGAAATGAGGAGCCAAGGAGGGACAGCCCAGAGCCTCCACCTATCCCTCCATGTGAGTCACATGCAGGATGCCCTACAAGTGTCTGGGCCCCAAGGACCAAAGAGCAGCCCTCTGGATGGCCGGCCTGGGCCTTGCCAGCTGAGGGTATCTCCCCATCTCCCTGTGAGAGGGCGGGGCTGGCATCTGGAAGATCCTGTTCTGTAATGACTTTGCTCTGATACTAGGTAGGGGGTGGGAGTGTGGGACAGGCAAGACTGCTCAGCCAGGGGTGCCAGGGTGCCTGAGAGATGGCGGGGACAGAACACATTTGGAAAGGCAAGGCAGAAGGGCAAGTTCTCCTCCAGGTCGTGGGGCCCAGGTAGAAAGCTTCAAAAGCTGCTCCCCTTCTGTCTTCTCCAGCGGGATGCCTCTGGGACTAGGCCAGAGACCAGGTTGAGGCCCCATCCATCTACTTTTTTTTCTTCTTTTTAATTTTTTTTATATTTATTTTTGAGAGAGAAAGAGAATGAACATGAGCAGGGAGGGGAAGAGAGAGAAGGATATAGAGGATCTGAAGCAGGCTCTGTATTGGCAGCAGAGAGCCTGATGTGGGACTCGAAGTCTTGAACCGTGAGATCATGACCTGAACTGAAGTCGGATGCTTAACCGACTGAGTCACCCAGGTGCCCCCCACCTTCTCTATCTTTTGACCCTTGACCTTCGACACCACCTTTAACCCTCATGGTTTCCCAGAATCTCTGCCCTCAGTCACTGGCTGCCCCAAAGGGCTCTCCCCTCCCCCAGGCATGACTGTGTTCCATGAGCCTGAGGGAGCTTGACCCTGCAGAGGACAGACATGCAGTCGCAGGCAGGTCTCAGGAGGGGACAGAGGCCAGCAGGAGGCTCCTGAAGGGTCTTGCCTCCAGGCTAAAACACATGCATCCCCAGTGTCATCCTGTACTTTGAGGGGCCCAGGCTGGGCATCAAAAACCTCACTCTGCCTCACTCTCACTCAAAAGTCCTTCCTTGAGTCTACCTTAAAGCTCTCCTGCTGCAGCGAAGGCCCTGCCTCCTCTCTGAGCCTAGTAGGTACTGGGGACAAGGGAGGGATCTGGGAACTCTCTGGCCTGTCACCAGGTCAGTGTGGTTATCTTGACTTCCATACTTGCCAAAAAGCAGTGCTTTGGCTTCATTGTTTGCCCAAGAAACAATGGTTCCTCAGGTCAGTGACTAGGCCTCAAGCCCTGGGAGGCCCCTCCCTGCCTCCTCCAGACCCTTCAGCCAACTCCCTCAGACACACAGGGAACTCCGGTCCCTGCTTCTCCTTCCAGGTGGCTCTGAAGTGAACATATAGCACAAGGGTCAGAACCTGGAGACAGAGGTGATCTGAGTTCTGTCCCCGCAGGAGGACTCAACCATCCTCCCTTTCGACCTCAAACTTTCACTTTGATTAAGTTCTTCTTTCCAGCTTATCTCTCAAGTCAGGCAAAATACCCTGAGGGCAAAGCATCTCCAAAGGAAACCAAAATTACCCTCTCAAGCAATCAGGACTGCCCTGAGCCAGCAAGACCTCTGTGATTGACCCCAAGACAAAGACATGACCTTCACTGCCCACCTGCAGGTACCCACATTTTCCTTACATAAACCTGGAAGTCTTTTCTCCACTTTAGGGATAGTCTTTGAGACTCTGGTCCACCGTCTTCCTGGTGTCGGCCTCACTGAAATAAATCCCTTTCCTGTTTCCCCACCACTCGTCTCTCCGCCTTTGGATTTTGTCAGCGGTGAGTGGCAAACCTGGTCTGGGCCCTTGGAGCCAGGAGCTCCTGCACCCTGGCTACATCCCTTCTTGCTCTGCTGTGTGATTCACACAAGTTACTCGACCCCTCTGATCTTGTTTCTTAGAGGGCTGCCAAGACTGCAAGGCAGAAGGGAAGTAGACGTGCATGCGAGCTCAGGGCTCCTGCAAGGGAGGGGTACTCTGGAAACATCTTTGCCGGTCCTCTATGGACCCAAATCCCACCTGCTGAGTCCCCCACACTTCCAGATCTCAGGGTGTGGCTCCTCACAGGTGTGAAACTTTCCTGCACCCCAGCCCTGGCAGCAGCCCTGGGAAGTAGGCAGGGCAAGTTTACAGTCCTCGTTTTATGGATGAGAAAACTGAGTCTCAAAGAGGGCCAGTGATTTTCTCCAGGCTACAAGACATAGGCAGAGCTGGACAAATCTCAGGTACGCGGTGGGGGCCACACTGGGGCACTGTCTTCTTCCCAAGCCCAGGAAGCAGGCCCCAGACAACACTGCCCCTCCCCTGGAACAAGCCTGCCGTTTGGGGGTTGCTTGGGCCCCTCCCTCCTTCCTTGTAGCCCCTGACCCCCTGTCCTCAGGACCCTGCCATCTCTAAGGCAATTCCTGCTTCTAGATCTTGGGTCTCAATTCCTCTAGGTCTCTAGTCCCCTCCACCCCCTCCCCGCCCTGCATTCCTCACTCGTGGAAAACAAGTCCCAGACAGCCTTGCTCAGAGATCTCTGCCTTTGGAGGTTCCTCCAGTGAGCCCAATCCCTGCTTCTCCTTCCCAACTGTATGTGTCCAGGGTGGTGAGGGAGGCCAGAGGACCACCCCATCCTCCCCTGGGTTTCCACCACCCAGCCCAGCCCTCCTCGCCACAACCACCACGGCAGGCCCAGTCCCGCGCTACCTTGCTGACAGCTGGCGGGTGGCACTGCCGTGAACAGGCCCAGAATGAGCAGGATGAGGGCCGACATGGCTGCAGGAAGCTTCTGGGCCTTCTCTCTGGCTGCTGGTATCTGGGCTCCTGGAGCTGCCGTGGAGTCTGTCCGTGTCTGCCTGAGATCAGCCCAGGCTTAGTCTGGCCCTGGAGAAGAGGCGCAAGTAAGGAAGGCGGCGAGGGAGGAAGGAGAGGAGGTGGAGAGAAACCGCCCTCCCTCCCATGGTAATGAGCTTCCAGGCCGGGCCTCCCCTGGCCGGTGCCCTGCCCACTCAAGCTGGCATTCGAGGTCATCTTTCAGAGGCTGGGTAAGAAAGCAGGTCTGAGGACCAGGGAGACAGGAAGAGAGTTGGTGCCTCACCTCCAAGCCCCCGGCCTCCCCAGTTTTTGTGTCTGCTTTCCCCCTTCCTGGCAGCAGGGCTGGGCTCTGGGGAAAGGAGTGACACATTACTGCTCCTGCGGGCGGGGCATCTTGGAAGGCTGACAGTGGGATTAAGAAATCTGTTGTCTGGCTGCTCAGCAGGAGCTTGGGGAAAACCCCAGTGGCTAGGGAAAGGTCAAAGCTGACCCTCCCCCTCAGCCTGGTCTATTTCCTGTTCTCCCCCTCACCTGTCTCTACTCAACCCAACCAGACCAAGGGGCTCCAGTCTTGGGACTCAGCCTTGGCTTCTGTCCCTCCATCCCTGGCCTAGCTCAGTAGCTCTATAATCCACCCTCCCCCATGGGGACCATGACAGTGGGTCTGAATGTCCCAGTCCCCAGCCTTCCCTACCCAACCCAGCTGCCCTGGCCCAGTTCAGCTTTCCTCTTGGCCCCACATGTGGTACCTGGAAGCTGGGTGGAACCTCCCTGTGACAAGGTCAAGGCTCGGTCAGAGGCCTGTATACACACCTTCTGACCCACCCCCCACCCAACACAGGGAGACTAGCAGGTGAACACAGCCCTGCCATGGAGGCAAAGAAAGGACACCCCCAACTGGAAAGATCCAATAGAAGGCCCGGAAGCCCTGGGCACTCAAACCGCAGGGTCACATGGAGTCCGTCTGACCCTCCAGCTAAGGAACTAAGAATGACCCAAGTACCTGTCCAGGCCCGGGACCAAAGGTCATGCTGGGTCTCCTTGCCTTACCCCTCCCCAGGAGTACAGGAAGCCAGAGATGCTGAGAGTCTCACTCCACAGACACCAAGAACGGAGGACCCAGCACACCAGGGCAATGCCTCAGAGGGAGTGTCCCCAGAAGGCCCTCCACAGTCTCCCTGCCCAGAAGCCACCAAGCCGCTGCTCACAGGACCTCATGGGCAATCCTTTCTATAGCAAGATGGTTCTGCCAGGGGCAGCAGTCACGTGTTCTGCCACATCCCTACTTCCTGTGTCTACACATTCAAGCACAGCAGGTACCACCATCATCCAAAGATGGGGTGATGCAGGTGGTCTGAGGGAATTCAGCTCGGACTTGAGTGATACATCCATATATGTCCTGTTCTCCCTCCCTAACCCCAACTTGGAGTCCTCAGAATCTTCTGGCACAAAGTTTGGCTGGAGTAGTCACCATTCATGTTAATGAATAGCTAGGGAATCACTGATCGGTATGCAAGGAATGGGGTTGAATTTAATAAACATCAGGATATTTTCTTGGAGAGTTTTAAGCAGAGGAGTCATGTGGCCAGATCTGCATTTGAGAAAACTTCTCTGGCCCCGGGGGGGGTGGAGTCTGAAAGGGTGTGCAAGGGCTGGAGAAAGGGGAGAAATGGCTGCTGGATGGCCACACACCCAGGGCCCGGGCTGCACCAGGGCAGCCTCGGTGCATCTGAGCCCTCTAGGAGATGGCGTGGATAGGGCGTGGCTTCTGAACACATGACTAGCTGGGGGTGGCCGGTGAGGGACAAGGATTTGCCCAGGGTGATGCCTGGTGTCTCAGAGACCCTAGCAAGTTTCAGAAGAGGTGGGGGGATGATGGGCTGCAGGCTCAGATGTATTGTGCTTGTGGTGCCTGTGGATCCTCCATAAGGAAACATCCAGAAGGCAGCAGGATCTTGAGTCTGGCATAGAGAGCTAGATCTGGGAGCCATGTGTGGCACAGCATTGGTAACTGAGGCACAAGAACATATGGTCACCCCAGGGTGTGTGTGCGTGTGTGTGTGTGTGTGTGTGTGTGTGGTGTGTATGGTGTGTGTGATATAAATGTGTGTGGTGTGTGGATGTGTGTGTGGATGTGTGTTGTGTATGAGTGTGTGGCGTATGTGGTGTGTGTGTGTGTGGTGTGTATGTGTGTGTGGTGCGTGTGCACGAGTGCGTGTGGTATGTGTGTGGTGTATATGTATGTGTGCATGTGGTGTGTGTGTGCGTGCAGTGTGTGTGGTGTGTCTGTATGTGTGTGGTGTGTAGGGGTGTGTGTGTGTGTAGTGTTTGTATGGTGTGTGAAGTGCATGTATGCGTGTGGTGTATATGTATGTGTGCATGTGTGCGGTGTATGGGTGTGTGTGTGGTGTTTGTGGGGTGTGTATGTATGTGTGCGGTGTGTGGCAAATATATGTTATGTGTATATGTATATGTGGTGTGTGTGTGTGTGTGTGTGTGTGTGTGTGCAGGGGAAAGGAGAGAAGCCAGGGACCAGGACACAGCCCCAGTGATAAGGGTCTGTAAAAAGGAAGGTTAGAGCAGGAGGAAGAAATCTCAGAAGAGTGAGGTGTCCCAGAAATCCAGGAAGGAGAAAGCCAGTAAGACCTGGGCAGGGAAGTCACTGTATGTAGGGCCCCCCCGCCTCAAGGAGTTTCCCCCAAAAGGAGCCCAGCTTCTCCCATTGGTCCCCAGGTCTCACGTCCTGCTTCCCTCACCCAAGCATCCCCCCTTCCCTAAAGAATCCAGGAAAGGACAAGGACTCCCAGGGCCCTGTTTTTGGGTGGGGGGGGGGGGGGAAGGGGATGAGCAGGAAGGACATCAGGTGACCAACGGGAGGAAAACACACCTCCCAGGTCAAAGTCCCAAGCTTTAGAGCAAAACAAGTTGTTCCGGAAGAGGGGGGCGTGGGTGGACATTTGGCTTTGAGGCTGGTCTCTGCTGTCTGGGCGTCCTCATCCAGCTGAGGGGGGATCATCTCCCCAGCTGCATGGACACAGCCCTGGGTCCCCATGGTAACAAATTGGTCCCCCTGCTGGTCTGGTGTGGCCCCAAGATCTAGACTCAGGCCTCAGCAACTCCACAGGACTGGAACCTGTGTCCTCATCTCTGAGCTGCTGCTCCATCAACACTCAGTTCCTCCCTCGGGGTCCCAGCCCAGCTCTGCCACCATGAATCATCAGGCCCCTTGGACCAGTCCTCCATCTAGCATCCAGCAGCGCCTTGTGTGATTCACCCTTTGGAAACATCGAAGTGAGCCTAGACTTTCCAGCCATCCCGCCTGCCATTGCAGTTGTTGCCAGCAGGTGGCAGAGTCCAGCTCCAATCCACGCCAGGTTGGTAAGGACAGGGAGGGGGCCAGTTTGCCGGGGAAGATTCTGCAATTTCCCCTCCTTTCGGCCCCCTCGCTTCCGCCCCCTTTCGGGGGTGGTTTGGAGGAAGGGAGGGTGGACACTGACATGTAAACAGTCAGCCAAGCTGGGAACAGTGCCCATGGCATGCTCAGGGCTGTGCCGTAGAGAAGCACAGACCACTAAATTGTTAAGGAAGGCATCCTGGAGGAGGTGATGCTAGGAAGGAAAAAGGTTAGCTGAATCATTGGACCAAGCAGAAAGGCAGCCCCAAAGAGAGGAGAGAGCTGAGAGCAGAGAGAGGACAAGCATGGAGACACATTGGTGAAGGGCATCTGCTCTTAAGATAATATGCAAATTTTGGGGGTGCCAGGTGGCTCAGTCGGCTGAGCGTTGGACTTCGGCTCAGGTCATGATCTCACAGTTCGTGAGTTCGAGCCCCACATTGGGCTCTCTGCTGTCAGCATGGAGCCTGCTTCGGATCCTCTGTCACTCTCTCTCTCTCTGCACCTCTCTGGCTCATTCTCTCTCTCTCTCTCTCCAAAACAAACATTAAAAAAAAGAAGAAGAAGAAGAAGAATGAAGGCAACAGGGGCTCCTGGCTGGTTTAGTACAGTATGCGACTCTTAATCTCAGAGTTGTGAGTTTGAGCCCCATGTTGGGTGATGAGATTCCCTAAAGGTAAAAAATTCTTAAAAAGAACAAAAGAATGAAGGTAACAAAGCACAGTCCGTCTGTGATATTTCCATATTACCACACGCCATTGTTGCAGATATCTGGATATTTCCCTTATGCTCATCACTATTCGAAGTATATCAGTCATTGGACTGACTGCCACTAGATCTTATTGTCTAATACATTATCAAACTATAAGTAAGTTACTCTTTTGCAAACTTACATTTTTAATATTCTAACAACTACATTTCGACATGATTGGTTTCCTTTTTTTAAAATTTTTTTAATGTTTTTTTCTGAGACAGAGAGAGACAGAGCATGAGTGGGGGAGGGGCAGAGAGAGAGGGGGGACACAGAATCCAAAGCAGGCTCCAGGCTCCGAGCTGTCAGTGCAGAGCCTGACGCGGGGCTCAAACTCATAGACCTCGAGATCATGACCTGAGCCGAAGCCGGACACTCAACCGACTGAGCCACTCAGGCACCCTGGTTTCCTTTTATTTTACACATTTCAGTCCACAGGCTGCACCAGACCTCTCAAGGGTTTCACGGCACCAAAGAGGTTAAGGAGTCGTGACTCACAGGAGCCTAGGGCAGGTCTGTTCAAAGCAGTGCCATGTGATCTCAAGGTCAGACCTGAAGAAAGATTGGCACTTTCTGGACAGGGGCTTTCTGGGGCTCAGGGCTGGAGGCCATGGTCAGAGTGAATGGGTGCTCACCCTCATAGAGCACCCCATGCCTGGGAGCTGGAAGGGGCAAAAAGCACCAGCGTGGAGGCAGCCAAGCCAAGGAATGTACTGGCTGTGACTCCTGGGTCCTAGGCGACCCCACTGGGCTGGTGAGATTTATGACCAGGACCTCCCAGTTGGGGAAGATCAATCACCCCCTCCTGCTGCCTAGTCACTCAGCCAAGAAACTAAAGGGCTGGCCCTGTGCCAAAAGCCCAGCCTGCCAGCAGAGGTCCCAAGGCCAAATCCTTTGCCAGTGGTTCCAGCACAGCCCTGCTCCCCTGCCCAGGGCTGCAGGCCAGCAGTGGAGCCATGCTGGGGTTGCTAGTGTCTAGAATCACAATCTGCCCTGGCCTACATGCTCATCCTGAATGGTGTGACCTTGTTCCTCATTTTTCAGCTGGGGAAGCTGTGACTCAGAAAGGGATAGTCACTAACTGAAGGTCACACAGTAAGTTAGTAGGAGAGATAGGGCTAAACCCTAGGCATCCCTATGTGTAGCCCAGAGCTCAGTCCCTCTGTCAAGCACCTATGTATTGGTCAGTTTCCCAAGTGGCATTCCCAAATGGCTTGCTTTCATTCATTTGCTCAACATATTTAATGTCTACCATGGGGCTGGAAATACAGTAGTGAGCAAGATAGGGCTTATACAATTATCTAATTAACTATCTGATTACAGTTGACCCTTGAATAACGTGGGTTTGAGCTGCTTGGGTCCACTTACATGTGGATTTTTTTTTTTCAATAAATGTACAGCACTGTAAATGCATTTTCTTTATGATTTATTATTTTCTTAATAACATTTTCTTTTATCTAGCTTACTTTATTATAAGAGTACAGGATATAATACATATACAAAATATGTGTGTCAACTGTTCATGTTATCAGTAAGGCTACTGGTCAACAGTAGGCTATTAGTAGTTAAGTTTTGGGGGGAGTCAAAAGTTATGTGTGGATTTGTGACTTTTGGGGGGGTCAGTGTCTAACCCCCATCTGCTCAAGGGTCAACTGTAACCTAATTGCACCAAATATTTTAAAGGAGACGAAGAGTGCCAAGAGTATATAAATGGGGATGCCCTCTACGGTAGGAAATCAAGAAAGGGTAATATTAAGTCTAAAATTCATTCATTCATTTATTCATTCATTCAACAAATATTTACTGAATGCCTCCTGTGGACCAGGCACTCTTCGAGATGCCAAGGATACAGCAATGATCAAAAAGAAGTCCCTCTTCTTAGAGAGCTTACATTCTAGAGGGGTTATCCGGGAAACAAATAAATAGATAAAATAGGTCATATGGCTATATGGGAAAGACAAGACAGGATCAGGAGAATAGGATGCTATGTGCTATTTTACATAGATTCATCAGGGAAGGCTCCTCTAAGAGGGAACATTTGAACAGAGCTGAGTTGAGGAAGCAAGATGTTCAGCTGTCAGAGGGGAGAGGGTGGCAGGCAAGGAGAATAAACAGCAAGTGCAAAGGTCCTGAGGAAGGGGCATGAGGAAAGCGTCTGTGTGACTAATAAAGAAGTGAATGCAGGAGAGGAGGTTGGAAAGGCTGCGTGAGACCCACTCACATGGAGCCTTTTGTGAGTGACTGTAAAGGCTTCAGCTTTGAATCAGATGGAGTGAAGAGGCTATTGGAGGGTCTGAGCACAGAAGACATGATGCTGCTGCTTTGTTGAGGAAAGATCCCAGAAGGCAAGAAAAGCAGAAGCAAAGCAATGAGACTAGTTAGGAGGCCACCACAATACTACAGGCAAGGGATAACAGCGGCTTGGGTCAAGGCAGCAGCCATGGCACCAGGGATACGTGATTTGAATCTAGATACATTTTGAGGGTAAAGCCAACATGATTCGGAATGTGGGGGAAAGGAGAAGCCAAGGATGGTTTCAAGGTTTCAAGCCTGTTCAACTACCACAGACTGAGATGGGGAAGGTTCAACAGGGGCAGGATTCACATGTTTTGTCTGGAGATGGGTATGTGGGTCTGGAGTTAGGAGGCGTGGTCCAGGCTGGAGATGTGTATTTGGGAGCTGTCAGGCAGCGATGGAGGGATCCCCCGGACACAGGGAGAGAAGATCTGAAGTGCCGGGCTTGGGAAGTCATAGGCAAGAGCTACTTCCAGGCTGGGGAAGAGCAGACAGGAAAGCTTGCAGGCAGGGGGAGCCATCGGGGCATCAGCCTGTTGAGAGAGCAGAAGGTGATCCGGAAAGGGGTCCTGATGGCCTTGCAGGACCTGTGAAGAGATTCGATCTTTCCCTTACAGGTAAAGCCACACCATTATAGTATTTTAGGCAAGGACGTGGCACGGGCAGTCTTGCATTTCAGCGAGGTCTTTCCAACCACAGCTGGAAGAATGGGTTCGATAGACAATGCGGTGAACAGTGAGCCAGTGAGTGGGCTGGGGGTGGGGGAGGGACCCAGGAGACAAGAGGCACAGCTGGAGTTAGGACAGCACGTGGAGCGAAGCGGGAGGGTGGGAGAGCAACTCAATGGGGAGAGCCGGCAGGCTAAGGTGACTCCCTGGATGTGAGGAGTGAAGGACTCAGAAGAGTAGAGTCAAGTTGCACCTAGTCCCCCATCTTAGACAACACTTGGATGTTGGTTCTAAGAATACTAGAAGAGCAGCAGGTTGGGGCGGGGGTGGGGGGGCTGGTGAGGAGAGAGCCTGTATTCATTCAACAAAACTCTCCAGAGTGTCTGGCACTCAAGGGCTAATGAATGAGACAAGCAAAAAGCAACGAGCCAAATGCTGGGTCCCAGGGCAGGTGATCTGAGTTCACAGCACCCAGGGCACATCTCAGGATGCAGCTCGGTGTGTGAGAGACATCTGAGCCAGAAGTGGTAGCTTAGAATTCAGCAGCTTACGGATGGTAACTGAGGCCTTGGCAGGGCTGATGTGGCTGGAATAGGGAGGGATAAGAAATGCCTGTGTGAATGGATGGGGAGTGGATCTCCATCTGAATCAAAAGGAAAATGAAGAAGGAACACATATCACCTTTACACCACTTAGGATCAAATTACAGGCATCAGGTGCACTCCACATTTCAGGACCTTTGGAGTCATGTAACTGATTTTATTTCACCCTAACAAAAACTGTTTTCTTCCCTGGTTATCAATTTTGCCATTAGTCTATGAAATATTTGGAGAAGCTGAGATTTTCAGCCTGAAAAGGAGCACTCTCAGGAGTCTCCGTCTCCAGTTATCTGCAGGGCTGTCCTTGACCAGAGAAAAATCATCCTCTGTGCCCTCTGAGCATGGAGCTGGGGATGAGAAGAGTCACAGAGAGACTGTTTTTGGTTCACCAAGACAAAGCCTGTCTTGAGTATCTAGTGATAGCGAAGAAGCCCCTATAAAGTGATGAGCTCCCCGTCACTAGAGGTGTGCAAGTTGGAGCTGTGAGCTTGCAGAGAGAGGTAGCGTACAGGAAGGGGCAGGGAGGAGTGAGTGGACTCAATGCTGATGTCTCTGGGGCCCAGGAGGAATGAGCTAAGCATCGAGACCCTCACCCAGCACAAGTTGTGTGACCCGGGCACCACTCCCCACTTCTCTGAGCCTCTGTTTCTCAGCCTCTGTTGCTGCACTGGATTGGTCAGAGAGTAAGGCATCTGAACACCTGGTAAAAGGAGATACTTGATAATGTTAGGAGCACCCAGATCTAAACACAACGTCCAGTGTTTGAGCTATACTGCCCTGTCCCAAACCAGTCCTTTTTCTGAACAGAAACCCCAGCAGGGCAGTAAGAGGCATTATGGGCACATTCTGTTGGCCACATGTTCACCACCTCTAAGTCAATGTAGAAGAAGCCACACTCAAACCATCTGCACATTTCACATCTGGAGCTTTGGTCTGAAAGTCAGACTCTGGCCTTCGAAATGAAAATTACTTTAAAAGCCTGCAGCTTCACACAGAAGTTAAACATAATGCAATCATAATTTCATGGTTGGGGAAAAATATATATATATACTTTAAAGATTTTATTTTTAAGTAATCTCTACAACCAACGTGAGGCTCAAACTCACAACCCTGAGATCAAGAGTCTCACACTCCTCTGACTGAGCCAGCCAGGTGCCCCCAAATACAGATTTTTTTTTAAAGAGAGGAAATACAACGAAACATTCATTGATGAACTAGGCCAAGTTTATGAGTTTTGTTTTGTTTTGTTTACCTCTCTTTCTGTTCTTTCCAGAGTTTCTATAACAAGAAATGTTTGTTGGGAGAGAGGGGGGAAAAAAAAAAAGCTCGTAGTTTAAAAATAAATAAAATAGGCGTGCCTGGGTGGCTCAGTCAGTTGGGCTGCTGACTTCAGCTCGAGTCATGATCTCACGGTCTGTGAGTTCGAGCCCCACAACAGGCTCTGTGCTGACAGCTCAGAGCCTGGAGCCTGCTTCAGATTCTGTGTCTCCCTCTCTCTCTGCCCCTCCCCCACTCATGCTCCATCTCTCTCGCTCTCCAAAATAATAAATAAACATTTAAAAATTTTTAATAAACAAAATAAACCTGCATTAAAAGGCAAAATTAAGTCACTTTTCCAAATTTTTACTAGCGCCCTTACATAGCGCAGAGTTAACCCAGAGCCTCTCTTTGCCAAAGTATCTGTCCCTGGCCAGGCAGGGGCATTAGGACGTTATGGCCGAGCCCAGTCTGTCTATTTTCTGGCTAATGGGAGCCTGCCCCCGTCATGCTCTTCCAGAGAGGCCCTCCAGGTGCCAGGACACACATAGGAAGCATCTGGGGCCTGCCCTGCAGCTCAGTCCAGAGACACCTGTAACACCAGAAATGCTAGCACTTTTTGAAGGCATGCTTACTATGCGCCAAAGCACTGTGCTAGGTGCTGCGGACTCACAGCCCATTTAATCCTCACAATATCGTGAGTGCTATATCCCCATTTTACCATAGACAATACCATAGACAATTTCAGAGAAATTAAACTCAGAAAGTAAGTGGATCCAGAATTTGAATCCACATTTATTTGATTCTAAAGCTCTCAAGTATTACATTATACTTCCTCCTCATGTTAAAAACAAATCAAGTACTAAAAAGCCATGAGTGCCGTGAAGGAGGCATACAATTGGAACCTCGGAGAAGGCACTATTAAAGTCCCCAAAGGGGAAGGAAAGATCAGGGAAGACTTCTAGGAAGAGGTGTCCATTGAATTGAGCTTTGAAGGATGAGTAGGAATTTACCAGAGCATAGCACACAGTCAGAGTGGGTGTTCAGTGAATATTTTTAATTGTAAGAACTAACAAAGATTTTAACTGAATATACAGATGAAATAACATGATGTTTGGGATTTGCTTCATGATAATCCATTGTGAAGACAGGGAGTATGGGGAAGGATGGAGGTATAGATGAAACAAGATTACCCACGTGGCTGATTGTTGAGGCTGGTGATGGATGCATGCCATTTATTATATTATCCTATTTTCACATAGATTTGGAAATGCTCTTAACGAAATGAACGTAATGACCCATTTGTGCCCACACACCACGAGGACCTGATGAAATAATTCAGTAAATATTTACCGAGCACCTATGTGCACCCACACACTCTGGGCATGACGGAGCCGCCAGTGACCAGGGACACCCTGTCCCAGCACTGGCCAACTCATGGATAGGGAGATGAGGCCGGGACTCAATCCAGGGCAGGTGGCAAGCGGCACCAGGTATGGATCAAGGGGCTCTGAGTTCTGAAGTAAGGAAGGCCCCAGCCCTCAGCAGGGGGATGTGGGGGCAGGGGCAGGGAGGAGGGGCACGGATCCAGCAGATGCAGCATCGGAGCATCTGAGGTAGTTGAACACACAGGAGTGCACCTGTCGTGGGGCATTCAGGGCAGGCACCTGAGCCAGGAAAGGCTCAGAGGTGGGAACTAAGAGCCAGTACACATGAAACACGTGGGGAGCTCAATAGGCCCTTAAGGGAGGATGGAGGGCAGAGGAGGGCACAGCACTTTCCACTCCAGTCTTGAACTGGCCTGATTTTTTTAGGACACTTCCTGGACCATGCTTGTTTCCCCCTTCCCTCCCTGAAACTGTCCACATCCCCAGAGCACTCAGAGCCATCAAAGTGAGTGACGGCAGGCTAATCACAGCCACTTGGGTGTGAGGAGGCCCCTTGTCTCTCTCTGAGGACCCTCCAGCAAGGACAAGTGCAGGACAAAAGCTGTGCCTCCCCCTCCTGGCCTGCCACAGCCCTCATTAGCATCATACAGAAAGCCTGCCCGCCTGGCAACTGGGCAGGCCAGCCCAGCTTTGGCTAGGCCCCAACCAAGCAGATGTGGACCCTGAAGGGGCCTGTGGGCAACCCTGCCCCCCCCTCAGAAACTAACCACGCCAGGCAACCACGGCCCTGTCCTGCCAGCCCCATCAGCCTTTCCTTGCATCGCCCCACAGAATCTGCTGGGACTGCCAAAGAGCCAAATGGAAGCAGAGAAGCAGACGAGTCCTGAATGATGACTCCTGGAGTCTTAGAGACCTGTCATTAGGCTCAGGGTCAAATCCTAGCATCCTAGACCGGGGCAGCCACTTCAGAGAGCTGCTTTAGAACATGCCATTGCCAGAAAACAGACACGACAGACACTCAGCTTCCCAGGACTTTAATAAGTCTCCAGCCTGGTCGGGCAGGTAGCCTGCAGCAGAGATCTGAGGTCCCAGGCGGTCCTGGACGAGATTGCCTGGGGGCTTGGGGCTGGGAGTGCCTGTGTCTGTCTGGATCCCACCTATTCAGGGGTAATGGAGAGGGGCGTGAGAGTGATGGGGAAGCCCGATAGCCCATTGAAAGCGCAGTGCCCTGGGGACTGCTGGAGAGAGGGGCGGAGCACGAGGGAAGGAACCAAGGCCAGCGTGTGTGGGAACGGCCAGAGGGCAGAAGGCCCAGCCTCCCGAGATCCTGCAGAGCCTGGGACCCAGGAGCACCACAGGTCCCAGGCTACAGAGGGTAAGCTGGGAAGGGCGAAGGACCCTGGGCTCCCAGGTCGCAGCTGGCTGAGCTGTCACCAGGCATGGGGTGGGAAAGAGTTTTTCACCCTGGTCCCGTAGGTCCACTGGGTCTCAGAAAGGCAGGGGTCTTTTGTGGGGCCTAGTTATGGGATGGCAAGGGGTTGGGGGTTGCCTAGGGAGAGGGGACATTATCTTCAAACCACCATCTGCATCAATGAAGCTGAGTCAGGAGAGATCACGTCTCCCCAAATTAGGGAGCTCACAGAATAACATAAACAAACCTCCCTTCCCACAATGTAGGGGGGAGCGCTCCGATTTCCACTCCAAGTAGTCCCATCCTAATGGCCTGGGACTGGGTGGTGCCTCTCTGCAGTGATCCCAGCTGTATTCAGGGGTTCACCTGTAGTGGGGTGAGCGAACTGGCTCCCCAAACAGCCAGGGTCAGAATCCCAGCTGGGCTTGTCTCTTAGCCACTTGACCTTGGACAAATCATTTAACCTCTCTGACCTCTGTGTTTCCTCATCTGTAAAATGAGGAGTGACTGTCCTCTTGCATTGGGTTGTTGGGAGGAGTCAGAGTGCGATAGCAGAGTCAAAAGCCTCACCCTTTGCTATAAACTGTAGACACTGAGCACAGGTGGGTGAGGCTAACCTTCAGTGACCCACTTCCTCTTCCTGAGCTTCCCAGGTCTGGGGCTGGGGTCCCTCTGCCTCTCTCCGTGAAAATCTGCTCTTTCCTGGGGGACTGGCATATTAACAGGTCTAAACTTATGTTAATTCAAATTAAACAAACTTAAAAATTCAGTTACTCAGTCACACTAGCCACATTTCGAGTGCGGCATTTTGAGTGATAGCGGCATGTGCTCAGCGGCTATCATATTGCGCCGGGCAGACACAGAACATGGCCATCATCACACAAAGCTGTATCAGACAGTGCCGGCCTAAAGGCATGAGACAGCTCCGGGTTGGGAGTTAAGAGATCTGGACTCTGGTTCCAACTTATCTCCTAGCTCATGCTGTTTAAACAAGTCCCTTTGCCCCTCAGAGCCTCAGTTTCCCCATCTGTGCAGCCTATCCCACACTGTGCAAGGCAGAGCACAGTCAGTGCTTGACGAGGCCCTTTTGATTGATTCTATCACCCCACTGCCTTGGATCAGGCCCACAAGGAAACAGGTGTGTGGGTGGAGCCCCGCTGATCTGGAGGCAGAGGGACTCACCTGCCCACCCTCATGCTCCAGCTGCTCCAGAAAATACCCTGGAGTCCAAAACTTGTCAGGCAAGCCTCCCTGAGTCTCGGTGTCTCAGACAATTGTCTGCAGGTCAGCAAAGCCGGAGCCTGAAGAGCAGGCCTTACAGTGGGCCAGCGTGTACCTTTCCATAGGCTTACACAGGCCTGAGAAGCCGGAAGACCCCAAACTCATCCCTCTCAAAGCAGGCAGGGCCTTGGGGAGGAGGCAGCCTCATGGAAGGCAGCCCGGAGGGGAGGAGGGGAGGGGAGGTGTGGAGTGGAGAGTCAGAGAGTCAGAAATGCGCTATCAGCACTGCCCGTCCTCCCCACTTCCTCTCTTGAACGGATCACATCCTGTTATTGTGTGGACAGAGAAGGCCAGGAGCTGGGGAGGGAGGCAGGGCTCAGACCAAGTGAATGGCGAGAGAAAGGAGGAGCCAGAGGGAATGTCACAGTGGGCATCAGGTAGCTCTAGCAGCCCAACCCTGCCTGACCCCAGGTGGCCTGGCAGGAGTAGGGCACCCAGGAGGGAGGACCAACATCCCCGGAGCAACTTGCATCTGCCATTAAGAGAAGATGCTGAAGCTCAGGACAGGCTGTGCCTCCCTGCAAAGGCACCTGGCAGGTGGGAAATGGTACCTTCTTCAGGAAGCCTTCTCCAGCCTCCTCCCCAGGCTCTTTTCAATTCAGCAAACATTTACCCTGGGCCTGCAGGGCCAGAGCCAGACTTCCCTCAGCCCTCGGGCCTCTCTCTCTCTCACAACACTTTCCTCTGGGGTTGTAATGTTCTGGATCTGTTCCCCTCCACCTAGCTTCCAGCCAGCCTTCGTGCCCCCTTCAGACAAGGGGACAGGGAAAGTCCCTTGCTGGCCCCCCAGCATCGCCCAGCATCGCCCAGCATGCAGCAGGTCCAGAGAAGTTCCTGCTGCTGTGAATGATTAGTGTTCCCACTTCCCTCTCTGTCCTCTTTCTCTCTTCTGCTGTTCCCAGGTATAGCCCTGTCCCAAACCCATTGCTAGCAATAACAATGGCTCTTTCTATAAAACACAAGCACTTTATATAGATTATTTTGAAATCCCATGCCAGCCCTGTAAGATGGGAACTAATATCTTTACTTAACAGATGAGGAAACTGAAACTCAGAAAGGGTAAGTGATTTACCCAAAGTCACACAGCAGTACAATCAGTGGTAGTCCTGAAACTTAAACCCAGATAAGTCTGACCCCAAGCCTAGGCTCCTTCTGTGGCCCACAAAGCGCCTCTCTTTCTGCCTTTCTTGCTCAATCCCACCCATGTCCTGGCCTCTCCCTTCCTGAACTGACACCACATCGACTGTCCTTACTGCCTGTCCTCAAGCTGAGCCTGTTGCTATAGGCAAGCTCTCCAGTGCCCCCACCAATTGCTCATGGTTCTGGGCAGATTCCACAGCACAGCATGGGCCTGTCTGCTCTAAAAACACCAACTACTTAGGGACTATTTCTTCTTCCTCTCTTGAAGGGCAGTGAACACTGGCTTTGGACTCAGACCTGAATTCAAATCCTGAGTAACTGGTAAAACCCCATCCCCTCTCTAAGCCTCATTTCCTTCTCTGGACAACAGAGAGGATGCTCTGGGTGTCCTGACTTACTCCTTTCACTCTGACTCATGATGGCCCAGCACCATGGCCTGTCCTCAGCACATTGGTCAGATGTGCTGGCCTGGCTCACATCAGCCATAGGGCCAGAGAGAGCACCGTTAGTTGTTTTGCACGTAGAGAAGGGGGAGTGGGCAGCACAAGGGGGCAGGGCTGCTATGAGCACAGGGATAAACAGCCTCCTGATCTTCATCAGCCACACCTCGCCCCACCCAGGTCCAGTATGATAACCAGGCCACTGGGGCCCAGCCCCAGAAAGCTCACACCCCGCCTCCCCACCAACAGAAGCAGCCCCAAGAGCAGAGCTGTCCATCTGCCCCAACCAGCCCAGAGCTGTGGTTTTCAGCCGGGGTGGGGGTGGGGTGGGGGAGAACATTGCAGGAGGCATCTTTGTAGGGATGACCCAGCCTCACACCTATCCCACTCACCCTCTCGTTCCATGCTGGCCTCAACACTGAGCTAGGAGTTTCCATACGTGGGAACCTCTTCATTCAGTCAATGTTGAAAGGATCCCATGCCAGGTCTGCCATGGGGCACTGGAGGCCAATAGACCAACCAGGCATGGTCTTGCCCTCAGGGGGCTCATGTTTGATTGGGGAAGCAGACGAGTGAGCACAGAGGGAAGGGAAGCCCCACAGAGTCAGGACAGACTTCTGGGTGCTGGGGACAATTTAGCCAGATGAAAGGAAGATGGAAGCAGATGATAGATAGAAACAAAAAGTGCAAAACCGAATGGTTAAAAACACAATGGCAGCCAGGACAGAAAGGTGAGTACAATAGGGGCAGAGAAAGCAAATAGTGGAATGGGCGGAATGGTGAGAACATGGTCTCTTCCCTGAGGTGGGCAGAAGGTGTCCTGGGAGGCAGGAAGTCTAGTCTTGCCCTGCCTGCCACTATTGTCATTGTCCATGGGATGTGTGGCCCTGGGAAGACTCTTCCTCTCTGGGCCTCAGTCTTCCTATCTGAAGATGGAGACACTAGTCCAAACGATCCCCAAGGGCCTGGCCCACTTGGGCAGTCAATAGCCTCACAGACTCTGCCTGGTGGCCACAGAGTCAGGTCCTCTTCACCTCTCTGTAAATGGAGTCCCTGCCCTCTCCTGGGAAAGATCCTTCTGGAAATAGGTACTCCTCCCTTCCCATTCTCCTCCTCCCCAGATGCCATCCTCACCAGAGCCTCAGCTATCACTGCATTGGTCTTGGCTAACCACTTCCTCGACCCCAAACCCCCTTTCACTATAGCTTCTAAAATGTCACTCTCTTGCTTGCATGAACATGCATCTCTCTCTCTCCTCCACCCCCTCTCTCACCACCCAAACTCCCTTCTCCTGCCCCAGGACTAAGTCTCCTCTTCCTATCTTCCCAAAGTCTTCCTTGCCCTGGGCCAGGGAGATGCATACTTGGGAGTCTTCTAAAAGCTCAGGAGCTTCCCTACAGGCCAGAGTTTGACCCTCAAACTCTGCATGGCCCTGGCCCTCCTAGATTATGGTTGGAAGCTTCCTAGGACAGGTGCAGCCAAGATCAAAGCCTGGCAAGATGAGCAAGGCTAATCCCAAAGGAGCCAGAGTCATCCAGGGGCCCCTTGAGTTCCCTTCTGGGCACATCTTTTTTCCCTTCTACTAATCACCTTCTAATGTGCTGTAACTTCACTGTATCAACACCATAATCAGCATATTTAATATGTGTGTGTGTGTGTGTGTGTGTGTGTGTGTGTTTGTGCGCGCTTACTGTCTCCTTGCTAGAATTCAAGCAACTCAAGAACAGGGATTTTGGTTTTCTTCACTGCTGGATCTCCAGTACCTAGAATGATACCTGGCCCGTTGTAGGGCTCAAAAAACACGACTACATGGAAGGATTGGTACTCCACTGGAAATGCTAACCCACTGAGGTCCCTGAAGTTCCAACAGTCCATATGCAGAGCCCTCTCTGCCCCCCGAACCCAGAGTCCCCGTCCGTCACAGCATTTCCATTCCTAAGCATCCCCTCACTGATCACTTCTCCCAAAGCCTCAGCCTGTCCCTGATCCCCACGTGAGACTTGCACCCCCCCATCCTCGAGAGTCAGGTATTAGAGCTGCAGCCTCCATGGAGTCATCAGAGCACCTGGGACCATCCTCTGGTGAGACCTTAATCTGTCCTGAACTTATGAGGAAAGCCACTGCCCCAGCCATACAGGTTGAACCCAGCACACAGAGGAGGCCACCTGCGGGTGGCCCTGCGCCACAAGTACAGGTACACAATGTTCAGAAGAGGCCCCCTCTGTGAGGCCTGGGAGAGGGAAAAGAATGGAACCTCTAAGGGGGGGAGCCTCAGGGTGGGATCATTCCACCCCGAGGGAACAGCTGAGTCCTGGAGGCCCCTCTATATCCAGGGAGACAGACTCTTGTCAGACCTTTCCTTTTAATGTCCCAACTCTCAGGCCTGGGGGTGCAAGATCCAAGTACAGAGTCCAGGCCCCTTTGTAAAACTTTTATTTAGAAATCTTCCCAATATATCCTTATATATATACACACATCATCACCACAAGGGTTTTGTCGCTAAAGAGTCACGCCCACAGTGTTGGCCTCCCGGCTGTACAAAGGTCAAGGTACCCGGAGCGGTTACTCCCCTTCTGCAGAAAAATGCAGAGACCAACACAACTCATCACGTACAGTACAACATTGACGGAAAGTGCTGGGCCCGCCCACAGGGACAACGCGCTATGTACAGGGGCAAGGGCAAGCCTTTGGTGGGGGCCGCGTACCATTGAAATCACAAGTACGAGACCAAACCAGCCCCAAAGGCCAAGATAGTTGTCAGCTGACTACAGATGCTGTGCCCTCTGTTCTGTTTTCGGAATGGGATAAAGGTTGTACCATCTTGCTGTTGCCACCACCAATAAAAGCATGTGAATTTTCCTGAAAAGATGTGAATCCCTCCGGTCATTACAATCATCTCTCTTCTCCACACTTTTTTTTTTCCTTTACATTCCTTCCCTTTGCAGAGATACAATTCTTGGAATGTTGCCATCTCTTTACAGGTGAGGCAGAGGAAGAAGAAGGGTATGCTGGGTGGGGCGGGGGGTGCGCAGTTGGACATGAAAATGAAAATTTTGGATCTTCTGTCGGTCTTGCAAAGACATGAAGCCTTACCATTCCCTACACAGGCCAGTTTGGGGAAGCTGTATTACGTTTTACATATTCCGCCCGTGTCTTTTTCCATTCTTACTCCTGTGCCTCCCCTTGGAAGGAAACGAAAATGAGGTCAATCTGGAGAAATGTGGACAATCAGGATAATTCAGGCAAAAGTGGTTTGGAACCTAGATTGCTCAAATGCTATGCAGTCAGGCAGGCTGGCCCACTGCCCAGGCCCTGCACTCAGGGTGAAAAACCCCACTGCAGCAATGATACTGAGGGCAGAAGGGTTCTTTCTGGTTTCAAAATGCTACTTTCATGATTCCACTCAGTCTACACCACAGCCCTAGGAGACAGGCCAAACCAGGGTGTTTATGAGAAACTGACATTGAGAGAGGTAACTTATCCATATTGTCTGAGAGAGGAGGAAGCCAGAAGCTTGAGTTCCTGATAGAATGTGTGATCATCTCCTAAATCGTCTCCACTCATCCATACTGTGGCCACTTTTCACTCCCAAGTCAAATTACTCTGCCAGGAGGTAAATAGAGTCTTAGGACCTAGGACAGGGGCTCCATCTTTAGACAGATGGGATTCCTCACAGAAGCTTCCAAGTACTGGAAAGAAACCAATCCTAAGTTCACCAAAATAGGATGTTGGGGGTCTTAAATGGATGGAGAATGGTACTATAAAGGTTACCATGTTCCCCCCTTACTCACAAACTGGACCCCACAACTTAAGAGGGGAGGGGAGGGAGCAGGGATCATGCCATCTGCATTCGGCTGTGCTCAAGGTCCTTCACCACAAGGGATTGTTTTCCCTCTAACCCCAAAGGCAGAGCCTGGTGGGAGATGGCTGCGGTGACTTGAGGGTACAATGACAGGTATATAGGACTTGGGTGGAGTTTGTTCCATGGGCTTGGAATGCATGTCACAGGCAGGCCTGGCCTTAAGAAAACCATGTCCCACCATCTGGATTGACACAAGAGATCAACAGGACAGTGGGTCCACTCTACAAAAAAATTCTTCACTTTACAAAAGGACTTGCAGTAGTAATTCTTTAAAAGATGAAGGATAAGGGTTTGATTTACAAAACTTTCATGTACAACTTTTGGAGGGGGACACTCTTATTGCAGTAAGCCAGCCTCCCATACACACCCTAGGTGACTGAAAGCTGTATAACCGAGGGGTGTTGAAGACTCTGCTAAGTGATTGTGCATATGTCTGGGTCTCAGCCAGGGCCTGGTCTCTGGTCTCTGGATTTCCCATGCTCCAGAAGGGGGCTGGCGCCTGGGTCCTATCAAGACCTAAAGATCCCACCAGTAACTGAAGTCAAGCAAAAATCCCAAATGCCAGAAATTCATAGGACAGGGTTTGTGCTCAATTGAGTTCAGAACACAGACCAGACCATCAGCAAGCAGACTTCCTGGGGGTGAGAAGGTCCCTCTGAGTATCTGCGAGGACACACAGATGGGGCTGTGCATCCATTGTCAGCACAAGCACATGCCCATCAGCACACTGGCATTCGTTCACCGTACAAACAGTGATGGGGAGCTCAGAACACAGGCAGGAAGCTCTGAGACACCATCGGGATGTGAACCCACAGCCCTAAACAGCTCTTGCTCAACTCATTCTAATCACTTTCCCTCTCTCTGCCTTCACATGAGGCCCAACAGGGCATGCTCCCAGCTACAGACTCGGTCCCCACAGCCACAAGGATTAGGAAGGCAAGTCTCAGTGGGGAGAAAGCAGACTTTGATCCTGGGGCAAGAGTAAGGGCTACTGGGTTCTCTGACCCTCCGGCCCAGCTAGTCAAGAGCAGGCTGTCCACTGGCCATCTTCTTCAACCAGGCCCTGAAGAAGGCACCTCGAGGCTTGTGACTCTCTGCGGCAGCTGGCAAGCTGGGTGGACCAACATGGGCCTGGGTGAAGATGGGGCTCACCCAGAAATGGGCAGCTACCAGGTACCTACATATTTGGACGGGGTGGCCACACAAGCCACTCCAGCCAGCTTGGGAGGGGGCTGAAGGCAAGGCAGAGGCTGCTGGATGCCCCAGGGGAGAGCCGACAACCCCAAGTCTCAGCAAAGACGGGGGGTCCCAAGCTCCAGGCCAAAAGCAGTGCCAGTTGAGCTCTTTACTTTAAAGTCTTAGGGATTTGGGGGAGGGGAAGACCGTGCCGTCTTCATAAAAAGTACCTACCACTTTGCTCCATTTTTCTGTTCTACCACTGAGTCAGGAAACAGGAAAGCCAGCCAGGGCAGTTAGGACTTCCCAAAGTTCAGACATCAAGGAAGGCTCGTCAAGTCCACTGCCCTGCTTCAGAGCTGCCCAATCCTCACCCCACCTGCCCCAAAGCCCACGGTCCCAGAAGCCTGAGGCTGCCCTCCTGGCCGGTCCTGAGTGGCCCCGGCCCCATCACCGAGGACCTGCTCCATCAGCGGCTGGCAGCATGGCAGGATGGAGGCTGCGGGCCGTGTGCTTGGGTGCCGGCTCTTCTGTGTAGCTGTCCGGGCTGGCGGCCCCATCCAGAGAGCTGCCACAGCTGGAGTTGGGGGAGAGCACGTCCTGCAGCAGGTCGTCTGCAGGTGCACCGCCCCCTCCCCCACCGCCTCCTCCACCAGCCCCCACCACGGGGTCCTTGCCAGGCTTGGCCCGTTGGGTACCCTCCTCCTCCTGGTCATTGAGCAGCTTGGCCAGGAAGTTGATGTACTTCATGGCCAAGCGGAGGATCTCATTCTTGCTGAGCTTCTTGTCTGGGGGATGTGTGGGGATCAGCTTGCGGAGCTCAGCAAAGGCCCCGTTCACATTCTGCTGCCGCCATCTTTCTCGGCTGTTGGTGAAGATGCGTCGCACGACTTTGGTGTGAGGACCTGGAGGTAGGGGGACAAGAGTTAAAACGGTGAAATGGAGGTGCCCCAAGGCACCTTCTCCTGTGGGGAAGAAGAGAAACCAGTCATTGGGAAACTGGGGAAACCCAGAACGCCTTCCCTTACCTTTTACTTAGAAAACTCCTATTCAGCTTGTAAAGCCCAGTTCATCTGTTTCCTCCTCTCTGAGGATTTCCCTCCACCCCTTGGGACAGACCTCACCAACCATCACGGCCCTCCAACCCCCTGATCTCCATTACTTTTGATCATTGCTGTATGTGTCTATGCTTGTTGCCCTGTCTGGGTTGTGAAACATTTGAGGACAGGGACCATTTGTCATTAATTAATTAATTAATTCATTCATTCATTCATTGTGCCAAGAGGCCATACCACATTAGTCAGAAAGACAAACTCTGGAGCCAGACTTTCCGGGATGATTCCTGACTATTACTCACTAGAGAGTGACTGGGCAAGTTACTTAAACTCCCCGTGCTTTAGCTTCATCATCTGTAAAATGGAGATAATACTAGCAACTGAAGTCACAAGATTGTCATATGGATCTAACAACGAACACAGGATAAAGTCCTTAAGACAATACCTGCCTCAGGTAAAACATTCAATAAATGTCAGCTATTATCATCTAACCATCAGTTATTTACTAATAACCAGGCACCAAGGAACATGATGAACAAAACAGACAGGGTCCCTGCCCTCATGGAACTTCCATTTTAATGGTGATGACAGATGATGAACAAGTACAAACAAATAACAAATGAACAGGAAGCAGAATGTAATAAAATATGGAAAGGAGCCACTACATTTAGCTGAGGTGGTTGGGGATGGCATACTGGAGAAAAGTGACATCTAGAAGGTAAGAACTTAAGGCTAAACAAGAGCCAGCAGCCACAGGAAGGGAAGAGGGAATGCTATGGCAAAGGCCCTGAGCTGGAAAATGGCTGAAGCCAGCCTGGCTAATCAGTGTGCTTGTGATCAGAGTAGGCTGAATCCAGACCCCATAAGTCTCTGCAGTCAGGGTGGGGACTTTATACTAAGGGTGATGGAAAACCCAGAGCAGGGGTTTGGTAAATGTTTGCTAACTGATCATGCTGGCAGAAGGGGGAATGGCGTAGAGAGCACAGACAAGAGGGAAAAGGGCCCACCCACCCTGTGGGCTCTCTCCCCCAGGAGAGGAGTGGAGAGACAGCCACGCACAGGCACGGCCTGAGGCTCTGAGCAGGTGTCTGGGGGCTGCCTCAGTCTCTCCATGTCTACAATGCACTGATTACAGACTAGACCAATTTCAGACTGTATTCACGTACTAAGACTTGTGGAGCAGTAGCAGACACCAGCTTGCATGTATTGAGCACCTATGGTGTTCAAAGCACTGCACAAAATATCCAAGCCTGACCTGGGATGCCCAAAGCCAGAGAAAATAGAACAGGGCCCTGCAAGTGTTCCTGAGCTCCTGGGCTGAGGTGACCGCTTCCCTCCCCAACACTGAGGCACACAGCCAAGCTCCCAGCAGTCATCAGGAAGCTCTGTGCACTGAAGGAACTCCCAGACCTGGGATATTTGTTTGCCCTCTTTGATGACCCCTAGAACCAGACCTCAGAATGGGGAAACTTGAGTAGGGGAGACGAGGAGAGGAAGGGTCAAGGCATCACCTAAGACCCACTGCTCATTCCACTGAGACTGAGGCTGGGACAGCTCATCCATGCCAGCACTTCCAGCTTCATCATCTGTCTCTCTTACATGCACGTGCACACACACACACACACACACACACACACACACACACACACGTATACACACATGCACACATACACACACACGATATTCTCTCAGAGCGGATCATTCACTCCCTGCCCACTGTGCCTCTGAAAGCTGTCTTTCTAAATCCCAACAAGCCCCAGCCCAATGCACTCTTCGCCAAAGGCCAGACCCAAGCTGGGAAAAACAGCACTGTGCTGGCAGTCCTACCCTGGGCTGCTGCGGAGGAAATAACTCCATGTTCTTTGGCCTCCAGGCCAGACAGAGGGGTGTCCCTCAGCTGTGACATAGAGAAGACCGTCTCTGCTCCATGGTAATGCTGACTGATCTTTAGGGAGCTCCTAAGTGAGGAGGGGCATTATAAGTGCTGTCACAGCTACAGCTAGACAGAACTCCAGAAAGAGCACCTACCCTGAGCCAGGCCCTAAAAACACTTTACCCCATTGTACTCTTTCAGCAATCTGTAAGGAAGCAATTACTCTCCCCACTTCACAAATGAGGAAACTGAGAGCCAGAAAAGTTCAGCAGTAGGAATCCACATCAAGTCCTGACTTTACACCTCGAATTAGTTCCACTTCTTTGGACTCTTTCTGGTTATACCTTTGACTTCCAAGTCTCATGGACAGATTCTGCACCCCACACACATACCCTCCTCTCACCTCCATTTCTGCCTATTCCTCGCTGGCACCTTCCCAGAGAACCTCCCACCTCTCCACACCCTCCTCTTCCCCCAGTCTGTCCATCCCTCTGCACCCTCTGACTCTCCGTGGCCAGGTACTGAGTAGGTGCTCAGTAAACGTTAGTGACATTTATGAGTAATGGTTTCCCTATACGTCTGTGCTCCCCCCAAATCCTCACCCTCTTGCCCCTCTCCTCCTTCCTCTCTTTTAAGCCTGATTCTCACTGCTTCTGCCCTCTGCCGAAAATGCCTCTTCCCTGGGGAACTTCGGGACTGGTTCTGCCTATTTCCTGTTTGGTATACCCACCTCCCCTCTCTAACCTAACAGCATTGACACGTCATCACCCTTCCCTCTTGGACCTATACCCCATATCCCAGGCTGATCAGGTCTTATGAGGCCTGTTCCTTGTCCAGACTCTAGGCCCCCTCCCCTCCAGAACACCACAGAAGACTCCTCTCCAGAGGCTCCAGCTCAATACATATCCCTCTTACTGGCTCCTTGAATAAACCCAGTGTGGCTTCAAGGCCTCAGGTGCCCTTCCTACTGGAGCCCCAGGCCCCAGCCAGGCTGAAGCACTGGAGGCTCCAGGGATTGGCTCCAAGTCCTGGGCTCTGGAAGAGCCTGCTCTCCTGCCCCCTGGTGTTGGGTCCCATCTACTGCATCAGATCAACACTGGGGAGAGGGAGGGGATACTCCAAATCTCCCATTCATCCAACCCCTTCCCCCAAGTTAAGTGCCAAAGATTACTGGGTAGTTCACTGTAGTAGTGCCAAGGACCTTCTCGGGGAATCTAGGATGTCAGGAAGGGAACTCTAGGTCTCAGTTCTGGGTGTGGAACGGAGACGAGATGGCCCCACAATATAGGGTCCTGGGACAAGGCCCTTAAATGTGCAATTCCAGGCAGGGAGCAGACTCCAGACTCCAAAAAGGACTTGGGAGCTGCACGAAATCCCTGAGGGGCAGCGCTTAGAGGCAGGGAGCACCACGTGTTCTGCCCTCCGCCTGCGATTCTTGCCAGGGGTTGGAACGGAGCTACAGTGGGGACTACAACTGACTCCAGGGGTTTGGGCTAAATGCCTCAGTGTGTCCTCAGCACCACTTCCCTCTTCCCAGGACCATGAGGGTGGCCCCCAGCCCCACCCATGACTTCCCCTAGTCCCAAGTCTAGTTGCAGGGTGAGGACTCGGCAGACTCGGGTTCCAAGGCAGCCAACCCAGCTATGTGAGACACTCATGGAGTAGTGCCCAAGGATCCCACCTTCAAGGGGCTCTAAGGAGCATGAGGGATGACACAAAGGTGGAAGCAGGTAGACTCACCATCAGTAATCTCCATCTCATAAGGGGAGGGCCTCCTCTTCACTCGGTTGTTGGTGGCGAACATAGGGAAGGCATCTGGCTCCCCAAAGAACCCACTGTGGGAGGGAGCAGGCAGATCACAAGATCACACGTAGGTGGAGGGGAGAAAGCCTCCTCAGCGATCCTCCCCACGTGTTCTTGAGCCTCCCACCACCCTTGGGAAAACAAGGGGGCTCCTGCTCCCTTCACACCTGAGTTTGGAATAGAAGGAGCATCACACACACACCCAAACACACTCACAGAATGCTCCCACCCTCTCTCCCCGGTGAGACAAGCAAGGGGAGGAGGGACCACACTCCCACACACCCCTCCCCCCACACAAATGATAAGTGAACACATGGAACAAATGCAATAATGAACACACACGCAACTCACAGGCAGGCATACTCCCCTTCCCGATACAAGCACAGGATCCCCAGACACCTCCCCTCCCAAACAGGTACTCATACAGGCAGATGTGGCCTTCATACCTTGTGTGCTGTGCAACTCTAGCCCCTCACAAGGCACACCATCCCTTTCCCCCCAGATCGCCCCACCTTCATCGGGGGTCCCATGGGGGCCGCCGACATTCAACAGAAAGGAAACCTTGACTCACCACTGTTTACATGCCCCCCCCATCACCCACTCTGTGCTTTCCATGGCTTCTTTCTCGGGGTCTCCCACAGACTCAATAACTGGCCCACATTATCAACCCCTGCCTCATCTTCCTGTCTGCGCGCCACCTCTACCCCTATCTCCCCGCCATCTCAGTGGCCCCAGCAGGAAAATGGACACCCTCACACCGAGAGGGGTATACACCGCGCCCCCCCCCCCACCGCCGCCCTGCCCAGCCCGGCCGAGGGGCAGAGGGGCTCAGGAGGGGCTCAGGAGGAGAGGGAGGGATCCACTCCCCAGATGCGCCCTGGAGCAGTTTCCGAAGAGGGAACCCTCTTGCAACGACCATCAGCTCCGTATCTCTTACCTGTCCACTGAGGGCTGCAGTTTCCAGAAGAATCTCACAGCGGAGCGCATTCAGACACATTCTTGCCCGGTACTCACACTCCAGCAGCTCCCTTTGGGCCACTCGCCACCACGCACGCACACACTACCAACACCCAGCACGGCCAGCGCGCTTCCACTCACTGCGGGCCACATGCCTGCACGCCCGAAGGCGTGGACCCCTCGCGGGCTCACGCACACCCACGCAGGCCGCACACGCACGGGGCACGCCACCCCCGGCCCCGCGCACACGCACACTCCCACAAAGGGCTCCCGTCTGCTCGCGCACGGGCTCCAGCGAGCAGACTTTTCCGCCCTCGGGTCTACTACTCCCTTCCCTTCCTGCGCTCCCGCCGCTAAGCGCGGTCGCTCCGAGTGGCATAAGGGGCGCCCCGGCAGGATGCTTCCTGGGGTGCCGCCCGCCCACCCCGTCCCCTCCCGCCGCGGCCCTGACCTGCCGAGCGAGGCCAGCGGCTGGCTGAGGCTGTAGAGCAGCGCGCGGCCGGGAGCGGCGGGGGCCGCCAGCGCGGGTGGGCTCAGCTGCACCATGCGGCCGTCGCCGGGCAGCTCCGCGGGGGCCGAGGCGGGCGCGGGCCCCGGAGGTCTGCACAGCTCGGTGGTGGGCACCCGATGGCGCGCTTCGGCCGCCGCCGCCGCGTCGCGGCCCTTTAAGTCCCGCGCGGCGCCGCCCCCACCGGCGGGGCCGCCCCCCGGACCGCCGCGCGCGCCCAGCTCGATGACCGGGGGCTCCGCGGGGGCCGCGCGGCTCGTCTCCTTGGCGACGCCGTTCAGCAGGACCAGGTGCGGAGGGGCCATGCGGGCCTCGGCCGCGTCCCGTCCCTCTAGCGGGGGGTCACTGCGGGCCGCCTCGCTCGGCGGCCGCTCCGTCATCCTGCGGGCAGACAGACAGACAAGCGGACGCCCGCTCTGACAACCGCCCCCAGCCCACCGAGGGGTGGGTGAAGGGGGTGCAGGGCTCAGAGAAATTCTCGCACCGAGACGTGGGAAGAGGCGGACCAACTTAGCGCCACGTGGACACACGCCCTCCCCCGGGGCCTGAAGGCCCAGCGGGGGGCTGGGGCAGGAGGGAGAAAGGGGGGGGGGGCTCTGGTTTGGGAGAAGGGAGAGGGGCCTGGGAGACACAGAGACTGAAGAGATGGAAAAACACGACAGGCATTGGAGGAAAAGGAATACAGCCAGCGAAAGAAAACAGAAGGGGGAAAAGGAAGGAAATGTAGAAAGAGGCGAGAAAGAAATACCATCTTGTCCCCCTGCTCAGGCCGCAAGGGAAGAGGAGGGAACAAATCCCCTGACCATGTTCTTCCCGCCCCCCTTTTGGTTTTGGCGGGGAAACTGTGGCGCGGAGGTGGGGTGCTTTTCCAACCACCCTCAGCAATACCCGCCCCCAGCCTGCCGCCCGCACACGAACGTCCAGAAACCTGGGAGGGGTGCAAGTAGGGAACTCAGGGAATGGAGGCTACAGGGCCTGGGGTCCACTGTGCCACAGCTGGCAGCGCTTCTTGCTCTCCTTTCAACACATATGCACCCCCCTGGAGGGGTTGTCTGTCTGTAGTAAGCAAATACACCGTGTATTCTGGGCAGCTGCTGGAAACCCCGGTGGCCCTTTACTCCCACCGAGACCAGAGATGAGACACTGAGAAGGAAGAAAATGATCCTAGCCCTACCTCCCGCACACTCCGCCTCCTTCTGCCTAGCTGGACTCAAGTGAGGTGAGGTCTGGAAGGGAGGCTTGGCTGAAGGGCTATGGAGCCTCAGCATTCAGAATGCTCCTGAGGCCACCAGGGTCTAGGCTCCCATCTGTGAGCGGGAAGAGGTATCACGAAGGCCCTTGAACTCTTCCATCCCCCTCTCCTGCCGTGGTGTTGTCCTCTGGGAAATGGGGGCAATACCTCATTTATGCATTTAAAAGCACCTGCAAATGCTCAAGTAAACATTATCCGGACCATCCAGGGGAATGCCTTGCCCAAGGTCACATGAACCTATTGGCCACAGAGCCACAGAGCAGGACCAGAACTTCTATCTCACTCTGTCTGAGCTATCCTCCTGTGTACCCCCTCCCATGTATATCCCTGGGGCTCCTTCTCTTCTCCACAACCATACACCAGGGTGACCACAGAGGCTCCACTCCCCACTAACACTGACTGGGGGCCTTCCACCGCCCTGCTTCGATGCCAAAAGAGCCAGGCTCCCGAAAGAATGAAAACCAAAAAACCATGAGACCCTGGGTCTGCAGTTTGGGGATGCTTGTGAGTTCTTTTAATAAAATACATATATAATCAACCCAACAGGCTTCATAAGATGTCCAAAAGAAGATTTCTGCTCTCTGAATTAGACGGTTGGGATATTTTATAGCAGAAAATACACAAAAATCCAATTCAGCCTCAACCAGAGGGCATCTAATCACTCGCGGCAGCCATTCTGCCACTGCACCGCTCCGGACAAGAGTTGGCCTGGGAAATATCCTCGAGCTCCAGAAGAGAGACCCGACCTTCTGAAACCTCTTCTGGGCTCAGCAAAATTGCCACCAGACACACAAGCTGATGGAGAATTGTCATTCAGATTGCACTTCTGCACTGGGTCTGCCAGCTCCAGGGGCTCACCCCGGAGACAACAGAATTCCCCAAGACCTGGTGTACATGAGCTGCAAAGGCAGTGGGTTCACAAGGCTTCATTGGAAATGAGTTTACAATTATGGCGGAAACAATAGACCTGTATCCACAGAATGGGACTGCCAAGACACTGCAGCCACTAGAAATGCACCAGAGGTATACCAGTCTGGTGTTCCTGGTTCCCCTGCAGCAGTGAAATGCACCAGTAATATACCATCCTGTGGCAAAATACACAACCCCCAAGGTGCTGGTTCCCTACCTTACTGTCCCCACACACCGTTGTGTGCCCAGTGACACGTGCTTCAGCCCCAGCTTCTAACCAGAGTGACCAACGGTGCACACTGCAATCACCAGACTGAGTTCAAGCTCTCCTTATGACACATTTATACCCTCTGATTAATTCTGAGGCTTCATGTAGGCGCGGGTCCCCAAGGGGCAAGAGGAGCACATATTCCAGATGAGTTGACTCTGGCCCCAAATGCCCTCCCCAGAGGCCTATAAATATCTGTATCTCGGAGGCTCCCCGTGAGAAACCTTTGATTGGCCCCCAGGGTCTGTGGCCGACCTCTCCCCGCCCATCCCTGGACCTTAGGAAAACCCGGCAGGCTGTTCTGCAACCAGGATCACCCATGCCAAGGGTCCATGCTCCAGAAGCCAACAGCGGACTCATAAGCACCTCTGGTTGTAGGATTTTCTAACCCCAATCACTTGGCTTTGGTTAAGATTACTGAAAGGAAAGCCCGAGTGATTTTTACTTTGTTCATTTGTTTTTATTTGGGGAAGACAAAGGAATGGGGAGAAGCTTTTGAACAGAATCGCACTAGACTATTTTGACCATTACAACTCCTCTGTCTTTGTGCGGCCCAGAACCAGCTCGCAGCCCCCAACACCGGATCCTCATCTCCTGTTGCCAGATGGCCGCAACGTTTCCGTTCGAGTCTGAACAAGGCACGGATCCCAGGAGCTCCTGGGGGGCAGCAACGGGGTCTCGGCAGCTCCCAATTCCGGGCAGGGAAAATTTCTCATGTGAAAACAGCCTCCGCTGGTACCTGGGGTAAGAGCTAGCTTCCTGCCCTTCATATTGCACCCACACCCGAACGAACCCCCGGGGGAGCCCCAAGCCTGCGCTGCATTCGCGAGAACAGAACCACATTCCCTGCTACTACCAGAGTGGAGGAGTGTTCCAGCGCCGCTCCGCTCTAGGCCTCAGGCCCCGGTCAAGGCCCACCGGAGTTGGGACTGCACTAGCCAGGATGGCTGGGCCTTCTTCCTGCCAGCGGCCCAGGCACACGCAGCCTGCGCCACCCAGAAATAGCTGCCCCAGAGTTAGGAGCCTTGTGAAGCAAGCACAGGACCAGGACTGATGGGAGCGGCCTGGGGGGCTAAGTCCAGCTAGGTGTTTTTACCCAGGATTGAAAAAAGAAAGGGTCCCGCTAGAAACCACAGAGGCACGGATCCCGGATTCCCAGCTCTGGGCTCGTCCTCCCCTCACCCAATCGGAGACCGGACTGGCCTCTGTCCTGAGCCTCCCCCACCCCAGGCCGGAACCCAAGGTCTTCCTGGACACTGTTGCCACCGATAACTGTTCCCCCAAAACTCACCTGGGGCATATTTAGAGAGACAGGCCCCTCTGAATAGGATCTCCACTCCGCCGGAGAGGGGCGGGAGCCAAGGTCCAAGTTGTGGACTGGGGTCTTTGCTTTCCCCCTCTCTCGCTGAGAGACCAGCAGTTAGGCCACGGTGTGGTCCTGGGCAGTCTGCCGCGCCCAAAGCGAGTTTCCAGGAAAGATGGGGGTGGAGAGAAAGAGGGAGGGCGAGAGGGAGGGAGAGAGAGAAATGGGGGTCAATGGCTGGGAATTACCTCATGTCCTCGGCCGACCAGCCCAGGGAATTGCAAACAGCTTTCTGCCCCCAACTTGCAGGTGCTTGAAGCCTCCCCCCAACCCCCTTTAAAAAGAACCCTACACCTGACCAATCAGGAATAACTATTTACTCCAACAACAAAAAAAAACGAACTCTCCACAGACTGCCAGAACATTTTCGGGCCCTCCAACCGGGATGTCTGGTTCAGTGCGGCCAGCTGAGTTTGTTTTCTAAGCACTGACGTGTCTATGCGGTTGGCTGGCTTGGGAACCCGGGTCAGGCCCAAGCAGCAGCCACAACACCTAGCACGGGTGGGTGGGAAATGTGTGTTGGAAAAGGGGATTCCAGTCTTCAGACCCTGATCTGTGGGGCAGAATCTCCAAGGCCCCCATTCTCTCCATGTCCACCTCTAGCCCAAAGTGAAACCAGAACCCAATTCCAAAAGCTACTTTCTCAGAGAAATGGAGTCAGAACAGCACTGATCCAAGAGAATGGGGGAGGGGAGGGAGAGATATCTTGATCTATCTAGGCCCCCTTTTTTCTTCCTATTGAGAAAGAAAGAAAGAAAGAAAGAAAGAAAGAAAGAAAGAAAGAGACACAGGCAGCCCCCGTCTTCCTTTCAACCATCCCCACACAATGATTTTCAATTTTTCAGTGTTCAGACTAGCAGAGTAAAGGAGAATTCTAGTAATTCCTTGCAGCAATAAACAAGGCAAAGGGAGGAAGGATAAACACAAATCCAATACTGCTTCCCAGGGTGTAGTGTAGTGAGATTTAGGCTGCTTTTTTTTTTTTCCTCCGAAGGGTTTTAATTTGTTTTGCCTAAATTGTCCAGTTTATGATTACACATCGAAGCCTTGGATTAATTCCAAAGGACTCTTTTTTTACCCCAGCTTTGGTAGAAATACAGGAATAATTCTTCCCTGCAGTTTCAGTCCAATGCGGGAGATTTTCTTTCTCCTCTTCTAATCGAAATGGGGGGAGGGGTGGGAAGAAGGGAGAATTCACTCATTCCCGTATCTTAGGTTGGGTTAATTTTTGCTTTATGACAGAGTCTGTGTGTCCGTCCCTCTCTCCATTTTCTCTCCCAACCCCAAGCTCAGCAACTTAAAAAATAGAGGGGGGGGGGGGGGGGGGGGAGGGGGGAGGGAAACGGCGCTGCTTTGTTATCGCTCCAAAGAAGCTAAAAGGGACAAGCCGCTTCGCTTCTGAACCATTACTTTAATTAAAAAGGATGATGATGACGATGAGGATGAGGATGATGGCGACGACGTCAGTAACCATAATAACTGGCAAAACAAAATCCATTTTTTCGCAGCGAGGGCAGCACTAACCCCATCCCTCCACAAAGCCTGGCCGGGGTCACCGACGCGACGTGTACCTGACCCACGCGGCAATGTCGTTCACCCGGGGAGGGGATGGGAAAGTGTTCTTTGGAGATTATCCCGAGGGTCCCCACCCAAGGCGCGAAACCTGGAGAATGCGCCCATTGTCTTTTCCAGGCCTCTCCCGCAGACCCCGGCGGAGGTACCCGCGAAACTGACCAGAAATGGATGAAGCCTGGGTGCGGCGGAAACCGAAGCCGGCGGCTACCGGCTTGAAGGCGCGGGCCTTGGCGAGCGCTGCTCAGCTCCGAGCCTGAAGAACCTCCCACTCTAACAAACCCCTCGAACACCGGGGCACAGGCTGGCCTCTGGACAGAGCAGCCGCCGACCGGGCTCCGTCTGCCCATCCAAGCCGACACTGGCTTCCGAATACATCATAATTTGGAATAAAATGTGAAATCCCTCTCCCCGCCCCCTTGCCGCCTCCTCAACTTGCGGCCCCATCTCCTGCTCGCCCTCCCCTCCACCCCTCAGCGATTTGCAAATGCACTTCTAAAGGACACAAGCACACAACCCAGTATGGACAGGACCACACACGGTCCAGCCCCACAGAAGGGAAGCAAAGTAAACACAACCCAACACTGCCCCGCAAGTCGACATGGTCGGGCCCGCACACTGTCCAACTCGCCACAACGAAATCAGTCCAACGCAATCGCTCACGGACAGACAACTAAGGTAGTCAGGATCACACACGCCCGACACAACGAAACCACCCAAACACAATCGCCAAGGCCACACAACCCAACACCCAGAGGCAGACCCGTGTCGAGAAAGCCAACGAGCATAACTGTATACAACGATGAAAACGCAGAAGGGCTTGAAGAATCCAAATCAACAACCCAAAGGGCGCGGACACCATCACCCTCGGACACACAGCCCATCGCCTGGGAAGACCACACTCGGAAGAAGTCAGCATTGCCGACGGCTCACACACGCACTCACAATCCCACCGCATGCACACAACCACCAAGAAGAAATGAAAACCAACCACCGCCTCGCGCATTTCTGTATATTGCGTAAGGAAAAAGGGGAAGGAAGGAAGAGAGTCTCCGTGGCGGGAGGGGCGGCGGCGGCGAGCGGAGGGCGTCCGTGGAAAATGCCCCCCATCGAAAGAAACCCAGGGAAAAGGAGCGAAGACCTCTTCTGCGAGCGGGGGAAAGGGAGAGAGGAACTGACGGGGAATTCCGCGGGAGGCCGTAGGTTGCCTCCCACTAGAAAAAGGCCAGAATGCTCACGTTTTGCCGCTACGGGGGGACGCGTGTGGCCATTTTGAGGCCTGGTCCTCAGTGCGGAGGCCCGCCCCCGCCCCCCGTCGCGGTCCCCCGCCCGCGCGCCCAGGCTCCTCCAGCGACGCGCGCTAATCCCCGCTCACGTTCTGGGCCTCGTTAGCATGGGCCGAGGCGCGCCGGGGCCGTGTGCGCCGCCGAGATAAGGCACTGCCGCGGGTCCGCTCGCCCCCGATAAGCGCCTCGGCCATTATGGGCCAAATGATTCATTTTAATTTGGCAATTTCACCGGAGGGAGCGGGGACTGGTTGCGCGGCTCTGGGACCGGCTCCGGAATGCGCCACGGAGAGAGTTGGGCGCGCGGTCTAGGACTCGGCGAGTCCAGCCCCATTTCTGATCCCGAAGCCTCTGGGGAACCGGGCTCCCCGCAACCTCAGTCCCACGGCCTTCGAGACACCTTTCTTCAGCGACTCTCATCCCAGCACCCCGTCCCTACCTCCGACACCAAAACCATCACTCCCAACCCTTCCCCGGCATCCATTCTTTCTCCAGTGTCCTAGACACCCGGATTTCAATGGGCAGTTCCTCATCCCAGGAAGCTCCCAGCACCCACCCCCACCCCCGGCCTCCCACCCCCTTCAGCCCTGGCTCCTTTCTGCTCTAAAATGGAGCTTGCTTGCCTCCCGTGGCATAGACTGAGCTCACAGCCGGGGCTCTGTGGAGGCAGAATTGCTGTCAACGGAGCGATTTAAACGTCCATTCTGCCTGAGTTCCAGGCTGAGCCCAGAGCCCCGGAACATCCCATCCCTCATAATATTTTAAACAATTTAATCCTGCTATGAAGCGCCGTTCTAAGCACTCTACACATACAAATTCCTTTCGTTCTCATAAACAATGCTGGTGCTATTACCATCCTCCATTTAGAGATGAAGAAACTGTGGCACAGAGAGTAAAAGAAACTTGACCAATGTTACACATCTAGTGAGTGGTGGAGCCTGGGTTTGAAGTTCATTTGGCACCAGTGTCCACCTGGAGCCCAGCAGATGACGAAAAGCAGCCAGAGCCTAGGCTGGGATGACAGATCTGGGTTCAACTCATTGCAGGGACCAAGATCTTAGTGTGGGGTAGAAGTCTGAGTTCAGCGAGGAGTGGTGACTGGGGCTCAGCTCATGGAGGGCATCTGGTTTCATTCTTTTATGGTGGAGGGGAAAGCCCAGGTTTAAATCTTGCAAGTCGCTTGGCTCCGAACCTCTGTTTCCTCTTCTGTAAAATGGGGAGATAATACCTACCTCCCAGATTTGTTGTGAGAATTAAATGGCCTTTAAAAGGTAGTTGTGAGAACAATAATCTATGTAACCCTCACAGCCCAGAGCCCAGGATGACATCATATGCACTTGCATGGCAGTTCTGGTTATTGTTACAGACAAGGAAATTAAGGCACGGAGAGATGTGACTTGGCCAAAGCTCACAGTGAACCCAGGAAAAGCTGAGACCCAAACTCAAGTACCTAGTTCCCAGTCCACAGGTTTACCCACCATGCCAGGATGCTTGGTCCTCCCAGTAGCTCTGCTTTGGAGCTTCTTTTGCAGCCTGAAAACTGGGGAAATCCCTTCATCTGGTCCCGGACTGAGTCCCAGTCAAGGACAGTGCCCAGAGTCTGGTCACAGTCTGAGTACTGGCCCCTCCTTGCCATCAAGATGACTCTCTGTGAAGATAGGGTCAATTCAGTGTAGGCTGTGGCCTCTATCCCTCCTGTGCTCTCTGGTGGAAGTCAGGGCACCCTGTGCATACAGGTAACTTTTACAGAATCTCCTGAGAGAAGGACCATCCAAGTTCTGCGAAAAATAATTTAATTCTTGGACATGTCACAAGGCATCCCCTGGCCCAGCCATTCCAGCCTTCCACAGGGACCCTGAGGAGAGGCTTCTGGGGTCTATTAGGCCCGATCTCTTGCTCTCTCCCCATGGCTCCAGCCCTGCCTCACCCACTATTATCACACCTAATCCCCCCTTGTGCCTCAGCTACTGCTGCTCCTTCTGCCTTATTGGCCTTCTCTTGTCTCCTCGCCTTTCTCACGATTCAGCCTTTTGGCCACTTCCTCCCTGAAGCCTCCCTGCAACGGGGCTGGATTTCATCTCTCCTCCTCTGGTCCCTATTGCCTTTGCTTGACTGCATCACTTAACTGAAAGCGGGGGACTCCTGTAATTCTGAGTTCCAGAAGTCAGTTCGCTTCTCTGAGCCCCTGCAAATAGGTGCTGGCCATTCCCCTATCAGAAAGCCCCGCCAGGGAATGCTTCCCCGAGAAAATGATGCCTGGACGGAGAACTGACAGTGAGATCTGAGGGTGGGTAGAAGAGTGAACATTGAGAGCCTTCTGCATGGGCCAAGGGCTGAAGCGGAAGAAGGGCTTTAGTTTCATGCAAGGAACAGAAAAGAGTCCAGTGTGGCTGGAACAAGCCTGTGGCCAATTTAAAGGATTTAGGAGGAGAAACATTTTGTTTATTTGGTTCTGGGGGAGGGGGTGCATAGTGTCCTAAAAAGGATCAGATCTGCATTTCTAGAAAGCTCTTTGGCTGCAAGGTGACGAAGGGGTGTGTGTGTGGGGGGGGAGGTAAGAAGTGGGAAGACCAGTTCTGACACCAAGGCAGTGGTCCAGTGGGAGGGTGGACTAGGGTGCCGAGGAAGAGATGACAAGAGACAGATGAAGACGACCTGTATTTAGGATACAAAACTGGGTTTGTACCCATCGGGTTTGGGGGATGAGAGGGAAACAGAAATCCAGGACCCCTCTGGGTTTCTGGCTCTCCTTGGCTTAGACGGTGGCGTTATTCCTGGAGATGCGGGCCTGGAGGCCAGGGAGCATGGGGAGAGATTCTGCATTTGGTTTCGAATTTCTTGAGTTTAGGTGTCCGGGGCAGCTACAAGCTGTCGGATTCTCCTACCGGGCATTAAATGACCCCGCTAGGCTGTAGGGAAGGAACACAGGCGGCAAGGCTTTCGTCAACCCTGCGGCAGAAGAGTGTGCCCAGGTATCCGTGGCAGGGCGCGGAGGTGACGCTCACCACCGCCTCTGTTCGCAAAGCTCGCAAAGCTCGAGATTCTGACAGTCTGGCAGCCATCGCGGACCTGCCCCAACCCCCGCCCCCAACACCCCCGCCTGAAGCGAGGGGGTGGGGGGGCTCGTGACGTCTACACCCTCCTCCCCTGCCCTGTTTCCGACGGTCGGTGGAAAAACGGAAACTGCGCACTGAGCAGGGCGCCGCCTGAAATAGCATCTGGTGCCTGTCGGTCAGCGCTGTCCGAGTGTCCAGGAGCGAGTGACGCGGCCCGCGGCCCCGCCAGGAAATGCCACCCCTCCTCCGCGTGCCTGGAGCAGGGGCCTCGGGCGGGCAGGAAACCCACAGCGCCCGGGGTTGGGGTGGGGAGCGGGGTAGGGTGGAGGGGAGGTTGGGACCCAGACAGGTCAGTCTGGAGTCTGGTCCTGGAAGGGAGCGTCCTGGAGAGAACAGCCTCGCCAGGTTTGGGGCCTGAGGCCGCGGTGGCCATTCTCCGACCTGTCCCCTGCCTCCACCCCTACCCCTACCAAAGGCTGGGCTCTTCCTAACCCCCAAAGTTGAGGTCTTAATTTTTTCAAGCGTTTCAGCCCACTCTGTCTCTGGGTACTAGCTGATCTCTGAGCTTTCTCCCCTGAGCTTGTCCTCTGGAGGAGTGCAGGGTGTGTGCGCTCTGGTGGACAGCCAGGTTTACTTTCAGTGCATTTATGTGGAGGCACAATGTGCCAGGTACTGCCCTAAGCACTTCATAAGTATTAATTCAGTTAATCCTTCCAACAACCCAGTGAAGTCGGGGCTGCCCTCATCTGCATTTTGCAGGTAAGCAACTGAGGCACAGAAAGGTTGAGCAACTTTGTGGAGAACACCCCGCTGGTAAGTGGTAGAGCCAGAATCTGGGCCCAGGGCAGTCAGGCTCCAGGCTGTGCGGCTTCCAAGGGCAGTCCTGAGTTCCCATCCCTGCTCTCTCACTTGTCAGTAGTAGCTTTGTAGGAAAGTGTCTCAGTCTCTGTGCTCCACTTTCCTCATCTGTAGAAGAGGGGGTGATTGTTGTCCATACATCATAGTGTTCTCATCACAGGGTTATTTGTAATGGTAAAAACTCCGGGGGCGCCAGGGTGGCTCAGTCGGTTAAGGGCCTGACTTGGGCTCAGGTCGTGATCTCACGGTTCATGAGTTCGAGCCCCCGTGGAATCGGGCTCTGTGCTGACAGCTCAGAGCCTGGAACCTGCTTCTGATTCTGTGTCTCCCTCTGTCTCTCTGCCCCTCCCCCACTCATGCTCTCTCTCTCTCTCTCTCTCTCTCAAAAATAAATAAATAAATAAACACTAAACAAATTTAAAAATAAAACCATGAAATAAGCCATACAGAGAAAGACAGATACCATATGGTTTCACTCTTATGTGGATCCTGAGAAACATAACAGAAACCCATGGGGGAGGGGAAGAAAAAAAAAAAAAAAAAAAGAGGTTAGAGTGGGAGAGAGCCAAAGCATAAGAGACTGTTAAAAACTGAGAACAAATTGAGGGTTGATGGGGGGTGGGAGGGAGGGGAGGGTGGGTGATGGGTATTGAGGAGGGCACCTTTTGGGATGAGCACTGGGTGTTGTATGGAAACCAATTTGACAGTAAATTTCATATATTAAAAAAAAAATAATAAAAAATAAAAAAATAAAAATAAAAATAAAACCAAACTCCGACTTGAGGAGGTGACATCGTTTCCCCCCTCCACTTCCATGGGACCGCTGTCTCCATTTTGGCCTCCATTCCCTGCCCTGAAAGAACCCGCCCCCTGCCCATAGGTGGGGCTGAGAGAGAATTCCAAGCTGAAGGGTGGGGAGCGCCACCTGTATGCTGCCCAAGCCCAGCGTGGACACCACAGCTCCCACGGACGGAAAGGGCTTCACCCCAGAATTCCGCTTCTCGGAGTGGGCCGTCAGCACCACCTGGGAACTCATTAGAAACGCCAAGTCCCAGGCCCTGGGCCTGATGTATCAGAAACTCCGGGAGTGAGGCCCAGAAGCCTGCATGTCCACAGGACGTCCAGGGGATTCTGATGTTCACCAAACCCTGAGAAACTCTGCTCTAGTTTTACTGCTGTCCTCTGCAGCAAGGCCCACCCACCATAAAATAGTTGAATCTGTTAAGAAAGCACCGCGCTTCCTAGTGCTTTGAAGCCATGTCCCTGTCCCTGCCCCATGCTTCTGACAGGAGCATGCGGAAGACCAAGGCTGCTCCCCAGACCTGGAATGGTTAGTGCCTAAACTCTTCTGTCCTCACGAGGGAGCCGCCCTGCCAGCTCTGCCCTCAGTGGTCGCGCTCCCAGAGCTGTCAGAAAAGGAGAGGCACGGGTGCTGCACCCAGCCCTCTAGGCAGCGAACGAACAGTTGCTGGTGGTCACTCAGACGGGCCCTGGGCCTTGGGTACACATAAATACTTGTGGGCAGGACCGCTAGACCGCTGAAGGGGGCTCTATGTCCTGAGCACCTTCTGCGTACGCCTGCACAGCTCCCTGTGTCTGCCTCTTCTCTGCCATGACACCCTCTACAATAACCCTGCCAGGCTGCTAGTGTGACCCCAGCTTTCAAGATGAGGAAACAGGCTCAGCTCTCCCGAGGTCACTCGGCTGGTCTGCAGCCACGTCGCCTTGGGCCCAATGTCCTCTTCATGCCTGCTGGCTGTGATGACGCATTTGCTACATTGAGAGAACTTCAAAATCGTGGACACTTTGGATGGCACTGTGATATGTCCCGAAGTAAATCCCTTGTGACCCTAAAAAATAAAAACAAATAGCCAAAAACTCATGAAGAGGTGCTCAAGTTTACATTAGGGAAATGTGAATTCAAACTGCAATGAGATACCTGTGACGCACTGACTAAAATGGCTAAAATTTAAAAGACTGACACTAGCAACTAACGGTGAGGATGTGGAGAAACTGGAATTCTCATAGTTGAAGGGAAACGCAAAAATGACTCAAGCACTTTGAAGAACTCTTTTACAGTTCCTTATAAATATACAGTTCATAGGGATGCCTGGGTGGCTCAGTCAGTTAAGCGTCAGACTCTCGATTTTGGTTCAGGTCATGATCTCACAGTTTGTGAGATCGAGCCCCGGGTCTCAGCTCTTCGCTGAGCATGGATCCTGCTTAAGATTCTGTCCCTCTCCCTCTGCCCCTACCCTGCTAGGGCTCTCTCTCTCTCTCCCTCTCTCTCTCTCTCTCTCAAAAAAAAAAAAAGAAAAATAGTTGATAGACATATACTTATTTGGGAGAATTGAAAAACATATATCCCCAAGAACTCTGGGACGCAATATTCATATAGCCGCTTTATTCATAACAGCTAAAACCCAGAAACAATCCAAATGCCCATTAACAGGTGAACAGATAAATTGTGGTACATTCACGCAACAGAATACTACTCAACAGTAAAGAAAGAACCAACCTACTGATACATGCAAGAATACGAAATCATCTCAAAAACATTATGCTCGGTGAAAGAGGACAGGCACAAAAGAGTATACTTGTGTATGATTCCATCTATAGAAAACTCTAGAAAAGGCAAAGCTAATCTATAATGGCAGAGTTCAAGTCAGGGTTGGTGGTAGAGGAGAGATGACAGCAAAGAGGCACAAGGGACGTCGCTGGGGATGAAAATATTCTCGGTCTCGATTCATGGTGCTGCTTACACGAGCGTATGTGTGTCAAAAGTCAATAACCTGTATCCTTCAAATGGGTGCATTTCATTGTGTATAAATCATGCCTCAGTAAGGTTGATTGCAAACATTTTTTTTTTTTTTTTTTGTGGCCTGGCTTCGGTCTTATCCTGTCCAGGATGCCATCGCTGATCAATCCTGCACTGATACCCCTCACTCTCGCTGTCCTCCAGAGCAGGCCCCAGAGCCCCCGGCGGCAGTCTGACGCACGCTGCTTAGGGCCAGGCACACGAACAGCAGTAGCTATCTGGGGACATGAGAGGAAGTGGATTGATGGTGTTTGCAAAAGTGACAGACACATCTGCCAGGAAGTAGGGTCACTTCCTCTGACCCTCAGTTTCCCCATCTCTAATAGGGATGGGGCGAGGGGACCACAGGATCTCTCTCCCTTTTATCTCTTATCATCTCTTTCAGTGTGCCGTCTCTATCTCCAGCTCTCACTCTTTGGGTCTGCTCTTCTTTCGGTCTTTAATCTGGCTCTCATCTGTGCCTCCTTCCTCTTTCTGGGTCTCCGCTCAGGTTCTTAGTGAGAGCTCCCACACCCCACAGGTACCCGGAAAAACAAGGAGCCCACTTCCCTGTCACATCCTAACAAGTCAGGCCCGACAGAGTCATAGCCGGTCTGCCAGCTCCTATGGGGTGACAGTGAGAGGGCGATGAAAAGGAGGGTGGGAAGGGAAGGGGAGGAGAGTTGTTTTAAAGGCACCATTAAGGAGACACATGGGCCTACCGGGCTCTGTCACACAACCATGAGTCGCCAGGAAAACCTCTCGTCTGCATGGCCCTGCGTGGCCTGGGTTCTGCGTGTCCAGCCTGGAACCCATTCCACAGGACAGGGCCCTAATGGAGTGGAAGAGAATACGCGATTAACTGTCTGCCCCACCAGGCTTGAGTTCCTCCTCAACTACTTTGTGGCTGGTGGCCCTAAGCAAGTTACTGCACTTTTCCCTGCCTCAGTGTCCTCATCTCTAAAATGGAGGTAAAAAGAACACATGATTCACAGGGTTATTGGGAACCTATGACACATATATAAAAAGCTGAGCACAGAGCTGAGCGCCGTCTCATAAATAGAAACTGTAATTTTCTTATGAGCCTCTACCCCACCCCGTATTCAGGCCTACAGATACTGAGATGGAAGAGAGAGATACAGTAGCAAGGATTACATGTTCTGCCAGACAGGGGTATGCAAAATGCTTTGGAGACCCAGGAGAGACTGTGTGTGTGTGTGTGTGTGTGTGTGTGTGTGTGTGTGTTGGGTATTCTTGCTGGGAAGGATCAGACTAGACTTTGCAAAACTGGTGTTGTCTGTCTTGGACTGGGAGTAGCAGGGTCAGATGATGGGGAAGTGCGATAGCAGGTGCAAAGGCCCAGTGGTGGGAAGGGAAGGGTACATGTGGGGATGGTGAGAAGTTCAGTGTGACTGTCACTGTTATACAAAGGGGCTACACAAAGCGGTAGATGAGGCGAGCATGGTGGGCCAGGGCTATCCAAAATGCATGCCCACCCAGCTTCACTCATTCTTTTATTCCACACTTGCTAAGTGTCTAGCTTGTGCCAGACAATATCCTGGGTGCGGGGGTGACATGCTCCCCTTGCTTGGACAGCATGGTCTGCGCTAGGTTAAGAAATCTGGTTTCCTTCTCGTTCTATTCCTAAAAGCTGTGGTGGGAGAGCAGTCATCCACCCTCTCTGGAACTCAGTTTCCTCATCTGTACAGTGGGCATGGCCCCTGCTTATGCATTCATTTTAAACAAACACTTTTGAACAGTAATTCTGGGCCCCGTGCTGGCTGCTGGGGATGTGACAGGACTCAGAGCCCATCTGGGCTGCCTGCCAAGGCGCCGAGGCTTGTGCCTGCGAGGCTTGGGAGAATGCAGAGTTGCCGAGTGGATTAAAATATACATGGGCTGGGTACTGTGCTCCTCCCAGGTCAGTCCCACCCCGGTCTTGTTTCCCAGGACCATACACTGGGGCCCTGTTGCACTGGGTGGCAGGGGGAGGAGAGGGCGGGGTGCACACCAAGTAAATCTCCTCTAAGCAGAGGGAGCCAAGGGCTTTGGCTGCCCTGGGACTTCCAGGAGAGCAGAAGTTCCTGCCTCCAGCTTTTTCTCCTGTGTCCCTTAAACATCCCTCCAATATGGTGCCAACCACTATATCAGGGGGATTGTGTACCCCAAAGAGCTCCTCGGAGACAGGTCTGGTTTATCTATGCCCCAGCATATCATAGAGACAGAGTAGCAGCACCGCAATGGTATGTTGAAGGAATAAGAGTGACGGAACTGGAGAAAGAAATCGAGTGAGAGGGACACCACCCAGCAGGAACCTGGGCCGTGAACTTGGAGGAAGCCCAAACTGCCAGCCCTCCTGGTCCTAGAAACCAGCCACCAAGAAGGTGCAAGGGCACCCTGTGTGGCCCTCACCAGGAGAGAGGAATGGTTCCACAAACATACAAGCTGTGAGTCGCAGCCCCTTCCCGGGGCAGCCCAGGAAGTGCAGGCTCTCGCGGGGGTAGGGCTGCTGGACACCTGGTCTCCACAGATACTCTCCGTGCTGGGTGGAGAGGAGAGCACAGGCGGGGGCTTCAAGAGTCACAGTGCAGGGCCCTCCGGGTGATTCTGGGGGTTTGGAGCAAGTCACTTACCAGGAGTGACTCCGCTATGGTCCCTGTATCTGCCCCCTTCCAACCAGCATCTTATCAAGGTAGGAACTGAGCTTTATGAAACTGACACACATGCTTACTTCAAGCCCCTGCTGCTGCCGAGGGGAAAGGAGGAGGAGAAAAAGAAGAAGGAAAGGATAACATGGGCTCCGAAGCCAGACAGGCCTGAGTTCAAATCCTGACTTCACCTGTGTGACCTTGGGCACATCACTTTACCGTGGAGTCTCCATTTCCTCTCAGGGGGAATCCTGACATAATGCTCAGGTTAAGAGCAATGGCTCTGGAGCCAGACTGTCCAGATTTGAATCCTTGTTCTTCCTAGTGGCTGTGTGACCTCAGGGAAAGTTACTTAACCTCTCTTTCCTACTTTCTAGCCCATAATGGGGGTAATAAAAGTATCCACCTCTTAACATTTGTTGTGAAGAATAAGTTAACAAATGTTAGAATAGGCTTAGAACAGAGCAGGTGTGCTCACTGAACTATTGTTATTACTTCACTGAGAACTTCTATGAGTGTTTGCAGGTGAACCCGCATGTTTGCTTCTGTCACTTCACAGGGCTATTGTGAAGTCTAAAGGAGGTCCGAGTAGGACTTGGATAAATATGGGCGAATATGATTTTGCACATGTGTGTCTGTGCACACGCAAGTGCATTTCTACAACAGCAGGGCCTAACGGTGCCTTTTCTTCCTCTGTTATGCTCCCCAGGGTCTAGCACAAGATATAGCAGGGACGTTCGGCAAACCTTGTGCCTGTGACTCTTCACTGGACGAGGGGATCGTACATGGTCCCTGACTTCAAGGAGTTCCCAGCCATGGGTACACATAACCAACACACAAGTTGGCTGTAATAAATCTGGAAGAGGACAAAAAGAGAACCGGAGGGAGGATTATGTAAAGTCAAAGGAGAAAAATGTCGCTTCCACAACAGGATTCTGGGAAGGTTTCTGCAGGATGGGGAGGGGATGTGGGACAGAGTAGACTTTAAGCTGGGTTTTGAAGGATACACACAGGGTTTGAACTCATGGCGGGTTTAGAGGCAAATGAGCTGGGAAGTATGTGTGTACGCACAGACACTGCCTTTTTTTTTTTCTTCTTCATAGTATAAGGAGAAAAGGAAGGGCCTAGGTTATTGCTTGATACCTAACTTACTCAGATACCATGGCCTATGATAGAACAGTCTAGAGTCCTGAATTCCAGTCCCAGCTCTGTGCTTACTGAGCTGTGTGGACTTGAACAATCCCCTTCTCTTCTTGGGGTCCCAATGTCCTCATTTGTACATTGAGGACCCAGTGATTTCTGAGGACCCTGAAGCTCTGACACCCTCGAATACCTTATGTCATCTTTTCCATTGTGCTTCTAATTAGTCCCTCTCATCCTTCTGGTCCCAGACCACCCACAAAGAGGCAGGACACAGGGCTCTCCCTAAATCCATCCTTTTCCTGGAGTTCAGCCTCTGACCAGGAAGTGGAAAACAGGATTTCCTCTGAGGATGTTCTCTGTGACCGACAGTTCCGGTTTGGGGAATGGAGAGGAGATAGGGAACATCACCTATGCTTCCAAACTCTAAAAATCCCTTTTCGTGGGTTTGAGGTTTCTTTCCACACTGGACTTTGAGCTCCTTCAAAACAGGGAATGTATAACTCAGAGCTGGAGAAAGACATGTTGCTTTGGGTTCGAACAGATATTCCTCAACATTTTGGTGGGGGAAAACTGAATTCTCTTTTTCTTTTTAATTTTTTACTTTTTTTTTAATTTTTTTTAATGTTTCTTTATTTTTGACAGAGAGAGAAAGAGATAGAGAGAGAGAGAGAGAGAGAGAGCATGAGCAGGGGAGGGGCAGAGAGAGAAGGAGACACAGAACCGGAAGCAGGCTCCAGGCTCTGAGCTATCAGCACAGAGCCCGACGTGGGGCTCGAACCCACAGACCGCGAGATCGTGACCTGAGCTGAAGTCGGACGCTCAACCGACTGAGCCACCCAGGGGCCCCTTTTTAATTCTTTTTAATGTTTATTTATTTTTAGAAAGAGACAGAGACGGAATGTGAGCGGGGGAGGGGCAGAGAGAGACACACAGAATCCGAAGCAGGCTCCAGGCTTGCTGTGAGCTGTCAGCACAGAGCCGGACGTGGAGCTTGAACCCACAAACTGTGAGATCATGACCTGAGCTGAAGTCTGATGCTTAACCAAGTGAGCCATCCAGGCGCCCCCTTTTTTTTTAAGTTGTGAAATACATTAAGCATTATAAAAAGTGGGGAAATTTCTTTTTTCTCACCTGTGACTGTGGCAGTCCTTCAAAACCCTTCACCGCCCAACTCCAGTGTTCTCTCTTGCAGAAGCCTCTCCTTCCTCCGGATTTACAAACCACTCCTCACACCCCGTATTTCTGCATCACTGCTTCATAATCACAGCATGCCGGAGATCAACAGGCTAGCCCTTCACTTCAAAAATGGGGAAACTAAAGCCTAGTGACAAGAGGTGACTTGCCCAAAGGGAGAGAATTCGGGGCAGAGCAACAAGAGGAACCCAACAGTTGCTCCCTCAGGGTTCTTTCTAGCATATTTTCTCCCTATCTTTGGTTTCCTGCCTCCAACTCCATCCTCCAATGCTGCGCCTCTTCATTTCTCCTTGCTTTCCAACAAGCCATTCCCACTGCTGGAAATGGCACTTCTTCCCCTTCCCTATTCTATATAGTTCTACTACGAGGGCTGGCCTCACTGTCCTGCTAATGTTTGCATGTCTCTCCCCCGTTAGATTGAGATCCGACAGGGCATTTGTCCCATGAATCACCTTATGCTCAGCATCTAGAATGCCCAGCAGAATCAACAAGGGATACCTGTTGAATGATCAGGAGGAAAACAGGTGCTGGCGAGGAGAGGAAGAAAGGGGAAGAGGCCTCTGCTGGGGCTAGATGCTATGGAAAAACACAAGGTTGATGTCCTGGTTGTTAACTATAGATGTGTGGCCTAGGCCCAGTTGTACCTTATCTTTCTCATTATGTGTTAAGAGGGGGTTACTGATGCCTGCCACACATACTTCAGTCTGGTCCGGGATGGGAGGATTACATGAGGAAGTAGTTGGAAAGCACTTGGACAAGTGTGAAGCAGTCTGCTAACCTAAAACACTGCCAATAAGTTTATTTTGCAAGCTTAAAGCCCTCTCGGTTAATCTAGGAGGCTAGGAAAGGTTCTGCCCACCCCCCCCCCCCCCCCCCCCCCCTTAGTAACATCTAGAAAACAAAGGCACAGAAACTTTTGTTCTTCTAATTTCCTGGAGCTCTTCCAGTAGACTCAGTTGAAGATTCCCAGGATGTAAAATCATTGAAGTGAGCTCTTTAACATTAACAGAGCTGGGGCTGCCTACTTTAGGACACGAGTGAAAAGGGTAACTTCTGGTGTTGGCTAAAGGGCGAGCGGACTCCTTCTTTGGCACAAATAAGGCACGGCCCCTTGGAGGACAGCACCTACTCGAAACCGCACTGACTACAGTATTCGGAATCATTCATTCAGCTCAAGATGTTTGTTGTAGGAAGCTCTTCCAGGATTCCTCAGGCCTCAAGAGGAGTTGTATTTCTCGGTGGGCTTAATAAGAGCTTGGGCTCTGGAATTCTACTTGAGCTTGCACCTCTGCTAGCAATTTGCTTGGGTACATTATTCCCCTCAGGCTGTCCCCTCATCTAAGAGAATGACAATCACCAACCAGCTCGGGTCAGCAAGGAGGCTTAAATGAACCGCTGCATGTGAAGTGAGCACCGGCACGTGCTAAAATGATGGAAGCAATCAGGATTATGCTTCTGTGGCTCCTTGCAGTCTGGATCACTCCTTTTGACTTTTCAACTGTCTCATAGTGTGGTTTCCAGGGTGTATCTGTTTTCCTTAGAGTCTCTGCAGCTGGCAAAGGCAAGGTTTAGGTCTAACTTGCCCACATCCACTTCCGTGCCCCTTAGCACAGTAAGGTAAGGCAGAGGACAAGTGAGCACAGACTAGCCAGCAAGGGGTTCAGAGGCTGAAAGAGGGGACATTTGGTGAAGGCAGGGGTGCCAACTGGCCAGGACCTAGACGAATGGGTTTGTTTCCCAGAAGCTGGGTAATGGAAGCTCCATCGTTTCCTTATTCCATTTGAAGAAGCACCCGTGTATCTATAAATGGTATGCCGTGGGACTGGATGAAAGGGAAAACTTCAGGCAAATGTCACTTGAGAGGCAATCATATCCAGAGTCTTTTAACCCAATTTTCCCAGTACTCATGCTTTCCCCAAAGATGCCTGAAAGCTACCTTAGCAACTAATTTACCAAATAACTTCCGACAGTAAAACGTTCTTAGACAACTTTCCAGAGGAGGCTTCAGTGATGGCCCCTCTTCTCTAGACATGCGTTTAGTAGAAAGAGACATGTTTGGTTGAATTAGTCTGCAGTCTAAATTCAGTTTCCAAAACTGCTTAAGTGTCTTATCAGAGGCCTTAAATTAGATGTGGTAACAGAGGGGATGGAATTAGATTTTGCCTAAAAAGCCTCAGGTTCAGTTTTTATTGTTCAGACAGAGAGCTTCTTGTTTGGTGTGAAAATTACAGGGTTCCCAGTGATAATGGTATAGTTAATGAGGCTGTCAGTTAATTCACTAGCATTCTCAGTTTTTTCAATAATGTGCAATCTAAATTATACCCACACTCACTTCTTGGGTGACACATTGCAGGCTAATGTTAAACGGAGCACACTTGAAGTAGCACTGACAATTCCGTTCCTTAAAAGTTGACTCTAGTGAAGACTTTAAGTGGGTTTTTAGGCTATTTATTAAAATAACTAAAGTCCCAAATGTAGCCTATGGAAACAAAGGGAAACACAGAATCATTATGGCCATTTCTACATCTTGATTTTAACCCCAAATAGCAGCGCTGCAGGGAAAAAGACACCGACCGGTCCTGGCTCCAGTGGGGAAGAGCACAGAGCAACCAGGCTGCTAACTAACTAAAAACTGTTTTTATCAGATTATCACCTCAGAAGGCCCCAAACGAGCTGGAAAGTATTTAGAGATACAAAGTCCCCTTCTTTCCAGCTTCCATATCAAACTTTGATAGAAGAAAGTGACATCTAAGTTAACCTCAGCAGAAGAGCTTGATCTCTCAAGTGAATGAGGGCTTTTTCCTTTTAGATTTAGAAATACGAATTTTAAACTTAATTTTTAAGAAGGTGGGAGAAAAAAAGAAGCAACCCTAACAACTTGGATGGATCTCAAGGACATTAAGCTGAGTGAAGACTTATTTCATCAAGTTACACACCGTGATGCCACATTTATATTAACATCCTCAAAATGACAACACTGGAGTGATGGAGAATAGACCACTGGTTGTCAAGGATTTGGGCTGGAGGCGGGTATATTTTAAAAGCATAGCACTATGGAGTTTCTTTGCTGTGATGAATCAGTTTTGTATGCTGATTGTGGTGGTGCTGAATCAAATCTATAACAAGTGACACAATTTCATAGAGTTATACACCAAAAAGTAAATAAATGAGTGCGTGTAGAAACCTGTGCAACCCAAAAGGTCTGTGGTTTAGTTACTAATATTGTACCCAATGTCAATTTCTTGGTTTTGATCATTTGCTATGGTTATGTAAGATACTATCATTGGGGGGGGGGGGGGGGTCACTGGCTAAAGGGTACACCAGAACTCTCTGCTATTATTTTTATAATTTTGGGGGAGTCTAAAAAGTTTTTTTTTTTTTTAACAAGTGTAGAAAGAAGGATACGTTATAGCAGAGTACAAAGGAAAACAGTAAATCTGAACATTTTTATTAAGTTCTACTAAAAAATATTAAAACACGTGAAATACTCAAAGTCTGTAAAACACACTCATACTCAGTAATTTTCTTATTTTGTGATAGCTAGTGCTATAATGTTGAAAATGTTACATAACATCAACCTACCAGACTGCAAGAGTTTTACTTCCACAGAATTCGACAAATATGCATCCTAATTAAGAGAACATATATACTTGTTGTGTAAAAGATCTTCAGGTTATTTTTAAAAATAAAACTTTCCCCTTAAATTCAATAAGGGTGGGTTTAGTTAATTTAGTGAGGGTCATGATAAGTCTATCTCATGTTCTTTTAGGTGATAGTGGGTAGATGCAGAGATGCAACATGCTAGGAAAATAGACTTACTTTTCACAAAGAACAGTTCAGATCTAGAGCTGGATACTGTGTACGTAAATTTGTTTAAATGACTGGTCTCGGGATTTTTTTTAAAAAGTCGCAGTGATGCTGAACGGCTCTATTTGAACAGAGAACCTCACCTCCCACCAGTCAGCCATCTCCCAGACCATCAGGTTGCTTGTTTGGCTTTTGGCCATCAGCTGCTGCCAAGAAACAGAGCGGCCCTGAGAATGCTTAGGGATCCCCAAACCACCAAGTGGCTCTGGCTTCCCTAAGTCTCTTTGGGAGACACCCCATCCTCACATCAGGAGGGTGGTGAGTTTAAGGTTCAAAATAGTTTTGGCAACTGTCTGAGCCGCTTTACATCTAAGAAGGTGCCTACTGAATTCATACTGTTCATCTGCTTTAAAGTTTCAGGTTTTAAACTTTCGGGAAGAATTGGAGAGTCCCTTTCATTTTCTTTCTCAGGATGTTGGGTAAACTCTGCTTTTCCAGTTCGGAGGTTCACTGCAGGAGTTGGTTTAAAGTTTTTTAATAAGAAAGCTGGGTTTTCATTCAATTGCTGCATTGCTTTTGGCCGCACAACTTCATTTGTAATATTTCTCAGTACTGGCATATCTGTGTGGGTGCTCACGGGTTCACAGTTGTGACAATTAATTATTTCACAGGTGTTCCTAGAGGGCTCTTTCTGACAGTCTAGTTGCTCAGGTGTGGATGTAAGGTTTTGATTCAGTAAATGTTCACTCTTGCCCTCTGTATTGTTTGGAGGCTCCTCTTCATCTTCACTGTTGTCACTGCTTTGAATGAGTCCATATCTCTTCATATATTTTTTGGTTGCAAATGACATGTTGTTTGGTGAAATTAAACTAAGCCCCACTGTGCTTCTGTCTGTATTAATATGTAGAAGACTAAAAGATGAGTCACAGTTATTTTGGTTTGATCGACTGAGGGATAGTTGTGACAGCTGATTTTCATTTAAATATTTCAGAGCTATAGCATTCGCCTCCATGCTCAAATCCACGCCGTTGGGGCTTAAGCCACTCATACCAACATTAGCAAATGACATGTAGTTTAATCCAGAAATCACTGCTTCGGGGCTGATGCATGCCAACACACTGAAAGACACAATGGAGCAGGCCATCATTTATCTCATTTTGAGTACTAAATGCTGTTATTCTAAATGTGTTCCATTCTAAGAAAGCAACAAAAGGTTTCCAGCTTCAAGATTCACGGTGCTTTTTGATCTGAGTGTGCAAACATCTAAGTCTTAATGATCCAGGTACATTCAAGAGATAAATATGGTACATTAGAAGGTAATCCATGATTCAAAGACTAAAAGTGGAACACAAACTAGTTCTCCTAAATTTATACATCAGTCATGATTTTAAGAACAAATACAATGCCCCCAAATGTAAAAGCCATTCAATTTTGGTAAAAATAAATAAATAAATAAATAATAAATAAATAAAATCAAACAGAGCAAATATCTGATAATGTAACATTTACAAGCTTTGGTGAGTAGCTCAGAATATGAAATTGTCCATAGTTGAAGAGACTCCATTTGTAATGAGTGAAAAACATCAACCAGTCTCTGGATATGGGCTACTGTATGTATCTCTGTATACACTAATTTTCTTTCATTAGATATAATCCTCAACTTACTTTTGGTTGGTGTCATCTCAATATTAACTAACTGACTTGCCTTTTTCCTTTATATCATAAATACAATAATAATAGCTGCTAATTTTTACTGATGCCTGATTATGTGCCAGGCACACTCAGTATCTCATTTAATCCTCACAGAAACCTTTCTCAGAGGTATCTTGCCTTTCAAATATTCCAACCTCATTCTACACTCTATACAACAGTTCACATTTACATCATTTATTGGCAGTCCATATATTTAACTCACATTTCTTTTTTTTCTCTTAACTTTTTAATGTTTATTTATTTGAGAGCGCACAAGCATGAGCGGGTGAGAGGCAGAGAGAGGCAGAGAATCGGAAGCAGTCTGTGCTATCAGTGTAAAGCCTGACGCGGGGCTTGAACTCATGAACTGAGATCATGACCTGAGCTGAAGTTGGTCACTCGACCAACTGAGCCACCCAGGTGCCCCTCTTTTTTTTTTTTTTTTTTTTTAATGTTTATTTTTGGGAGAGAAAGAGACAACACGAGAGGGAGAGGTGCAGAGGTGGGTGGGGCACAGAGGATCTGAAGTGGGCTCTGCACTGACAGCAGAGAGCCCAATGAGGGGCTTGAACTCATGAACTGTGAGATCATGTCCTGAGCTGACCTGGACGTTCAATGGACTGAGCCACCCAGGCGCCCTTAATTCACATTTCTTATTTATCATCTAGCTCCTTCATGAAAGCCCATGAGGGCAGGTATGTTTAAATCCACCACCTCATGTCAATATCCTTGGTGCCTAAACAGTGTCTGGCACATAGTAGGCACTTACTGAATATTTACTGTATGAATTAAAGAAATAAGTACTATTATCTTTATTTTATAGCTGAAAACACTAAGGAATAGGGATTTTTTTTTTTTTTTACTAATTTGCCTAAGCTGAACAGCTAAGAATTGAAAAGCTGAGCCCAGGTCGCCTTATTCTCTAGGGCTCTACCACCCCTGTGTTTCACTATTATTTTGGTATCAGTTTTTCTGTTCCCTAAAAATTAGAGTCTTTTGTGTACTGTTTGTTGTGGTAAACATTATATTTTACTCAAATACACTGTAATTTTGCATATCACCCGATGAAGAAATTCAGTTGTTTTATATGTGCCAGCCACTGTCTTCATCCCTACCCCCATAAAACCCAAATAATGAGCAGGTATTTTCATTCTGAGAAGTATCTGAAATTTTGAAGAAGCTATTTTCAACCATTAATATTACTGAAACCAATGATATCATCATCAAACAATGAAACAGTGTGCTCAATAATGTTGGTCTTTAAAACCACCTTATAATTTTCCCTTAATCTTCTTGGTACTTAGGTACTTAATACGATGGAAGAGACACCAATATATCTAAGACATTATTCTTTTATGAAATGTTCACAGTGATAATATTTTCTAAATATAAAATCTTTTCTACTTTCTTTGCCCATTTCTTCAAAATTATAAGCAATTTGCATATTAAATCAGAAGACCTGTACATGTTAAAAAATATATATCTCTAGAGATAATATTAATGTAAATAAATTAAAACTTCTAATTCAAAATGCTAAGTATTTAGAAAAAGTAGGTCTAATTTGAATTACATCTTCTTTTATTATAGAATAGCTAAAGAATCTATATACATCCATAAACCAGTCACTATCAGTTTAGAAGGTTCTTCAAGTTTCGTTGTGTAACACAGCTAGCTAATTTCAATTAGGGGTTAGGGGAAACAACACTACTTTGAAAACAAAACAGATCAATAAGGCTCAAAACGAATGCATATAAACACTAGGGTAATTAAAGATGAGAAACAACAGGAGGCCACTCACTAATCAAATCCTAACAGCCTTGAGCACAAATATACTATGTTAGCATCTCATTAGATGGACAGTCTCAAAAGGATGATGAGAGTCCATTTATGCTCCTATAGGAGAGTCCCAGGCCAACAACTATTCCAAAATTACAAAAATTATTCCAACTTAAAGATGAAAACTAACTTTGACTTTATTGTTCTGTTTGAATACCAATTAGTAAACTCCTACTTATCCTACACTGGGTTTTCAACTAATAAGTAGAAAGGAAGGAAGCGACTAAAGAGACTGCTTAAGATCTGTTTTGAATTTGAAAGGAATTGGAAATATGCCTGTAGAGGCTGCTGCCAGACCTCAAACCACAATCTCCATCTTCCCTACAATTTCTAGGGGTTGTTTAGCACCTTCTTTCATTGCTCTCCTGCCTTTGGACCCTCCTAATCTCTGCAGTTCTGAACCTGAAAAGCAGAAAGGAAATCTTCCTTCCCTTGTCTCAGTTACTCATCTGGTGGGAGAATCTGCTTCCGAAGTCTGTACATGAAATGAGTTCTCACATAGGTACAATGACAAAGAATAGGTGGTTTATAAACTAGGGGAACAGTGTAGATTGTAAGAATTATAAAGAGTACTTTCCTGGATTACTAAACTACAATTTGTAACACTATTTCCATAGGAAAATGTACCTTAAATTCTAAACGCCTGCCTTATGAACTTTTAAGCGTACCAGTTATATTATACTCATAGATGTTAAAAGGTAACAAGGCCACAAATACGGACAATAAGTACCGCAGAGGTGCTAAAAATAAAGCATTCACTGTATGCTTCAATGATGACCCAAACAGATGGGATTTCACAAATTCAGCAAATGACTCATGGAAGGCCCACCAAGTGTGATAGAAGCAATGAAGATTCAGAGATATATACTACTCATGATCTTGCTGGAAAACCTATCACAAGAATAGGCTATAGAATAGGCTATATTAGGAACAAGTAGTCTGAGTAAAAACATCAATATTCTGGTGAGGGGCCCAGGAAAGCTTGACAAAGGAGCTGCCATCTGAGTTCAGCCTTGAAGGATAAGAGGATTCTGGCAGGCAGAAAGGTGAAAAAGAATATCCCAGGTGAAAGTAACAGTGAGGAACCTTGCAAATCCCAATGGTGGGTAAGCTGGAAGGCTGGCAGACAGTGGTAGGAGATTATACTAAAAAAAATAAGTTTGGGGCACCTGGGTGGCTCAGTCGGTTAAGCGTCCTTCGGTTTAGGTCATGATCTCATGGTTCAGGAGTTCGAGCCCCAAGTCAGGCTCTATACTGACAGTTGGGAACCTGGAGCCTGCTTCAGATTCTGTGTCTCCCTCTCTCTCTGCCCCTCCCCTACTTGTGCTCTCTGTCTCTCAAAAATAAACATTAAACAACAACAAAGTTGTTAAAAAACAGAACAGCTTAAGACAAAAAACAATATGAATTAATTAATTAGGCTTTAGATTCTTTCAGCCTAAGATTAATGACAAACAAAATCTCACTTCTTTGTGTTGGAGAAACAGTTTCAGTGTGGTTTCATGTTTAATCATAATAATATGCAGAAGCCATTAATAATCAATAAAATATAAATTAAATAGTTTAGGGGCGCCTGGGTGGCTCAGTCGGTTAAGCGTCCGACTTCGACTCAGGTCACGATCTCACGGTTCGTGAGTTCGAGCCCCGCGTTGGGCTCTGGGCTGATGGCTCGGAGCCTGGAGCCTGCTTCCAATTCTGTGTCTCCCTCTCTCTCTGCCCCTCCCCCGTTCATGGTCTGTCTCTCTCTGTCTCAAAAATAAATAAACGTTAAAAAAAAAAAAAAGAATAGTTTAATATATTTTTGGTCTAAATTAGCACACATGTTCAAAAGGACAATTTTAATATAGGGTAATTATAATACAGTATGAAAATACTGCTAATGTTAGGTACCTCTCCTATGTGTTTCTACAACATACTATATATATCCTTCCTTTTCATAGGCGGTAACAGAATATATCATAGTTGACTATGTGTCTTTTCCACTGCACAATGGGCTCTGTGAGGGCAAAGATGTCTTCAACAGGTTATCTTGTATACCATGATGTCTCTCAGAGCTGGCTCAAAATAGAAGCTCAATACGTATTTATTGAAGTAAAATGAATGAAAGTATTGGCGAAATAATACATATAGCTGGTAAGACTATAAAACCTTCTCTTTCAGAAAGCAATGTCACAACAGCTTTAAAATTTTCCTACCCTTTTGACTTAGTCTTTCCATTTCTGAGACTGTAAGGCAATAATCCTAAACTAAAAAAAAAAAAAAAAAAATGCAATCTTTGCAACAAGATGTTCATTATAGCAACATTTCAAAAGGGGCACCTGGGTGGCTCAGTCGGTTAAGCGCCTGACTTTGACTCAGGTCATGATCTCACCGTTGGTGAGTTTGAGCCCTGCACTGGGCTCTCAGGCTCTCTGCTGAGCAGGAGCTCACTTAGGATCCTCTGTCTTCCTTTCTCTGCCCCTCCCTGAGCTCTCTCTCCCTCTCTCTCTCAAAAAATAAATAAACATTAAAAAATTAAGTAGTAAGAAATTGGGGTGCCTGACTGGCTAGCTGGAAGAGCTTGTGACTTTTCATCTCAGGGTTGTAAATTCAAGCCTCACGTCAGGTGTCAAGGTTACTTAAAAATCTTTTTTTCGCCTAATGTCTGATTATTTTTCAGAGAGACAGCGCAAGCAGGGGAGAGGTATAGACAGGGGAAGATAGAAGATCCGAAGTGGGCTCTGCGCTGACAGTGAAGAGCCCGATGTGGGGCTCAAACCCATGAACCACGAGATCATGACCTGAGCCAAAGTTGGACACTCAACCGACTCAGCCACCCAGGCACCCCCCAAATAAAAATCTTTTTTTTTTTTAATTAAAATTAAAAAAAATAAATAAATTGAAGCCAACTTGACAAGTTCTTTTCTGTTCTGACAAAAGGGAAGGGTTAGGTAAACAAATGCTATATATCCCACTTAATGGATTAGGATATATCCCCATTAAAGATGATGGTTGGTAAGAGTTACAACAATTTGGAAAACATGCTTATTTCCCAGTGTAAAGCCAAAAAGAATTTGGTTTTTTTTTTTGGTAGACACAACACGGTCAAAACACAAAGTAGCAAACTATACACCACCATCAGACCTCACCAAAAAATTAAATAAGCAAGAGAGCAAAACAGTAATAAAACAAAACAAAAAACAAACTATGGACTTTGGAATTAGAGAGAGTAGGTCTAAAATCACAGGTATGGGGGCCTTGATCAAATTGGTACTTAATTTCCTTATCTATAAAACAGGAATAATAATAGTGTCTACTATATAGATTACTAAGGGTTAAATGAAAAATACTGCATAAAAATTCAGCACAATTCCTCACACACTATGAACGCTCAATAAATGGTTGCTGTTGAAAATTATTTTAGAGGGGGGAAAAATTAGAGTGGTACCTCAGTCAGTTGAGCGTCCAACTTCGGCTCAGGTCATGATGTCACAGTTCATGAGTTCAAGCCCTGCATCGGGCTCTGTCCTGACAGCATGGAGCCCAATTCAGATTCTATCTCCCTCTCTCTCTGCCCCTCCCCAGCTTACACTCTCTCTCTCTCTCTCTCTCAAAAATAAGTAACATTTTTAAAAAATTAAAAAAAAAAGAAATTCTCCAGAATTAAAAAATTATTTTAGAAAAAGAAAAGGAAATACAAAAGCAAAGTTTTAATAATAAATGAGTTTGATTGGGATGAATATGGTTTTTCTACATTTTACAAAATAAGTTTATATTACTTTGACAATGAAAACAAATATCAAGTTCTATTTCCAAAGTTCTACAATATTTTATACAACTTATACCATATAATAAAATCTAAAAGATTTTTTTCATATAAAGATATAACTATGTTACTTACCCCTCTATGGAAATACCTAATTTAACATATTGCTTTGAACTGAAAAACAATTTTTTTCATATTGGCTTTCACTTCCTTGGAAAATTATCTCATATGAAATTAAAATCCTATCTATGAACATATATCTATGAGTTTTTCAACTGCTAATCAAATTTTAAAAATGGGCATAGCCCACAATATTAAAATTCATAAAGAAAAATGTTAAAATTGTATATATAGTAAAATTGCAACTGTTCCTTTTTTTAATTTAATTTTTATTTATTTTTGTTAACGTTGGAATCATACTGAAAATGCTTTATTTATTTATTTATTTATTTATCTATTTATTTATTTTTCAATATATGAAATTTATTGTCAAATTGGTTTCCATACAACACCCAGTGCTCATCCCGAAAGGTGCCCTCCTCAATACCCATCACCCACCTTCCCCTCCCTCCCAGCCCCCTAATTTTTATTTTTTGAGAAACAGAGTGAGTGAGTGCAAGTAGGGGAGGAACAGAAGGAAAGGGAGGGAGAGAATCTAAAGCAGGCTCCATGCTCAGCATGGAGCCAGATACGGGGCTTGACCTTCCGAACCCTGGGATCATGACCTGAGCTGAAATCAAGAGTCAGACGCTCAACCAGCTGGGCCACCCAGGTGCCCCTGCAACTGTTTCTTAAAAAACTGATTTTCTTTGGATGTTATTAGTTCAAATGACATTCTCTTCATTTCCTAAAATGCCAACCCTGAGCACATATAATTTTCATAGTAGAGATTTACAATGTAAATTGTTATGTAAATAAAGAACAGAACAATCTTGATAAAACAATGACTACCCCACAATGGTAAATCAAAAGGCTCTACTTTCCATTTCATTCTAAGCATCTAAAAAACAAATCAAGTTCATTATATGCTGAAAATTTATTAATTCCACTGTTTTACTGTAAAGACATTAAAACTGGGTAACTACTACGAAGAAATAATTACCTAAAAACTACTCCCCAAAGGCACCACACCAAAACACAGTGTTCCACAGATGGCAGGATAATTTGTATATTCCAACAGACGTTATACAGCCTCTGTCTTACAGTATTAGATAAAACCTTCAAAAATGCTAGCCTTACTCTCTTATACTGTTGGTAGGAACATAAACTGGTACACTCATTTGGTGGGCAATGGCAACAACTACCAAAACTTTAAATGCATATATCCTCTGATCCTGCCTACTTCTAAGAGTTGATCCTACAAAGATATTTGTATCAGCTCCTGCAGAAAGATGTTTACTTAGCATTGTTTGAGATAAGAAATAAGAGATTCAGTCTAAGTCCATTAACAGAGGTCAGGTTCACTATATTCTGTGTACAACAGAGTATTATGCAGCTGTTTAAATGCATGAGAAAGAACTACATATACCTATAAAGAAAAGTATCTAAGACATAATGTTAAGCAAACAAAACAAAAACAGATTGCAACACTCTTCACACACATATACACCTGAATATGCACAACATTTTTACAGAACACAAAAGAAACAGTTAAGAGGAGTCAAACTGAGGATTTTGGGGAGTGGGAGCTTTTGCATTTTATCTGATATTCTTTGTATTATTTAATATTTTCTCTTTTTTATTTAATATTTTCTTAAAACATGAGACCATGCTACTTTTGCAACTATGAAACAAAAATAATTAACAGAAAACAGGCTAACCTTAATAATACAATTTTCAGATTTTATCCTTTTAAAAATAAGTATGTGATAAAGATCATCTTTGATGAAGAAGAATCTGAACAGAAAAACATGGCCAATTGTAATAGGTAAGCAATAAGTAAAGTTTGTATGACTAGACTGTTGAAAACCCATTTCTAGGGAAAGGAATGTTTTTGCCTTTTAGTCGACACAACTGCATAACCGAACGTCCAATAGGTGGTGCAGACTGTAGCACCTCCAGGAAGGCCTTCTAGACACCAACAATGAGTAAAGTCCATTTCTTTCTCCAAGCCTTCCAGAGCATTTTGTTGGCATCTTCCCCCAGGAGGGATTTATGTATATAAAACCTACTCTCTTACTAAAATGAAGACCCTAAAGGGTAGAGATGATCTCTTAGTCATCACACACATAGTAGGCCCTGAATTCATGATGCATCAATTGAATGGAGTGGCGAGCTTATACTTTTTCTCATGAGACCGCTGCAATACATCTACAATTTTTTTTGATCTTTTAAAACAAATTTTAAAGTTACCTGGCATGATCCACTTTATGTGCATTTTTATTCACTTTAGTGGGAGAATCAATTTTTACTCCAAGGTTTCTTAGTTGTTTAAGGGTTGCATTAAGAACACAATCTTTGTCTGCTGGCCCTGAATCACGTTTTTTTTTCTTTGTATGGTAAACATTTTGTGTTCTGGTACATTCATGGCTGATAATTACTGCTTTGGTGGACGGCTGCTCAGCTTCTTTGGAGGAGCTATTCAGTAGGTGGTTCACTTGACTCTGATGAAAAAAAATGTATTTGAAAAATCACTATTAACAATCTTGGGAAACAAAAGTGTAAATAGCAGCATAAGCAAGGCCAGGGAAAAGCGAAATAATATCTTGCCAAATTCTATAAAGAAGCAAATATATTTGGAAATTTTTTATACTATAGGGTTTTTATAAAGGCAGCCCATCTTAACAAATGATTTCATCAGGCTCTGAGGAAATTTAGAACGTCTGTTCAGAACTTGTTCATTTTAAAACCAAATTTAAAATCATTTCAGTAATATTTCAAGTGTTTTCAAGGGTTTATAGTAGCTATAAATTAAAGTTCTAAATCATGCTTTCGTTTGAAAAATGGTAATGTTTCGGGCACCTGGATGGTTCAGCTGGTTAAACATCTGATTTTGGCTCAGGTCATGATCTCACGGTTTGTGAGTTCAAGTCCTGCATTGGGTGAGCTCAAGCCCCACTTCGGGTGAGCCCTGCTTCTCTCTCCCCCCCACTCTCTATGCCCCTCGCTCACTTGTGCACACACAGTCTCTCTCTCTCAAGAAAGGAAAATGGTAATGTTTCAGAGTTATAAATTAGATCTTTATGTTCAGAATCTGACTCTTCTCCTTTCTCCCTTTGAATGAGAATGACCTGTGATACTATCTCTGCCTTCCTGGCATTAGAGTACATTTCATTCACTGAGCCACAGCTGCTAGCACCAGTATAGGACCCCACAAGCAAATAACAATTATGTGTTCATTGATGGGTACTTAGGGCCCTATGAAGCATGGAGACATCCAGTGTTCCAAAGTCTACAGTTTGGATGGAAGTGACAGCCAGGGTCATTCAACCTTCAAGTCTCAGTTTATATTCCAACTTTTCCAAGATGACTAGGTGACTATTTCCTCCAACCAGAATTATCCCTTTTTAGTCCATGCTGCCTTTGTTTATAGCACTTCTCGGCCTGTCCTATAATTGCTTGCTACTAGTATCCATGTGCTATTTCCCCTAGATTCTCACGAGCAGAGACTACCATATTCATCTTTATATTATTCCCTTTACTTAGTTTATTTCTTAGAGTAAGCTAAATAGTCTATAAAAATCTGCTTACCTGAACTCAGTAAATATTATCATAAATATTCTCCTACTTTTCAACTTTCAAACTTCCTGCAAATTGTTGCTTGTTTTTTCTGGTACTAGCTTAGTTTGAATTTGGCATAATATCAACACTTCTGTTTTAAAATCAGGTTCCACCCCCCCCCCCCACCTATCTAAGTATCTGATGACTGGCATGCTTATACTAAATTACTGAATTTAGGTTATCATAATCATGAAAAGCTAAAGGAAATAAATTATGTATCATTAATTTGGGGAAATCTTTTATATCAAAGTCCCAATCAGTTTAAAGACAGGAGAGGCTTAACTAGTCTACTTTAAACTAAATAATCATCTCAGAAAAAATGAAATGCATTACATTTCTTACCAATAAATCCTGGTATATTTTCTGCCTATCTGATGGTTGAGGAGGCAAGGGTTGTATCGCTTGCTCAGTTTTGGGTTCGCCTGATGTTACAGGGTTGTTACTAGCACCCTCTGTTGGTCCACTCTGTAAGCACATGCTTATACTCTCTGCTGGCACAGAATTTGCAAGGAACACGGGCACATCAGGTTCTTTTCTCACACCTGGAGAAGAGCTGCTTGGAAGGATATATAAATAATGTAAGTGTTAGTTATCAAGACACCTTTAACATATATTTGAAGTGCAGTAACTTTGAAAGAAAGGGATAAGACTCAAGCAGCATTCTGGCTTGTATTTTCAGATCTCATCTTGATAAGGCTGTATATAAGCCAGATCATGACACCTTTTTAAGTCATGTTATTTATATTTAGACAATTTTTTTTTAAAAGGCAAACAACCTGCTGATTTCTCTTGAACTTGATACAAAGGAAATTTTCAGAGTATCTAAAAATTATAAATGTATCATTTCTTCACTTCAAGTTTTAAAATATAGTTAAGGGGTGCCTGGGTGACTCAATAGGTCAAGAGTCTGACTTTGGCTCAGGTCATGATCTCATGGTTTGTGAGTTTGAGCCCTGCGTCAGGCTCTGTGCTGACAGCTAGAAGCCTGGAGCCTGCTTCAGATCCTGTGTCTCCCTCTCTCTGCCCATCCCCTGCTCGTGCTGTCTCTCAAAAATAAAACAAACGTTAAAAAAAGAATTAAAATATAGTTAAGTTCCTGCCAAATGGAGAGTTCATAAGCTGCCATTTATAATCACATCTTATATTTGGTAGTACTTCTTTTCTTCTTTATGCTGTTCTATATTTTTCAAATTTTCTACAATAAGCATTTATTACTTTCAAACTTAGCATATAAACACATATCTTTACATTTATTATGGAACACAATATTAAAAAAACATTTCTTGTAAGAACAATAATCTGTGGCTAAAGTAGAGAAATAATAAAATATCAGCTAGCAGAAAGCTTACTGTAGGCCAGGCACCGTTTCAAGTGCATTATCTTGTAAAATACTTACCATATACCAAAAACACATATAAGATAGTTACTACATATTATGCCCATTTGAAAGATGAGGAAATTAAGGCAGAGAGGTTAGATACTGCCCAAAGTTATACCAAATATGAAGAAAATAAAACTCATACATAGTTTAATGCCTAGAGATAACCACATTTTAGAGTACTTCCATTTATATATATATATTTTTACAAGTAGTATTTTCTCTGAAAAACTGTACCATACCAAAGGTAGTTTGGAGGCAGCTTTTTAAAACCTAACATTAGGGGCGCCTGGGTGGCTCAGTCAGCTAAGTGTCCAACTTTGGCTTGGGTCATGATCTCGCAGTCTATGAGGTGGAGCCCCTCATCGGGCTCTGTGCTGACAGCTCAGAGCCTGGATCCCACTTTGGATTCTGTGTTTCCCTCTCTCTCTGCCCCTCCCCTGATATTGCTCACACGCTCCCAATCTCTCTCTCTCACAAAAATAAACATTAAAAAAAAAATTAAAACTTAACAAAATATCATAAGTATCTTTTCATTTCACTAAATATTCTTGAAAACAAGCTTTGTTACACAGTATTTTATTTTAGAGGTATAGTATAATTCTTCTAACCATAAGTCTTCTTTAAAACTCAGCTTATTTCCAATTTTCTCCATACTACTTAATTTTAACTTGATATGAAGTGCCTACTACTCGTTTGGTACTTGATAAGCTCAGTAAATATTAGCTGAAATGAGTATTTGTAAAATACCAGTTAAGTCATAATTCTAAGGAAAAAAATCCATAAATTTGACTACATGAAATAAAAATTTTTACATAGCAAAAAACATCAAACAAAATCAAAAGACAACTGACAAACTGGAAGAAAACATGCACAACATATACTACAAAGAGCACAACATACACTACAAAGAGCTAACATCACTAATGTAGAAGAACACTTAAAAAGTATAGGGTGAAGGACCTGAGATTCTAGCAGAAATATGTGAGAGACGTAAACTTACAATTCACAAAGTTATCAAAATAAATCTTGACATGAAGAAGTGATCCAACTCATTCATAATTTTTAAAATGAAAATTAAAACTCCACCAATATACCATTTATCACCTATCAGACTGGCAAAAAGTTTGTTTTAAATATGCCAACATTTTGTTGGCACAGCTCTGGGAAAATAGGTAGTCTCATACACTGCTGTTGAGACCACAAACTGGTACAATTTTCTGCAGGGAAACATGGTAATATTTAACAAAATTACATATGCACTTAACTGTGGATGCAGAAATCCCACTTCTAAAACAATTCAAAAATGCACATACCACGAGGTAATCACTATAGCAATACTTATAACTAAAAATTACTGGAAACAGTCAAAATGTTTATAAGTAGATGTTTATTAAACTATGGTACATCCACATAGTGGAGTACTATATAGTTATATAAAAAAAGAAGATCACTAGGACTGATTTGTAGTAATTTCCAGTATATACTGTTAAGAGGAAAAAAAGCTCAAAAAATACCTGTGGTATGCTACCTTTCTACACTTCACATAAAAAAGAAGTATAATAAGAAAATAAAGACACAGGGAAGCCTTGGGTGGCTTAGCTGGTTAAGCATCTGACTCTTGGTTTTGGCTCAGGTCATGAGATCAAGTCCCATATTGGGCTCTGCACTGAGCATGGAGCCTGCCTGCATAAGATTCTCTCTCTCCCTCTCCCTCTGTCCCTCCCCTGCTCACACACACGCTCTCTCTCTTTGAAAAAAGTAAAAAGAGAAAAAGAAAACATAGACATATATGCTCGTTTGTGCAAAAGAAATACAGGAAACCTGGGTGGCTCAGACGGTTGGTTGAGTGTCTGACTTAGGCTCAGGTCATGACCTCACAATTTGTGAGTTCGAGGCCCACGTCGGGCTCTGTGCTGACAGCTCGGAGCCTAGAGCCTGCTTCAGATTCTGTGTCTCCCCCACTCTCTCTCTGCCCCTCCCCTGCTTGCGCTCTGTCTCTTTATGTCTCTCAAAAATAAATAAACGTTTAAAAAAAAAATACAGGAAAGGTAAGCCAGTAACTAAAGAGATTGGTTATCTAAAGGAGATAGATGAGTGGGAAAGGGGGTAGGAAAAAGGGAGATTTCAGAACAGGGTGGCAGGAATGAGAAGGGAGCAACACTCCTTTGAGTATATGCCTTTTTATGTAGTTTGGTCTGTTAAAACTACAGTAAGTTTCAGGTACCAAAAAAACCACAAATAAAATCAACCAGAATACGGAGGGACCCCCAAGTGGAACAAACAGTAACGAATCAACCTAATGATATTACAAACAAATAACCACATAAGGAAGTGTGGAAGAAAATAACCTACCTAAATAACTATGGAAAGAGGTATTTCATTGGATACTGTACGGTTAAAGGTAAAAAGAATTATAAAGAAATATACTCTAGTAAATCCATTTCAGAATTCTTAAGCAATTCCAAAACTACTTTATGTGTACACTAGAACTAAACAAATAAGTATAGTGTACATGAAAGCCAGGTTTCTCACTGTTAGGAAAAGAAGGTATAAATAAGAAAAAGGGATGTGTTGGACTGGAATCAGAGGATTGGTAGGAAGTCAAGGATTTTCAAATATAGATAGATACATATAGAAATAAATATGGGGGGGGGGTGTATCCTAGATAGGAGGGCCTAGAAGCACAGATACAAAGTAGCAATGAGTACACCTAGTGCCCAGATCTTGACTTCTAAATATGTTCTCTGGTACTACTGCTCCTGGTTTCTGTGTTTGAATCCAGGGTTGGGGCAGGGAAAATACAAGGTGGGCCCTGGAACATCCTGTGGTGCCAAAAAATAAGAACACACGTGAAAGAGGATGGGGGCTTTTCCAGAGGTAACAGAAGCCAATTTAAAAGAATTTCCAAAGACCAGGGCGCCTGGGTGTCTCAGTCGGTTGAGCATCTGACTCTTGATTTCAGTTCAGGTCATTTCCCACGGTTTGTTGAGATCAAGCCCCATATCAGGCTCTGTGCTATAGCACAGAGCCTGCTTGGGATTCCCTCTCCCTCTCTCTCTGCCCCTTCCCTGCTTGTGCCATGCATGCTCACTCTCCCTCTCAAAATTAATAAAATAAACACTTTAAAAAAACATCTAAAAGAGTTTCCAAAAACCTAAACTGGAACAATTTGAGCAAATAAAAATAAATAATAATACTTTGAATTATAACTCTTAGAATAAAAGTAATGCCCAGGAGTACACACGGACACAAACAAATGAATAAACACATAAGAAGAAAAGGAAAACAGCTTTTCCTTACAGAAGAAATCCAATTTACAAATGTAGAAGGAATGGGGCGCCTGGGTGGCTCGTTTGGTTGGGCTTCCAACTTTGGCTCAGGTCATGATCTCAAGGTCCTTGAGTTCAAGCCGCCTCGGGCTCTGTGCTGACAGCCCGGAGCCCGGAGCCCGGAGCCCGGAGCCCGGAGCCCGGAGCCCGGAGCC
>NW_026057585.1:67990137-67993257 GCF_023721935.1 Panthera uncia | reverse complement strand
GAGCCCGGAGCCCGGAGCCCGGAGCCCGGAGCCCGGAGCCCGGAGCCTGCTTTGGATTCTGTGTCTCCCTCTCTCTCTGCCCCTCCCCCGCTCGCACTCTGCCTCTGTCAAAAATGAATAAACGTTAAAAAACATTAAAAAAAAATGTAGATGGAATGAGGAAAATACAAAATCATCAGTAATTAATATTGGTGTATTAATTACACCTCTGTCTCAAAAATAAATAAATGTTAAAAAAAAAATTAAAAAAAAAAAAAGATACAATTCTACATTTGGTTTGTTTTTCTCAAATATAATTTGATTAAGAAGTCTGAGATCCTAAAGAAGGAATAATACAATAAAAATACAAGGCACAAATTTTTTTTTTTTTAAATATTAGAGATTATTTTTTTTATAGGTTTTTTTTTTTTTTTTTTTTTTTAACGTTTATTTACTTTTGAGACAGAGAGACAGAGCATGAACAGGGGAGGGTCAGAGAGAGGGAGACACAGAATCTGAAACAGGCTCCAGGCTCTGAGCTGTCAGCACAGAGCCCGACGCGGGGCTCGAACTCACAGACCGTGAGATCATGACCTGAGCCAAAGTCGGCCGCTTAACCGACTGAGCCACCCAGGCGCCCCACAAGGCACAAATATTTTAACAAATAATAAAATTTACAAATAGAGATTATTATAATCACCATTTGGCTTCTCAGACACAAAGACACATTGTTCTTAAAACCAGAAAGGAGCTCTCCAAGTCACCCACTCCATCCCTTCCTCAAGATAAAAGTACATTTAAACCAGTAAAGACACCAGTGAATTTATCCTAGACTTAAAAGAACTTCGGTGTAATTATGTTGTATAATTTCCTTTAGTATTCAAATCTGGTGTAATTAATTAATTAAATACCGAGAATTAAATCTTAAAAAAAAAATTTTTTTTTAGTATAGTTGACACACAATGTTATATTAGTCTCATGTATTATTAGTTTCAGTATATTAGTTTCAGGTAAATCTTATACACAGAAAAAAAGCACATGTTTAAAAACCTTAAGTGGGAGAACTATTTGCAAATTATGCATCTGATGAGGGGTTCATATCTAAAATACATAAAGAACTCTAACTCAACAACAAAAAATCAACCGAATTAAAATGGGCAAAGGGCATTTCTCCTCAAAGATGATATAAAATGGCCCACAGGTATATGAAGAGATGCTCAACATCAGTAATCATGAGAGAAAAGTGCAAGTCAAAAACAATAAGATATTACCTCACACCCATTAAGACTACCACTATCAAAAAAAACTCCAGAAAATAACAAGTGCAAGTGTTGGCCAACAAAACCCTTCGCACTGTTGACAGGTCTGTAAAATGGTTGCATCCACAATGAAAAACAGTATGGAGGTTCCTCAAAAAATTAAAAGTACAACTACCTTGTGATCCGACAATCTCACTTTTGGGAATATATCCAGGTGGATCGAAAACAGGGTCTCAAAGAGATGTTTGTATACCTATGTTCACAACAGCATTATTCACAATAGCCAAAAGGTAGAAGTAACCCAAATGTTCATCGATGTGTGAATGGATAAACACAATGTGGTATATACATACAATGGAATATCACTCAGTTTTAGAAAGAAGGAAATCCTGTCACATGCTACAACATAAGTGAAACTTGAGGACATTATGAAAAGTCAAATAAGGCACTCATAAAAAGACAGATGCTGTATGATTCCACCTATACAAGGAATCTAGAGTAGTCAAATTCAGAGAAATAGAAAGTAGAATGATGATGACTACCAGGTGCTGAGGCGGGAGGAGAAAGGGGAGTTGTTCTTTAACGGATATAGAGTTTTGGCTTTACAAGACGAAAAAGGTCTGGAGATCTGTCTTACAACAATGTAAACATACGTAATACTACCCAACCTTTAAACATTAAGATGGTAAATTTTATGTAAACGTATTTTTTAGCAAAACAACAAATACCTTAAATGATTTCTTAAAACAAATACAATTTCTTATTCTGCCAATCAAAGCTCTCCAAAATTTGGTAGCCAATTTGGCTTTTCAGCCAATTTCTCACAATGTCCCCTGTTTTACTTCTAAACAAAATGGATAACTAATAATACTCTAAATTCAGCCCATACATTTTAAGTCCCCAGCGCAGTAGTTCTCAATCTTGGCAACACAGCAATATTACTTGTATTAAGTAATAAATAAGTAAGTTTTTAAAAACACAACTGTTTGGCCCGCACCCTTCAGAGACGCTGAACTGGTGAAGGGCCCAGATATCTATCTGTACTTTCAAATGCCACGGCCTCAAGAATTATTGCTTGAATGCATCTATGTTGGCACACTCTTGTCAAACCCTTATCTGCTCTTGAAGGGTCATCTTAAAAGTCTGCTTCCTCTAAAACCCTAACTGGATATGTTCTCTTGCTTCTTTTAGCCACCATTAGCACTTCCTTTTATCTTTTATGTCACATATATTCTCATTTATGATACAGTCATCTGTGTGTTCATCATACTTTGGGCAAATTTTTTAATCCGGGCCTCGGTTTCCTCATCCATGAAAAGGGAAAAATGATATCCACTTCCCTGGGTTGAAAAAAATGACACAGGATTAAAGGAGATACAAAGTGCCTAGCACAGTACCAGACAATCATAGTGGGCGAATCATAAGTGTTAGTTCTCTTTATCTCTTGTTGCTTTCCCCTTATTCCCCAAACATCAGATTGAACCTTTTTCTTCAACCATGTTAACTAATTTCACTTTAGTGAAAACACCAAACCTCTTAAATGTAGAAGCAGAAATCTAGTCTTTATAGAGATTTTATGGCTTTTTGGGAAATTACTTGTTCTGAGCAGGATTTTTATCATCCAAACAGTTGCAAAGCACTTTATTTTTATGGAGAGTCCATGTCAGTTACTGAGTTTGCCTTACTCCATCTTTAGCTAGATGATAAAAGTAATTAGGCACTAAGGCACTGTTCTAAGTGCTTTACATATATTAACTTATTTAATCCTTACAACAACCCTATGAGATAGGTGCTTTTATTCTCTCCATTTACAGATGAGAAAACTGAGTCATCCATAAATTATGAAACCTGCCTACAGTCACACTGCTGTGATTCAAATCCA
>NW_026057585.1:67905555-67990127 GCF_023721935.1 Panthera uncia | reverse complement strand
TCTTAATCATAATCACTCTTCTAAACTGCATTTTCAAGAATCTTAAAATATCTGTTTAGGGGCACCTGGGTGGCTCAGTCGGTTGAACATCGGACTCTTGATTTCAGCTCAGGTCATGATCCCAGGGTCATGGGATCAAGCCCTGTGTTGGGCTCCACACTGAGCCTGCTTGAGATTCATATTCTTTCTTTCTCTTTCTCTCTCTCTCTCTCTCTCTCTCTCTCTCTCTCTCCCCCCCCCCGCCCTTCTCCTTCATTCATCCTCTCCCTAAAATTAAAAAAAAAAAAAAAAGACCTACATATGCGTATCTGTCTTAGTGTTTAACATAGCAAGCAAAAACAAAAGAAAAAGAAAAGAACCAAAACATTAAAGATTTTAACCTCAAAAGATTTAAGATTAAAACAAAATTTTATTTTATTTATCTTTTTTTTTTTTTAAGGTTTTATTTTTGGGGCACCTGGGTGGCTCAGTCAGTTAAGCAGCTGACTTGATTTCAACTCAAGTCATGATCACATGGTTCATGAGTTCAAGCCCCACCTTGGGTTCTGTGCTGACAGTGTAGAGCCTGCTTGGGATTCTCTCTCCCTCTCTCTCTGTTTTTCCTCCACTTGCCTTTCTCTCTCTCAAAGTAAAGAAACTAAAAAATTAAAAATAAAGATTAAAAAAAATTTTTTTTAATTTTAAGAGAGAGAGAGCACTCATGCACAAGTTGGGGAGAGGGGCAAAGGCAGAGGGAGAGAGAAAGCAGGAGAGAGGAGCAAAGAGAGAGGGTGAGAGAGTCTTAAGTAGGCTCCATGCTCAGTATGGTGCCCAACTCCAGGCTTGATCCCATAACCCTGGGCTCAATCCCTCTACCCTCCTTCAACCCTGGGATCATGACCTGAGCTGAAATCAAGAGTTGGAGGCTCAACTGACTGAGCCCTCCAGGCACCCCTAAAAGATTTTATTTTTAAGTAATCTCTATACCCAAAGTGGGGCTTCAACTTACAACCCCGAGATCAAGATCACATGCTCTACCGACTGAGATAGTGAGGCACCTCAAATCAAAATTTTACAAGATGACTCTAGGGCACCTGAGTGGCTCAGGCATTAAGCATCTGACTTCAGCTCAGGTCACGATCTCACAGTTCATGAGCTTGAGCCCCACATCGGGTGACCTCAAGCCCTGCTTCAGGTGAGCACAAGCCCCACTTCCGGTAAAAACACAAGCCCCAGGTTTAGGGAAAAAAAAAGGAGCACCTGGGTGGCTCAGTCGGTTAAGCATCTGACTTCAGCTTAGGTCATGACCTCATGGTTTATGGGTTTGAAACCTGCATCAGGCTCTGTGCTGACAGCTCAGAGCCTGGAACCTGCTTTGGATTCTGTGTCTCCCTCTGTCTCTCCCCCACTCGCACACACACACTCTCTCTCTCTTTCCCTCTCAAAAATAAATTAATATTAAAACAAATTTTGAAAAAGGGGGGGCTCCTGGGTGGCTCAGTCGGTTAAGTGTCTGGCTTCAGCTCGGGTCACAATCTTGTGGTTCATGGGTTCGAGCCCCACGTCAGGCTCTGTGCTGACAGCTCAGAGCCTGGAGCCTGCTTCAGATTCTGTGTCTCCTCCTCTCTCTGCCCCTCCCATGCTCATGCTCTGTCTCTCTCTGCCTCTAATAAATAAACGTTAAAAAACAAAAAACAAAAAACAACACAAGCTCCAGGTGAGCCCCGTTTCTCTCCCTCTCTCTCTCTCTCTGCCCCTTGCTCACTTTTGTCCTCTCTCCAAAACACAAAAATAAAAATAAAAATAAAAGATGAGTCTAATAATACAGCAAGTGGTATACCCAAAGAATTTTTAAAAATGTTCTATTTATTTTTGAGAGGGTACGAGTGGGGCAGGGGCAGAGAGAGGGGGACAGAACATCCGAGGTGGGCTCTGCACTGACAGCACAGAGCCTGATGTGAGGGTCAAACTCACAAACCGCGAGATTACAACCTGAGCTGAAGATGGACGCGCCACTGACTGAGTCACTCAGGTGCCCCCAAAGTATAACTTCTGAAAGAAAAATAAGGATTGTTTCACATGAAAGTCTATAAATACCACTACTCTTCAGCGGCAAAAAGCTTTTAATTACCAACTTTCCTTCAAGGCAAATAAATTTATCCCTCATAGACTGCTTTAACATCAGAAAGAGAGATCCAGGAAGACATCCAAGGGGGACAGGGAACCCGGATGGCTAGGTGCCATGTATGAACACTTAGCAGTGGGAAGCACATCATGAATCAGACCACATGTTTGGGAAGAATCCTACAGAAGCACCAAAGCCACTATGGACAATAATGGAGACAGTATTTAATCCAAATCAATACATTATGCTGAACAAAGATCAGATTTATATCTAGCTATGTGTTGGAATCAATAGAGCTGATTAACTGCTCTGAAAAAGCAATTAACTAACATTCTACTAATTAACTGAGATATGTTTCAAAAGTTAAAAACCACATTGGATTGGAGATGTTTAAAGTTTTGACTCAGAAACTATTTCAGGGGGAAGACACCCATAATGCTAGAAAGAAGTCTGCAGTTTACAGAAGTCCAGAAGGAGAAATAAGGATAACCATAGTTCATTCCTTTGTTCTGTTTCTATAATTAGTCCAAATAAAATGTGGATTTATCTCGGGGCTCACCTTAAATTGCTCTTTCTATCACAGAACTCATATGAAGTAGGTAACATGGGGAACCATACACTAGGTCAAGTTCTAAAGACACAGAATATGGTAATCAGAATAATTAAAAATGTCAAATATTATCACAAGGCTTATAATTTAAAAAAATAACCAACTGTCTGCCCCACGCCATCCCACCACCAAATTCACCTCTTTTAACTGCTGTTGCATGTGATGTGTTACACCTACATCATTCCTCCACTGTCAAGATGCACTCTATGTATTCTACACCTGATCCCTTCGGGCACTTCCACAAGTCCAAGTGCCTTCACCTCCTCTGGCCTTGACTATACTAACTGGTTTCCCTACTTCCATTCTAAACCCCTTTAGTTCAATTGACACAAAACAGCTATTTAAAAAACGAAAAATCAGGGGTGCCTGGGTGGCTCAGTCGGTTAAGCGTCTGACTTCGGCTCAGGTCATGATCTTGCAGTTTGTGGGTTCAAGTCCTGCATGGGGCTCTGTGCTGACAGCTCAGAGCCTGAAGGCTGCTTCAGATTCTGTGTCCCTCTCTCTCTCTGCCCCTCTCCTGCTCAAGTTCTGTCCCTCTGTTTCTCAAAAATAAATAAACAGTAAAAAAAAAAAAAAAAAAAATCAGATCACACTACTCTATTGTCTAAAATACACCCAGGCTTTAATAAGCATGGAGTAAATTCAAAGCTCCTTTCTACATAATGCAAAGCCCCCACATAATTTGGTTCCTGCCTGTATCTCTGACCACAGTTCCTAAGCTCTCTCTCCCTCGGTCACCATATCTGCTGATGAGAGAAACAAAGGCAAGAGAAATGTAACATAAGTTAAATCTCTTTACAGCTTGCAGCCCCCTGATAGACACCTGAAACCTGCAGAGTGTGACCTTCCTCAAGCAACTCATGGCTGCCTTACTTCCTTAATGTTTTTGTGTTATTAAAGACCAAAAATAAGAGTAGCCTTGTCTTAACAGTAGCTAGCCCCTCAAGGTCCTGAAAGCCTTGGTTTCAAATTCCTTAGAAACTACGCTATCCCTAACCCCACTAACTTAAAAGTATATAATCAGTCACTCCTCACAACCCCAGTGCAGCTCTTTCTGCCCACAGGTTCTGTCCTGCTGCTGTAATTAAATCACCCCTTTGCACCAAAGAGGCCTCAAGAATTCTTTCTTAGCCGTTTGCTCAAGAACCCCATCATAGCCACAACGGCTTTCCTAATTGTTTCTTGAACAGTCAAGCTCATGCATACCTCAAGGTCTACACTTGCTATTTCCTCCACCTGGAACACTCTTCAGATGTTCTCATGGCTGGCTCCTTCTCATCATATTAGGCACTGTTCAGATGTTATCCCTCAGCAAAGGCTTCCTTCACCATGCCCTACTTAATATATCCCTCGCTCCCATGCCACCATCCCAGTCACACTCCACTTAATAACCCTGGTTCTTTTTTTCTTTTTAATGTTTATTTATTTATTTTGAGAGAGAGAGAGAGAGCATGTGCATGAGCAGGGGGAGGGGCAGAGAGAGAGGGGAGAGAGAATCCTAAGTAAGCTCTGCTCTGTCAGCACAAAGGCTGATGCAGGGCTTGATCTCATGAACTGTGAGATCATGAGTTGAGCAGAAAACAGGAGTCAGACGCTCAACCAACTGAGCCACCCAGGCGCCTCTCTGGTTTATTCTCTTCAGAGCAGTAATCATTATATGACATTAAATTATGTGTTACTTATATGGTTATTGTTTGTCTCTTTTAAGTCATGAAAATTCCATTAAGTTAGCAGCTTTTCCTGACCTACTGCTCATCTCTAGGGCTTCATTCTATGGCAGCACATATCAGAAGCTCAAAGATATTTGAATTTGTTTCCTAATTTCCTGAGGATCTTAAGTTACTTTGAAATCCTTGTTTAATTAAAAAAAAAAAAATTCATAATGAAAAATTTCAAACACAAGAGAATAGTATAACAAACTATTATACACAGTTTTGTATATTGCAACTTGCAACTTTTGTATATTTGCGACTTGCAACCAATCTTATTCCAATTATCCCCTTAGCCATTTCATCTCCCACCAGATTATTTTGAAGTAAATCTCAGATAACATTTCATATATAAACACCCAGTCTGTATCTTACAAAAATAAATTCATAGATATATAAATTTTTGCAATATGCAGAATCTTTAAAAATTCACAAAATTCAGGGCCCATCTCCATCTGGGATCTAGCTATCAGAATCTACAGTGAGGCCTAGGCATATGTATTCCTGAAATTTTCTTCAGATGTTCTGATTCAACTAGATTGTAACACAACCAAAGATTGACATCTGGGAATGGTTCTAGAAGAGTCAGAATTGTCGATTACATAAGAACCATCTAAGGAGAGCCACTACAGCTGAAAATACCATTTACAAAACAAAGTTTCTGAGTTAGAACACCAAAAGAATATTAGAATTTAAAAAGAAAAACAGGAGGATGAATACTGAATCGAAGACACCTTACTTGGATACAGAAAGTGGCTGATTAAATTCTTCTTCCGCAGCAATGTTGCTCTCTTCAAAGCTGGGAATATCAACTGCTTTTAATGAAGATGCACTACCTGGAGGACTTGTGACTCCATTATTAATATCAACAGAAAAATTCATGTCCTCACTGGAAATCTTTGTATCATCTTGCCTCAGCTGAGATTCAGGCTCTTGACCATCGCCTGCTGCATTCCAAAACAAGCTGGCACCTAGAGGTTAAATGATGAGCCAGATACTGAAACAAATATTCTACTATAAAAATAAACCTCTGACAAACCTCTAAGACTAACTCTATTATTTTAACACTATTACCTAGAAATGTCTTCAGATTATATTTTTTTCAGAAATGCCATAAAGAGGTTAGGTGAAAAGACAGAAAACTGGTGCACAAAGGTAAAGGGGACATTCTGGGCCCTCTCTTCAAGATGTGTGGCTCTCAAATGATGTGTTTTACATATTAAGGTTCTGAATATGATTTGGGGTGTACGTATGTGTACTGAAAACTGCTGTTATGAAAAACCAGGGAAAATAATATAAATACAAATTCCTAGGCTCTGTGATTTTTATCCTTAAACACGGTTATTTATGAGACTACTCAGGGGCATATCAGGCAAGTATTAAGAATCAAATGTTTCCCAAACTTTATGGAGCATTTGCACAATTATTTGCAGAACTATTTACATTTACTCTTATGGCTTACTGTTTTTCTTTAAATCAACTCACTTTATTTTTACCTAGCTTCACCATTTCTGTGAAACCACAGATTTGATGTGCTGTATTTTTCCAATACTCTTAAGAATAAATGTATCTACAAAATATAAAACATTCATCTTTAAACCATCCCAAATTATCTTTTGAATCTGAGTGGTATGCATTCCACAACTTGGGAAATACTGCTATGCATAATGACTTAAAGAAATAGTTAAAATCAAAAAGTACATCCAAGTCAAAATGGTTTCTACTTTGAGGGTCAACCTGGGCGATTAAAAAAAAAAAATTAATAAATGAATGATTTAATTTTGTATTCATAAAACATTAAAACCTGTCTTAAGAAAGGACAATTATAAAAAAGTTACATGAGTGCTGCTACTCTTCTGGAATATTTATCAATATATACCTTCAGGAAACTAAGTATCATTGTAGAAGAAACATGTTTCTAAAAGTCACTTATTCTAATGATTATTAATAACGCATTTTTCTGCATATAAGTAATAACCACCCTAGATCATCCAAGCTGAATTACTGAATATGAATCTATGCAGTTTGAAAATAATTTCAGAATGTAAGTTTAAACATGTAAATGACTTCATTCAATGATCTCTTATTCAGCACACATGATTCAGGCATCATGTTAACTAATGAGATACAATAGTGAATAAGGTAGTGTTTCAGATCCCCAAAGCTTATGGATGAGAAGCAACTGTAATATAGTAAGTAGAGAGTTTTATAGGAGCAAACATAGATGTTTGCTATCTATGTACGTTTGGTTAGCTCACGATACCCGCAGCTCCTTGTCCACCACCCCTCTACATTACACACACACACACACACTTTCTCTGGGGACTACCACCCCTGCAATTAACAAAGGTAGGACTCCAAAAGACATGTTCCTATTATGTGCTTCTCACCCCCCTTACCGCTGAACCAGGGATTAAACCCTAATCCAAACTAGGCCATTCAGGTTCTCTGCAATTTGAAACAAGACTGAAGACAGTAACCTGGTTTGTGTAACACATACCCTTTGGAGCTTTGGGTGAGCTGTATTTTAAGATGCAAAGCAGTGAAGAAAGAATGAGTAAATCAGCCACACACAATAGTTGAACAGTCCTAATGGTATTCCAGTTTCCAGTTCTAGTTTTTTCCTGAAGTCCAGCCCCATTCTTGGCCTTGGTTTTCATGAAACATCCTCATATCCTTCCAGTAAATTCCCCTTCCTTGCTTAAATTATTTCAAAGTGGTTTATATTACTTGCAGCCAAAGAATCTTGACTAATATTCAGTAATAACTGACTTACTGTACATGAGGTTCTTGCTCCCCTCCCTCCGTGCTCCCCTCCACGTGGATAGTTAACAAATGAGTTCAGAAATAGAATACAGAAATCTGCCTTCTTTCTTTTTTCTCCCTCTCAAATCTTTACTTTCCAGCTCAAATCTGCATCTGCTACTTTTCCAAGTCTTAGGTCATCAGCCCACCTCCACTCTTCTGATGTTTGAGTATCACCATCTTCATTTCCAAAAGCAGCTCAAATGCAACAGATATTTACACTGAACTCATCCTCTCTTCCCTGCTTCCCTAGGTCATCTAGGCTGAAAATCCTAGGATAACTTTTATTTTCATCTTTAATAAACTTTCAATATTAGAATAGGTCTAGATTGATAGAGATGATAATACAGAGTTCCTGTACACTCTCCTCACCCAGTTTCCCCTGTGCCATCTTATGGCACATTTTTCAAAATCAAGAAACCAACGTTGGTGCATGACAAAAATCTCCAGATTTTATTTGAATTTCACCAATTTTTCCACTAATGTCCTTTTTCTGTTCCAGGATCCAAACCAGGGTATTACACTGCAATTAGCAGGAGTACTTTTGAATCCTACACCTCCTCCACTGCCACATCCAATTAGTTACCAAATCTTATTAACACCCTGCACAACTCTTTCTCTTCATTATTGTCACCATCACTCTATGTACTAATAGGCATCTTGCTAGATCTTGGGGACACTCTTGAAGACATTCTTAAAGATCTCAAAGGGTCTGGTGATGAGCAAACATGCAAGCAAAGAAATATACATCATTTACATTATTAATTGATTTTTTAAAAAGACCTTCAATGATGCATACCAAATAAAGGAGACTTTCCTTTTTAAAAGATGTAATAAAGGCTCTCCATAAAACATTACAGTAGTAGACAATTCAGAGCCTGTGTTTTCTCACTGTGCCCATACTATTTTCTCTACCCACCCTATTCCGCCATCTCTCAATTCCACCTACTAAAATCCTACATACCCTTCAAGGCCCAGAGTCAGTAACACTGCATAGATGAAAAAAACTTTCCCTGATCCCTCAAACCACAGATGATTTTTCTTACAAGAATTGGGTCCAGCCTAGGAATGTATCAAATACTATGTATGATGTCATGTGGTTTCACATTTGTTTTCAAATACAGTTCTCTTTCATGAAGAGTAAAATTACACAAAGACTTAAATAAGTGATAACTCTCATCACCCTGGTTTTGGTTCTATTTGTACCATGCACCAATTTCAACATCAAAATTTTAAAAGTAGATATGAAAAGCATTTTTTAAAATTCCTTCCAAATAAAAAAAACAATTACCTGTGCTCACAGCAATGCTCACACTTTTTCTCATGTGCAAGCCAGGAGAAGACTGTGCTTCCATGGAAACCAGCTCCATCTGTCTTGCTGCTTGTGCTGTGTTTTCAACAGAGGTTGTCTTAGGGGAACAGGGCTGCAGAGACTGTGCCTCCAATAAACGCTGAATCTGTATCAATTAACAACACATTTTAAACTGGCCATGGAAGTAATCACCAAATTGCAGTGGAGTTTAAAAATGAATTACAAAGTGTCCCAATTACAAATAAGTGGCTTTTAACTAGATTTTTTTCACATTTCAGTTAGATCATACCATAAAACTTATTCAATGCAGAAATCACTATCCTTCATTATTAAGACCCACTTAAGTGGGCTAAATGTAAATTTTATTTTATTTTACTATTTATTTATTTATTTATTTATTTATTTATTTATTTTAGTTTTTGAGAGTGAGTGTGAGCAAGCAGGGCAGGGGCAGAAGGAACAGGAGAGAATCTTAAGCAGGCTCCACTCCTAGCGAGGAGCCCAACATGGGGCTCGATCTCATGACCGTTGAGGATCATGCCTTGACCCAAAATCAAGGGTTGGACACTCAACCCACTGAGCCACTCAGGCACACTTTTATTATTTCTTTTAAAGTAAACTCCAGGCCCAACGTGGGGCTTAAACTTATAACCCCAAGATCAAGAGTTGCATGCCCTACTGACTGAGCCAGCCAGGTGTCCCATGGCTAAGCATAAATTTAAAAGTGAAACACAGGGGCACCTGGCTGGCTCAGTCGGAAGAGCATGTGTCTCTTGATCTCGGGGTTGTGAGTTCAAGCCCCATGCTGGGTGCAGAGATTACTTAAAAAAAAAAAAAAAAAAAAAAAAAATTAATAAACCAAAAAAAGTAAAAACATGAAGGTATTTAGATTGACATTCATAACTTTAAACTTGTGTAAAAAAGCCTAAATGTTAGGACTTCAAATAAATATTTCAAGAGTGCCTGGTTCGCTCAGTCAATTGAGGGTCCAGCTTCGGCTCAGGTCGTGATCTCATGGTTCATGAGTTCAAGTCCTGCATCAGGCTCTGTGCTGACAGCTTGGAGCCTGGAGCCTGCTTCGGATTCTGGGTCTCCCTCTCTCTCTGCCCCTTCCCACTCTTTCACTGTCTCAAAAATAAACATTTAAATAAATAAATAATAAAAATTTCATTCCTATTCCACCTACAAATCAAAAGTAAGATAAGAGCTACACTTAACCAAATATTCAACATTTTTACACAAGGTTCTTCTTATAAAGGTTAACCAGAATAGCCCATGTTTGGCTGTGCTAAACTGGAATTATTAGTTTTTTTTAATGTTTATTTATTTTTGAGAGAGTGCAAGGGGGAAGAGGCAGAAAGAGAGGGGACAGAGGATCCAAAGCAGGCTGTGCACTGCCAACAGCAAGCCCAACGCGGGGCTCGAAGCCACGAACTGCGAGACCACGACCTGAGCCAAAGTTGGATGCTTAACAGACTGAGCCACTCAGGCACCTCACAACTGAAATTATTAATAACAGTAGTGAACACTTACTGTTTCCTGTTTACAAGGTACTGTATTAAGAGTGTTTATGTAAGATTAATACAACCATCCCATGAAGAATGTACTACTATTTTTTAAATGACATTTTTTTTTAAGTTTATTTATTTTGAGAGAGAGAGTGCTCACATGAGAAGGGGAAGGGCAGAGAGAAAAGGAGAAAGAGAATCCCAAGCAGGCTCCACACTGTCAGCACAGAACCCAACACAGGGCTCGAATTCATGAACCATGAGATCATGACTTGAGCTGAAACCAAGAGTTGGACACTTAACTGACTGAGCCACCCAGGTGCCCCAAGAACGTACTACTATTTTAAGTTTACTTATTTTGAGAGAGACAAAGCAGCACAAGTGGGGGAGAGGCAGAGAGACAAGCCTGACACAGGGCTCAAACCCACAAAACTGTGAGATCACAACCTGGGCCGAAACCAAGAGTCGGATGCTTAACTGAGCCACCCATGCATCTCAAGAATGTGCTACTATTAAACACACTTTACAGATAAAAAACTTGAGAAATTAAAAATAAAGTCACTTGCTCAGAACATGTAACTAATAAGTAGCAATGCTAAGGTTCAAACACCAAGTTTTCTTTACTCCTTTTAAAACTGAAATAGAATTCACATACCATTTAAAACTCATCCCTTTAAAGTATACAATTCAGTATTTTTTAGTAAAGCCACCACAAGTTTGCAACCATCACCACCATCTAATTCTAGAACATTTTCATCAATCCCCTGAAAAAACTCTGTAACCATTAGCAGTCACTCTCTATTGCCCATCCCTAGCCTCTGGCAACCACTAATTTACTTTTCTGTCTCCACATATTTGCCTATTCTAAACATCTGATATAAATGAAACCACATAATATGTGGCCTTGTATTTTGCTTCTTTTACTTAGTATAACATTTTCAAAGTTCATCCATGTTGTTGTATCTACCAATACCTTGTGGCTGAATAATATTCTGTGTGTGGATATGTCACAGTGTGTTTATCCATTCATCAGTTGATGGGCATTGAGTTGCTTTCACTTTTAGCTATTATAATGTTACTATGAACATTTGTCTGTAAGATTTTATGTGCTCATATTTTTTCATTTCTCTTGGGTATATACTTAGGAGTGGAAGAGCCTCACTTTTTAAACACTGTGATTTTCTACTTCCCTGTAAATTACACTAATGTGTTTAATTCGTCTCACTTATTTCAGCAAATTAACTTTACTAATATAAGAAAATATAACTTATCCACAAATTATCAAGATAGGTAGAAATACAGCCTGCATTAATAATACAAAATAGCCTATGTACTTATAGTGGTTTGTAGCATAGACTTTGGTGTCATGATGTAAGTTTAAATCCTACTCTGCTACCTTTTGGATAAGCTTTTTAACCACTATGAGCTTCAATATCACCTAAAGCTAAAGTAGTCGTAAGGATTAAGAGACAAATAAAATAGTTTTAACTTTTTGACTGCTGACTGCAGTCAGATCCTACACTAACCACTTGATACACGTACATACACACACACACATAAACTCATTTAACCATCAAATCTACATGTAATAGCAATCACTGCTCCCAATTCACAGATGAGAAGAGTGAGGTTTAGAGAAATCACACAAGAATCACAAGAATCACACAAGCTTGATAATAAAGCTATAGTAATTAACTAAATAGTACTGGTGCTGGAATAGACAGGCAAATCAATGGAGAATATGGTACAGAAATAGATACAAATACATGGTACTTCTATTATAAAAAAATACATCTCCAATCATTAACAAAAGATCCATTATTCAATAAATATATGAGGCCAGTTATCTGATTATTAAAAAGGGAAAAATCTCTTATCTCACATATCAAAATAAAGCAAAAAATATAATTCTGAAGGGGGAGAGAAGATGAAGAATATATTTTTTACAATCTGGAAGAGAAAAGGGCTTTCTAAACATAATTAACACCCAAAAAGAAAATGATAAATCTAATTATATCTAAACTGGACTATTCTGTACAAACAAATGGTTAAAACACAAAACATTTAACACAAACTGTAAGAAATGCTTACCACATACATATGATAAAAAATCAATTTCCTCAATATACAATGAGCTCTTAAAAATTTAATTAGAAAAAAACCTAAAATGGGTAAATGACAGACTTTATACAAAGAAAAAATAGCCAATAAATAATAAAATGATCAATCTTGATTATAATAATATAGTGCAAATTAAAACAATTTCTACTTATGACTGATACTCATTTTTTATTTAAGAGAGAGCGTGCGAGCAGGGGAAAGGGGTGAAAAGAGAGAAAGAAAGAGAGAAAGGGAGAATCTCAAGCTGAAACATTTAGCTACATTAAAATTTCTGCCAAATATCTGTAAGGATTTATAAAAATCAAGCTTATATTTTACAATTTCAGAGAATTTACCTAGGTTTAAAAAACAGCAAAACTACATTTTTCTCAAGTGTCTCATCTATACCATTTTTAAGCAGCATTTTTATTTATTTGTATTTTATTTATTTTAAAAAGTTTACTTTGAGAGAGAGAGAGCACATGCACAAGCATGCAAGGGGGGGGAAAGGACAGAGAGAGAGAGAGAGAGAGAGAGAGAGAGAGAACCCCAAGCAGGCCCCACACTGCCAGAATGGAGCCCAACACAGGGTTTGGCCTCAGAAATGAAAGATCATGAACTGAGCCAAAATCAAGAGTCTTTTAACCAGCTCAGCCACCCAGACACCCCTATTTATATATTTATTTTTAAGTTTACTTATCTAAGTAATCTCTACACCCAATGTGGGGCATGAACTCATGACCCTGAAATCAAGAGTCCCATGCTCTTCTGACTGAGCTAGCCAGGTATCCTTAAGCAGAATTTTTTATATATCATTACCTTTTTTTGTTTTTGCAAAATGCAAAACAACTTTACAAAACAAAGATGTTAAAAAATCATACATGCATATAATGCCAATTATACATATATTTGCATAGTTATAGGATGATGGAAGAAGTATAGAAGAATATATTTCAGGTTGTTTTCATTCATACTCATGGGAACGGGAAGGAAGATGGTAGGGGATTTGGGGTACATACGTGGAAGAAAGGTGCCAGTAAGGAAAGGAAAAAAAAAAAAAACGGCACAAAACTGAATGGTGTAATATAATTAAAAGACTAAAAACTGCCATAAATGCCTGAAGAAAGGAAGCATTTCATAATATAATGAATGAAATCCATCTAGTATAGATACACAGAAGATGTTCCAGAACTACTCTTGAAAGGTACACTGGCTGAAACTTATTAAACATACTACAGGGTTGACAAGTTAGAGACGCATCAGAATCCATTGTGCAGGCTTTATATCTAGTGGTATACCAAGGTCTAGTAAATTACATAGACTTTCTGTTAGAGGCAACAAATGAAAAGAAAAATGCAGTTATATTGTAGGTTAGGATACACACCAGGCAGAGAAGAAAAGGCCTGCTTTCTACTCCTGGTTCTACTCCTAACTAGCAATGTGTCATTGTCTAAAGTATACTCTCTCTAATCCCTTTTGCATTTATCTGTAAAACAACAGGAACTAGAATCCACTTTCCAAGTTTCCTTCTAGTTCTGATACTCTACAATTTTTTTTAATGTTTATTTATTTTGAAAGACAGAGAGAGCAAGCAGGGGAGGGGCAAAGAGAGAGAAGAAAGAGAATTTCAAGCAGGCTCTGAGCCATCAGCACAGACCCCAATGGGGGGGCTCTAAGTTACTTACGAATCAGGAGACTGACCTGAGCAGAAATCAAGAGTCAGACACTCAACCAATGGAGCCACCTGGGCACCCCTGATATTCTACAGTTTTACTCCATAAAATGTAATTACTGAAGAATTGCCAGTTATTTTTAAGTAATCATATTAATACCAAGAACTTAGAAGAAGTAAGAAAGCTTGCAAACCTGTGCCTGAAGCAGTCTCAGCTGTCTGTCCTGTTCTGTGAGGAACCTATATGCATCCGGAGACAGTCCCATCATTCCATTATCTGGCCCGGTCTTGGGTGTGTGTGTGCACACTGCACAGGGCCGTGGGTTACATGCGTCCACGTGTGAAGGCAGTCTTGCCACAGGCGATGGTTCCACAGTGCTGTGGGGAGGGCAACCACCCGTGCTTCCCTGGGGTCTCAAGGCTATAGGACTACTTGAAGCACAGAATGCATTAGAGTACAGAGCTGGACATCCACCTGGGTGAAATAACGAATGTTTGTGAAGGGCTTCAGACTGGAGGTCTTGAATGGACCCCACTGTATTCATTCCTTGCCAAGAATTTACTGGACTATACTGAATATGGCCATGATGCTGACAACAACTGCAGACATTTGTAGAATAGTAAGATGGTGGTGGTGGAGTAGGTATCTGAAGTTCCATTGGTCTTCCTGAATTACAGGATGAAAAAACAAAATTGTGTGGGTGGGTCTGTGAGGCAAGAGAAGACTGCTTGGAATTAAATGTGGAGGATCCTATAAGATATTCTTCTTTGTGTAAATTTGTATCAGGAGATGGCCCATTAAGAGAAGATGGTTTACCACTGTTCCTGTTATGGGGGTTCCCTTTTTTACAGGTAGATGATTGTCTTACTTCGCCATGTCTTAAAGGAACAGTGCTCTGGGTTAACTGATTTGGTAACCCTCTCAAGGAAGGCTCTCCAGCTTTAGCTTCTAGGTTGTGTTCGTCATCGTAAAGCTGGGGTTGCAATGGATCCAAGTGTTCAGAGTGGTTAATCAACAAAGAAGGGTTTTCATTATTCACCATTTCCAATGGCTTAGGAAGAGGATTTGATTCTAAGAAATTGCCATCCAACACAAGCGAAAGTTCAGGAACTGATGGTTGGATCTTAGAAATCTATAAATGGGAAATAAATGAAAGAAGGAAAGTATTTTTTAGGATGCCTCACTTTCTTCACACTAATATTTTCCAAATTATATCCAGTTACTTATTAAAAAGTGTTTATTCTTTATTTAGACAGTTGACACATATTTTCTGGGCATCTTCTACGTGCCAGCACTAGGAATGTAACTGTGAGGAAAATAAACAAGGTCCCTGCCCTAACAAACTTACTTAACAATGGAATTCCTTTTATTGGAACACTGATTATTGTTGCTTAAATCACATAACACAATATGGGAAACTGTTTTTATAATAGATTTTTTTTTACCCTCTCCCCATAAAAAAAATTATTGCTGGCAGAATGCTTTAATAGATCTAGTAGCAAATAATGTTTCTGTATCTTAGGTGTTAAAAGATCTTTCAATAAATATTTCAGAATATTTTTCTACTAAGTAAAATTATTCACTGTTCTTTTTATCAATACCAACTAGTAATTGGAAGAGCAGAAAAAAGTAAACAATACTCGCTGTGGTAAATTTGGTTATAATTTGATAGTAATTTTTAAAAATCTTTCCCATTCCTGGGGCACCTGGATGGCTGTTGGTTAAGTGTACAACTCTTTCTCTCTTTTTTTAATGTTTTAATGTTTATTTATTTATTATTATTATTTTTTTAATGATTTTTTTTTAACGTTTATTTATTTTTGAGACAGAGACAGAGCATGAACAGGGGAGGGTCAGAGAGAGGGAGACACAGAATCTGAAACATGCTCCAAGCTCTGAGCTGTCAGGACAGAGCCCGATGCGGGGCTCGAACTCACGGACCATGAGATCATGACTTGAGCCGAAGTCGGCCGCTTAACCAACTGAGCCACCCAGGCGCCCTTATTTATTATTCTTAAAATCATGTTCATTTATTTGTTCTTGAGAGAAAGAGACAGAGTGCACAAAGTGGGGGAGGGGGGGTCAGAGAGAGAGGGAGACACAGAATGTGAAGCAGGCTCCAGGCTCCAACCTGTCAGTGCAGAGCCTGATGCGGAGCTCGAGCCCACAAACCATGAGATCATGATCCGAGCCAAAGTCAGATGTTTAACTGACTGAGCCACCCAGGCGCCCCTAACGTTTATTTATTTTTTATAAAGGGGGGGGGGGAGAGAGAGAGAGAGAGAGAGAGAGAGAGAGAGAGAGAAAGCGCACGCATGGGCAGGGGAGGGCAGGGAGAGAGGGAGACACAGAATCCAAAGCAGGCTCCAGGTTCTGAGCTGTCCACACAGAGTCCCACATGGAGCTTAAACTAACGAACCATGAGATCATAACCTGAGCCGAAGTCAGTGTCTTAACTGACTGAGCCCACCCTGGCGCCCCCGACTTTTTTTCGCCTCAGGTCAAGATCACAGAGTTCATGCAATCCAGCCCTATGCCGGGCTCTGCACTGATAGTGCAGGGCCTGCTTGGGATTCTCTCTCTCCCTTTCTTTCTGTCCCTCACCTACTTTCTTCTAATAAGTAATTAGTCCAATTAAGGCACAACAATTCTACAATCAAAAAATTATGACAGATTAGCAATCTCCAAAATCAAGTATCATGTTTTCTCAGATTTGGTTAATAAGAATCACTGTCAAGTTCTGGTGGTAGTACAGAATGTTGAGCCTACATGGGTTTTTTAAAAGCACCAGGTTCTGAAACCAAACCTCCTGAACTACTAGCTTTACTGAATTCCAATTTTACTACTTACTAGTTGTTTAATACTGGGCAGGTACTTAACCAATCTGTGCCTCAGTATTCTCTGGAAGTAGTAATAAAAGGTACTTATTACAATATGTACACACATATGTATATATATCGCATACAATAATTACACATACTTGTGAGAAATATCTGTATCTATATATATAGATATAGCCACATTGATATATAGCTAGATACATCTTAGAATAAAAATTAAATAAGTTTCAGGTAATATTATTGAATGCTTTAACATGAAGAGATTTTCGGTTTCTAAACAATAGGTGGGCTCTTTATAAGATCAGTGATACCTTCTGACTCACAGGATGAGGACTAGGAATTGGTCTTGGAGAAAAATCTTCATCTTCAACACCAGAGTCATGATCATTTATTGGCATCTTCCCTGGAGATAACTTTTGGGAAGACCTAAAAAATAGAAGGGAATAAAGAAAAGTCTTCAGTAATCTTATTTGTTCATTTGTTCTTTCTTTTTGAAAGTGAATAAAGTCCTTTAATAAACCATAGTAGTATCTGGATCATTTAATTTAGTATTTGACAACCACAAATTATTTTTTTTCGGGCCAGTGTTAGCTGCCTAGGAAAGCTGGTGCAGTCAGATTCATGCTTAATAAACTACCTCTCTTTGCCTGATCGCGGGAAGTTTACAAAATATCAGGGGCACCTGGGTGGCTCAGTCAGTTACGCATCTGTCTTCAGCTCAGGTCATAATCTTACAGTTCGTGGGTTTGAGCCCTGCGTCAGGCTCTGTGCAGACAGCTCAGAGCCTGGAGCCTGATTTGGATTCTGTGTCTCCCTCTCTCTCTGCCCCTCCCCTGCTGGCGCTCTGTCTCTCTCAAAAATAAATAAACATTAAAAAATTTTTTTAAATATATATGTATCAACAGTTACTGAGCATCTTCCGATTAACACTTTGAGGAATGTAGTTATAAATAAGGCATAGGGCTTGCCATAGCAAAACTTTAGGGGTGCCTGGGTGGCTCCATTGGTTGAGCATCTGATTCTTGGTTTTGATTCAGGTCATGATCTCAGGGTCGTGGGACTGAGCCCCTTGTCAGGCTCGGTGCTGAGTGTGGCACCTGCTTGAAATTCTTTGTCCTTCCCCTGCGCACGTGTGCACAGTCTCTCTCTCAAATTAAAAAAAAGAATTATAATCTGGTGACAGAGCTGTACACTCACTGCATTAAACACTGTGTTAAAAAGGGAACTTAAGAGAGAACTACTACACTTTCCTGCGTACTGATAGCTGTGATGGGAGAGCTTGGAGGAGGTGCCTCCTCCTACTGAGTCAGTTGTAGTCATTGGGTCACAGCCGCCTGCCCCAATAGAACACAGACACGATTTTGAGTACTGAGTTTCAAAAGCCAAAATTAGAGTTTAAAATAAAATCTGGAAGACTATATGCATCAGATTTTTTTGCATCCTAGATAAAGTCTCAATAGGATGAGTTCAGGGAAGAGAAAAGCCAGAAGGAAGCTAAAAGAGCACAGACATTGATGGAATCCCTAGAAAGTGTCCTATATCCTGTCTCTCTGGTCAGGGAGCACAAAGAAGCCCCCAGGTAGGAGGTCTGACAGCAGAAGAGACCTTTGCCTAAACCCTGGTGGTCTGGAGAAGCAAACACAGAGTTCTTTCTGCACCAAGGTGCTGCAATGAAATAATCCAAATGTCTGCATGGTGTGTTTAAGCAGCAGGGTCTGCACTCAGTCCCATAAAGTTCTCCCCCTACACCCAAGATGACGTGGAGAATATTATTGTATCCCCTGTGCCTCAGGGTAGCACAGACATGACAGAGAACCAACGACCTGACTAGAGTAAGGAGGTCACAGCAGAAGCCTGCACAAACCTACTGCCAAAGACCAGACGCAAATGAAAACATCTCAGCAGATGGCAGCTTGGATGGATGATAATCATGTCACCCCACGACACTACTACTGGCACAGCATTAATTCCTCCAAATTGCATATAACCTCAGAGGAAAGAAGACAAACAGAATTTGAATTACTGAAATTTGGTTTCTATAACCAATTGGGTGGTCAAATTAGAAATTAAGTTCAATTACTTTTAAAAAGAAAAAAGTTAACATTTTTGAAAACCTGAGTTTGTGGCAAGGAATTAATATTTGCTACATATTTACTTGTGGTAACACAAACATGTAAACACACATAAAATTTCTGACATTGAGCAATAAAATCCATTTCTGAGCTTTTGTAGGACCCAAGGCAAAAAGAAAAAACTTTATGTTGTATAACTATATCATCAGTTCTTTAGGTGAGATGAACATTTTCCTAAAATCTAAAAATGATCATTCCTAAAGCTCTGATCAGAGTTGAAAACTGGCAAAGTTTTCAAAAACAATGTTAAAGAAATTGGGGCACTGGGGTGGCTCAGTCTGTTAAGTGTCCGACTTCAGCTCCAGTCACGATCTCATGGTTTGTGAATTTGAGCCCTGCATGGGGCTCTGCTCCGACAGCTCAGACCCTGAAGCCTGCTTCAGATTCTGTCTCCCCTTTTCTGTGTGTCCCTCCCCAACTTATGCTCTCAATCTCTCTTTCAAAAGTAAGTAAATAACTTTAAGAAAAAAATGAAGAAAAAAAAAGAAATTATAAGTGTCTCCTAAATTTGGCTTTTTCTTCCATAAATAATCCATAAAATCTTGAATAAAGACTTAAAAAGACAGTGACGGTATTCCTGAAAACCTGTAAGAACATAGGTTTATGTTCTTACATATTCCCAGGATAAGTTATCTAACTTATTCCCAGGATAAGTTAAAATGCCCAAAGATGGAGAGAGCACACCTCAGGTATGTCTAATCTTCAAAACCTGTAACTATGTTTACCGCACTTGGGAAAAGGAAGTTTGCAGATGTGATTAAGTTAAGGATCTTGAGATATGAAGATTATCCTAGATTACCCAGGTAGGCTCAATGTAATCACAAGGGCCCTTATACAATGGAGGCAAATGGGTCAGAGTCAGAGAAGAAGATATGAGGATAGAAGAAGTCAGAGAGAGATCTGAAGATGTTATACTGCTAACTTTGAAGACAGAGTAAGGGGCCACCAGACAAGTGATGCGCATGGCCTCTAGAAGGTGGAAAAGGGAATAAGATGGATTCTCTACTAAAGCTTCCAGAAGGAATGCAGCCCTCTCACCACTTTGACTTTAGCCTCAAAGACCATCTCAGACTTCTGACCTTCCAAACTGGAAAATAATAAATCTGTATTGTTTTTAAGTTGGCAAGTTTGTGTTAATTTCTTAGAGCAGCAACCAGAAACTAATACAGATTCAGTCATAATTCCCATTTTACAGATTGAATACTGATGTATAGAACCAGGATTTGAATGCAGATATCTTACACCATAAACTGAGCTCACAACTATTATGTTGTGACCTCTATAAATAATTGGTATAGTTGGCAATTATTTTAAAATTGTATCATAGTTAATTTCCACCTACAGAATCAAGTGATGAATGAATCGTATAAAAAAAGTCAAGCCATTTTCTCAGTCACCGCAATAACCTATAATGAACCTTACACCTCCTGTTTTGCATGCAAGATACTAAACAGTATTATAAAGGGGCCCAAAGACAGGTTAAGGTTATATTCAAAACGTTGAGAAAAGGACAAATTAACCACTAGGGCAAGTTAAAATAACATTTGTAGGGGTATCTGGCTGGCTCAGTCAGTAGAGCATGTGACTCCAGTAATATGGAGAACATTCAACACTTCATCACTGGACTATAAATTTCACGAGGGAAGAAATCTGTATCTGTTTTTAATACCACCATATCTCCAGTCTTTAGCACATTACCTGGCATACAGGAGAATACATGAGAAAGGTGGGATAGGGATATGAAGGGTTAATTTTATGTGTCAACTTGGCTAGGCCACAATAACCAGATATTTGGTCAATCGTTATTATAGATGTTTGTATGAAGGTATTTTTAGACGAGATTAACATTAAAGTCACTAGACTCCAAGTAAAGCAAATGATCCTCCAAAATGTAGACAGGCCTCATCCAGTCAGCTGATGGCTTTAATAGAACAAAGAACGACCCCCTGCAAGAAGAGGGAATTCTGCTAGCAGACATTTGGACTCTAAATGCAACTCTTCTCAGCCTCCATAACTGCAGGAACCAATTCCATAAAACAAAGCTTTCTCTCTCTCTCTCCCTCTCTCTCCTTCTCTCTCTCTCTCTCCATCCTGTTGGTTTTGTTTTTCTGGAGAACCCTAATACAATGGAGTATCTTTTTTTTTTTTACTGGGAAAAGTATATACTGACCCAAAAAATCACAGCCAGTATTCACTTAATACTCCCCAAGAGCATTTTCTTTTTTAGGTAGAGAAGTTTTTTTACCACAGTTTCTCGGATAGGCCCAAGTTTAAAACTACAAGTCAGAGAAGAACAAACAGAAGGCAAACTAAACAAAAACAGGAGCTTCTTCCTAAGCAAGATAATTTGACACTTCCTGCCCCTATGTAATAAAGCAACTCAAATGACGACTACATTAAAGTTGTCACTTCATCCGAGTATGAAGTAATGCATGGACATCTTATGATATAAGATAATACAATCAGTTTCATCAGATTAGGGAGTTACTTTCATTACTCATTAAAGCTAATGAATATAATAAAAAAAAGTACACATAAAAATAGTATCTTTTACCTTTTAATTGAAAGATTCTTGGAAACTTTGTTGAAAAACTCTGTTTCTGCATTTTGGCTTTCAGCAGTCAGTTCAAAATGGATTGACTTTTTATCAGAAGGTTCAACATTCTGAAATAAAGAAGGGCATACTTTGAGAGCTGACTTAAATAGAAACAACAGAGAATTCTATTTAGATGAAAAGTAGCTCTGAGGGGGCACCTGGGTGGCTGTCGGCTAAGCCTCTGACTTGATTTCAGCTCAGGTCACGGTTCGTGGGTTCAAGCCCTGAGTCAGGCTCTGTGCTGATGGCGCAGAGCCTGCTTGGGATTCTCTCTCTCTCTCTTTCTCTCTGCCCCTCCCCCACTCCTACTCTTATGCTCACTTGCTCTCTCAAAATGAATGAATGAATGAATGAAAAGTAGCTCTGAAACAATGGGAGGTAGGAGACTTATTTCTATTACTGTAACCTTTTTAAAAAAATTGTTTTTAAAATTGAGATATAACAGACACATCACATTAGTTTCAGGCATACAACATAATGATTTGATATTTGTATATATTGCAAAATGCTCACAATAAGTCTAGTTAACATCCATTACCGTACAAAGTTATAATTCTTTTTCCTTGTGCTGAGAACTTTCTTTTTTTTAAGTGTTTATTTTTGAGAGAGAGAGAAACAAAGAGTGTGTGCAAGGGGCAGAGAGGGAGACAAAGGATCTGAAGCAGGCTCTGTGCTGACAGCACAGAGTCTAGTGCAGGGTTCAAACTCACAAACTGTGAGATCATGACCTGAGCCAAAGTCGGACGCTTAACCAACTGAGCCACCCAGGTGTCCCGCCTTTTGTTGAGAACTTTTAAGATCTACTGTCTTAGCAACTCTCAAATATATACTATTAAATATAGTCAACATGCTGTATGTTAGATCCTCATGTCTTATTTTAGAACTGAAAGTTTGTACCTTTTTTTTTTAATTTTTTTTTTTTAACTTTTTAAATTTGTTTTTGAGACAGAGAGAGACAGAACATGAACAGGGGAGGGGCAGAGAGAGAGGGAGACACAGAATCTGAAACAGGCTCCAGGCTCTGAGCGGTTAGCACAGAGCCCGACGCAGGGCTCGAACTCACGGACCGTGAGATCATGACCTGAGCCGAAGTTGGGACGCTTAACCGACCAAGCCACCCAGGCGCCCTGAAAGTTTGTATCTTTTGACTCTCTTCACCCATTCTGCCCACCCCAAACCATACTGCAACAATATGTTTTCTGTATCTATGAGTACAGTTTGATCATTTTTTTTTCACTTAGCATAATACCATGTTGTCACAAATGACAGTATTTCTTTTTTATGGCTGAATAACATTCCACCATGTGTGTGTGTGTGTGTGTGTGTGTGTGTGTGTGTGTGTGTACACACATTTTCTTTATCCATTCATCCATCAATGGATACGGATACTTAGGTTGCTTCCATGTCTTGGCTACTGTAAAATAGTATTGCACTGAATATGGGGGTGCAAATACCTTTTCAAGTTTGTGTTTTCATTTCCTTTGGATAAATATCCAGAAGTGTAATTCCTTAAACATGTTAGTTCTATTTTTATGTAACCTTTTTATTTTATTTTATTTTTTTTTTAATTTTTTTTTTCAACGTTTTTTATTTATTTTTGGGACAGAGAGAGACAGAGCATGAACGGGGGAGGGGCAGACAGAGAGGGAGACACAGGATCGGAAACAGGCTCCAGGCTCCGAGCCATCAGCCCAGAGCCCGACGCGGGGCTCGAACTCACGGACCGCGAGATTGTGACCTCGCTGAAGTCGGACGCTTAACCGACTGCACCACCCAGGCGCCCCTATGTAACCTTTTTAAACTGTCCATTTCCCTGCTACATAAATGAAAGCGAGAACTTAATTACCTGTATTATGTAACTTACTCAATAATCAATAATAATCAGTTACCAATAACTGAACTGAGGATATAACATAAAGAATGAGTAAATGATATTTGTCTCTAAAATGGAAGTAAATTATTAGACCTCACTTAAAATAATTATATTTATAATTAAAATACAAAAACTTGATTCATGAACCGATAGCCTATAAATAAATTAAAGAAGGCACAAAGGGTGCCTGGGTGACTCAGTCAGTTAAGCATCTGACTCTTGATTTTGGCTCAGGTCATGATCTCATGGTTTGTGGGTTCTGCACTGACAGCAGAGAGCCTGCTTGGATTCTCTGTCTCCTCCTCTCTAACCCTCCCTCTCTCAAAAATAAATAAATAAACATTTAAAAAAATAAATAAGGCACAAAATAAGATCAGAGCGAAAACACGATTATTTAAATATATTCAATATTTTTGTAATAAAATACAGAATTAAAAAAAAAGTTTTATTTAAGTAATCTCTACACCCAACATGGGGCTTGAGCTCACAACCCCAAGATCAAGAGTTGCATGCTCTTCTGACTAAGCCAGACAGGCGCTCCCAGAATTTTTTTTATTATTGGTTTGAGACCTAGGACGATCAATCATTTTACTGAAAAGTGGTCTTTGAATGTTTTTACATCATGACACTTATGGTTTCAAAGATCTACTTTTTCTGTGACAATCACCTAGATGTATTTTTATGTGTTTTATGAGCTATAGCAACAATCTATTCTGATTCCTAGGATTATATATAAACACTGACTTTCTTTAATTTTAGAGACAGAGAGAGGAAGACAGAAAGCGACAGCACACAAGTCGGGGAGAGGGGCAGAGGGAGGGGGAGAGAGAATCTTAAGCAGGCTCCATACTCCGTGCAGAGCCCAGTGTGGGGGTCAATCCCATGACCCTGGGATCATGACCTGAGCTGAAACCAAGAGTTGGATGCTCAAATGACTGAGCTACTCAGGTGGCCCTAAACACTGACTTTCAAATGTGAGAAACCATTTGTTATATCTACACATTTAAAAAATAACAGGGCACACAAAATGCAAAGATCACAAACTAACTCTATCATAAAATGATATATAAATTTCTTGATACTCTTCAAAGGTTTCAGAAAAAATTGGGTAAGTTATTCTGCGGAAAAGCTCTGATCCTGTATTACGGTTTGGTTCTGGAGACATGGTCTAAAATTTATAAAACGATATTAACCATAAATGAAGTTAATATTTAATAAGAATAATTATAAACAAAGCCTAATAGTCTGAGTTACTATTTATTTTAAAGGGTAAAAATCATTGGGTTTAAACTGCCAACAGGCAACCCTAACTAGTGATTACATGTTAGGAATCAGGGGCACCTGGGTGGCTCAGTTGGTTAAGTGTCCAACTCTTGGTTTCAGTTCAGGTCATGATCTCACAGTTTGTGCGATTGAGCCCTGCGTCAGGCTCCGCATTTACAGCACAGAGCCTGCTTGGGATTCTCTCTCTCTCTGCCCTTCCCCCGCTTGCTGTTTCTCACTCTCTCAAAAAAAAAAAAAAAAAAAAAAAAAGTGCTAGGTAATCAAATCACTTACTTTGAAAAGATGTAATGTTTCCTTGCTGGTTAGTAGCTGGAACTGAAGGTCAGATGACCTGCCATCACAGGGGAGGCATTCATAAAACTCAGGATCCTTATGTGTCACAGAATAGAGAACTATAATGAAATTTCCAGATTCTGAAAAAACCCTGGACAAAAAAATGCCATTAAATTAAAATTTACTGAGGATAATGAAAGTACACTTTTAAGAACTCCTACAAGAGTCTCTGAACCTAATTAATAAACTACTTAAACAGTCCAATGTTGGGAAGAAAACTGGGGAGCAAATTTATGCTTACTTTTTTAGTGTTACTGATTTTTAATTTTTAAAATACACTTTATTATAAAGTACATATTCCTTGTAAAAACTTTAAGCAAAATAGGGATATATAAAATAGAAAACCAACTCACTTTATGGTTTAATATATATCATTTTCTCCCAGGCATGTGAAAACATCTTATACAATCTAACAAAAATAGACCATACCATACATACTACAGTTGACCCTTGAACATAGGTTTGAACTGCACAGACCCACTTAAATAAGAATTTTTGCCAATATAGCACAGTACTATAAATGTATTTACTCTTATGATTTTCTTAAGAACTTTCCTCCAGATTGCTGTATTGAAAAGTACTTGTAATATTGTCAGAACACGTAAAGTATATAATACATAGAACACAAAAAAATATGTGATAACTAATTAGGTTATCTATAAAGCTTCTGGTCAACGGTGAGCTAGCTATTAGTATAAGTTTCTGGGGAATCAAGTTTTATGCAGTTTTTTGTTGTTGTTGTTTTTTTTAAGTAGGCTTCACACCCAGCGCAGAGCCCAATGCAGGGCTTGAACTCACGACCCTGAGATCAAGACCTAAGCTGAAATCAAAAGTCAGAGGTTTAACCGACTAAGCCACCTAGGTGCCCCCAGTTTTGTTTTTTTGTTTTTTGTTTTCTTTTTTTAAATAAACTCTACACCTAATGTGGGGCTTGAACTTATGACCCAGAAATCCAGAGTCACATGCTCTACTGACTGAGCCAGCCAGGCGCCCCTATATGCAGATCTTTGAACCTGCATTGTTCAAAGGTCAATTGTATTCGCAATTGCTATTTTTAAAACTTTTTTTTTAGTGTTTATTTATTTTTGAGAGACAGAGCACAAGTGGGGGAGGGACAGAGAGAAGAGGCACAGAACCTGAAGCAGGCTCCAGGCTCTGAGCTGTCCGCACAGAACCTGACACAGTGCTCGAACCTGTGAACCACGAGATCGTGACCTGAGCCGAAGTCGGTCACTTAACAGACTGAGCCAACCAGGCACCCCTGCAATTGCTATTTTTTTATTTGACTATCTTGGATTTCTTCCCATGTCACTATTCTATATTATACCTCAGACCTCTTTATTCTTTTTTAGTGACTAGCCAGTATTACAATTTATAGTTGTATCATTTTTAACTTCTAAGTGGGTATTTTAATTAAACATTTCATGATTATAAACACTTGATAAAAAACATTCATTTTATTATTCACTATATGACTCAACAAAAATATTTATGAAGTCATCACGAATCCTTAAAACCAGTGCAGATATCCCCTCTTTTCAAAAGTTCACATTAGGCCACTTCACTTTTATAGGAGACTACATTAGGAGAACCTGTTTTTACTAACCAAAAGAAATCTGAAGATTTTTGCTTTTACAATACAAAGGCAAAACCGAAAATAACGTGCAGCATCTGTTTTGCATGAGCCATTACAGAGACAGCACACACTGCATGAGAGGGGCCCCACCAGGCTCCTTCCCCAGGAACCACACTCAGTAGCTCAGTATCGAGCAGTCATAGCTTTGAACTCTATCTGTGAGTATTGTGTTTTATCTCAATTTATTTTGTGCATCCATTAGCAAGACATGACCTAAGGTGTCAGAAAAGCCAGAGAGGTTATTTATTTTCTAGGTCTGGGAACGCTAAAAAATTTTCCCATGTATATTAATGGTAATCTTTGCTTTACATCATTTCAACTTAAGCAAGGTTTCATAGAACACTCTGCTCTTTCAAATGGTGGGGGGTGGGAGGGTGGGAATGGGATGACAGCCTGCAGTTAAAAATACTTTTAGAAGGGGCACCTGGGTGGCTCAGTCGGTTAAGCGACCGACTTCGGCTCGGGTCATGATCTCACGGTGCGTGAGTTTGAGCCCCGCGTCAGGCTCTGTGCTGACAGCTCGGAGCCTGGAGCCTGCCTCAGATTCTGTGTCTCTCTCTGCCCCTCCACTGCTCATGCTCAGTGTCTCTCTGTCTCTCAATAATAAATAAACGTTAAAAAATTAAAAAAAAAATACTTTTAGAAAATAATAAACGAATAAAAACACTTTTAAGTAGTTGTCTCTCCTTGGTAAAACACTGAATGAAAAATAAGTGGGGATACATTACACCCTTAAAAACAAGAAGTGAGTGCTGTAGAAGCAGAATGTGTATTCTGCTCAATTCCTCTCTCTTGGGTCAGACAAGACCACTGTTCAGAATGTTGTAAAGTACCAACCTAAGCTATGCTAAGCAGTGCTAACTCTTCTCTGGTTCAAAGGGCTGGCAGAAATTAAGGAGTTCAGGTATCAAAGAAACTTCCTGGGGCGCCTGGGTGGCTCAGATGGTTAAGCACCTGACTCTTGGACCCTTGATTTCAGCTCAGGTCATGATCTCATGATTTGGGAGTTCAAGCCCCGTGTTGGGCTTTGCGCCGTGTCAGCTTGGAGCCTGCTTGGAATTCTCTCTCCCTCTCTCTCTACCCCTACCCCACTCATGCTCTCTCTCTTTCTCTCTCAAAAAAAAGAAATAAAATATTTTTAAAAGTATATTATAGCTACCCAAGGTAGACACAAACCGACCTGGAAATTTTTAATAGACGAGAAAGCTAAGAGGCAAATGTGGTATCACATACAAAATAAAAAATTAAATGAGGAATTGAGGGGCGCCTGGGTGGCTCATTTGGTTGAGTGTCTGACCATGATCTCATGGTTTGTGAGTTCGAGCCCTACATTGGGCTTGGTGCTCTCAGCAAGGAGCCTGCTTTGGATCCTCTGTCCCCCTCTCTCTTTCTGCCCCTCCCCAACTTGCACTCTCTCAAAAATAAATAAAAAAAACATTAAAAAATTAAATGAGGAGTTGAGGTTAGAAAATTTCTTTGTTAGCTCCAATGCTTGTGCTTCAGCTCCAGAAGAAAACTAAACATTTCATCTCAAATATTTCTTAGGGTACCAGTAGTAGCACTGTGTAATTTAATAAAACACAATAAGGCAACAAACTCAAACTCATTTTCAATCACTTAATTGAAAATTGATCTCTCTATTTTTAAAATAAGATGCTAGAAGAGATGATTTCTAGGGTTTTTTTCCCCACACCTAAAAAATGTATCGTCTATGTTACAGTCCTGTGGTTAGACAAGTGAATTCCTTCACATTTCTAAGTATCCTGCAACCTCACCTTTTTTGGTCTGGTTTTATTCCCATTTCATGTAAGATTTGTTTTTTTTAGTGTGCTTTCTTAGTCTTACAGTTTTTAAGTATTATAAAAATCTTCTGGTATGTAAATGTTATAAAAGTATTAAGGCACTGCATGAATTTTAAATGACACCAGTAAAATATGAACAGGGGAGAAGGTCAAAATAAAATAACTACAAAATAAAATATCACTTGCCTTTCTTGAATAGAAGAACTGAACATGTATCGTAAGCAGCAAGCCCACACCTGAGGACTATAAATATGTATAATTCCAGACAGCCAACTAAAAGAAAAAATAGAAATTAAAAGCTTAGTAACTTCCAAATTAACACTTAGTGTGCTTTAGATTACCTTCTTCTCAAGGTAATAATATGGCAGAAATTCTTGGTATTCAGCAGCAATACATTTAATGGCTCATAAATATGAAATCTATAAACACCAGATCTCACTAATAATTAAAAGGAATACAGAGATATAGATATAGGTATAGGTATAGATATAGACGCAGACATAGATATAGACACAGACAAAGAGAGTTTCCTCTCTGCCCTATTCTCCCTGAGAGGACAAGAAAATGGTGGGAGACAAAATGGTTAACAATAGAAACTAGGAATCAATTAGAATCAATTAGCCTGGACTAGAAAGAATGGGCTGAATTAGGGAAGAATGAAGTGAGCAGGAGAATATAGTTAGCAAACTATAGGTATTGAGAGGATTAAATGCTGTAACATATATAAGCTGCCCAATACAAGGCTCTTATAGGCATTCACTTGGTATCAATAATCCGTAACAAACACTGTACATTTCGTAGTCTACAGAACATTTGTGCCTTCTCATTTTTTAACTCTGCTCATACCAACAGTCCTCCCTTCTATTATCCAAACTCTTCAAGGTCCAGCTCAAATTTGCCTTCTTTAAGAAAATGTCCCTGTCATCTCTCTAATAAATACTAATAACACGCACTGTCTAGATTGCTCATCTCATAATAAATCATATACTTCCTTATTATTTTTCTATTTCTATTTGTATATTTTATTGCCTCACCTTTATTATGAAATTCCTTGGAGAGCTTTAAATCCCAACATAGTACTAATAGTACTATGCATAGGGTAAGCACTCAATAAATACTCAAAGAACATACATTTCTGACTGAATCATCTGTCTAAATGTTATTAACCACAAACTCTAAAGAAAACGCCATTCATACTAAAGGGAATTTCTGCAAAAACTGCCTGGCAGTGAATTTTAAAGTGTTATTCTGAGCCCTGGGTTCTTCAAGGTGCCTTGAAGGAAAGGGGGTAGTAATGAAGATTAAAGAAGCGGAGTTCGAAGGCTTCAACTTCAACCAATAGAATTTGACTTTATGTGTTTTATTTATTGGAGTTCTTCCTAAGATTGGGCAAAATATGGTTTTAACTGATTCTGCTATGAAAATAAGAAAACTTAAGAATCATTGGCCTCTGTGGCTTTACAAGGTGACTTAAGTATTAAGTTTATATTCATAGTACAACAGATGAACATGCTTATCATATACATTTGAATACATATGTGGCTAAAAAGGCTGTCATAATAATACAACACTTACATTCCCACTAATGGTAGAGAACAAATCTTGGGATCTGATTCCAGCAAAAGTAATAATTTGCGTGTTTCATCCATGGTAAGATATCTAAACAGAAGAAATTCATGTAAAAACAATTAAGAGTTTGTACTTTCTACCTAAAAGAGATAACCTAAGTACTTGAAGAAGCATATTTTAGGCAGAGAAGATGATTCAAATGAATGTCCCCCCCCCCCAGAGAAAATAGTTCAAAATGTAGAAAAAAGAATTCAGTAATAGAGATTAAAGAGATTTAACATCTTAAATTTCTATTCAAATGGTCATTGAAGATCACACATCTTTTAAAAAATTGTGCTCTAAAAGTGTCTGCTCTTTTTAAAAAATTGTGCTCTAAAAGCGTCCGCTTATTTTAATTGGGAATAGTAAAATCAAGGCTGACAATTTCAGATTCAAAGAGGTTTCCCAAAGAGAAGTGGATTTCCTACTACTAGAAGTGTTCAAGCATCCAGGTGACTTCACAAGAATGCAGCAGATGTGACTTCTCACTGAAGGTAGCTGAATTAGATGAGTTATGCTCAACCTTCCATGCACTACATTCCTCCAACCATTATCAGAGAACATTAGAACCAACATGACAGAACCTCAAAATTCACTTTTTCCTAAAAGGACATTATACCACATTTATACTCTGTTATTGTTTTATTATTTACAGTAAGGTGGTTTTTTTTTTTTACAGTAATCTCTACACCCAACATGGGGCTTGAACTCAAGACCCCGAGATCTAAAGTCACATGCTCCAACAACCAAGCCAGCCAGGTGCTCCTATTACTGACAGTAAGTTTTAAGGGCATGAATAACGATAGAATTGTCAAGAATTAATTTTATCATTATGTTTTTTTTTTAAATTTGAGAGACAGAGCGAGCACGAATGTGTGTACGTTCAAGCCGGGGAAAGGGGCAGAGGCAGAGAGAAAAGAATCTTAAGCAGGCTCCAAGCTCAGTGCAGAGCCCAACGCGGGGCTCAATCCCAGGACCCTGGGATCATGAGCCGAAATCACGAGTTGGACGCTCAACCAACCGAGCCACCCAGGTACCCCTATCATTATGGCTTTAAAACACAAAAATAAAAATACCATTAGTCTTGGTAATACCACTGAGAACATATTTTATTGCTACAATAACCTTAAAACACAAAGATAATGAGTTTTATCGGGCCATGTGACAAGATGATTAAGCCTGAGTTGGCAGGGAGATTTATGGATCAATAATGACACTTAGGGGTGCCTGGCTGGCACAGTCAGTGGAGCATGTGACTCTCGATCTTGGGGTTGTAGGTGCAAGCCCCATGCTGGGCCAAGAGATTATTTAAAAATAAAATCTTAACTAAAAAAATGACACTTAAACCTGCTTTGAAAGCTCTTCTGCCTTCACCATCTGATAAATTTCTATTCTTTAGTTTGGACACACATTCCTGCTTTCCCTGCACTATATATAAGCCCCTATTATGTTTACCTGCATCGTGTTTACGCAAGAATATACTTAACAGACAATAAATATGGTTTTTACCTATTTAATTCTAGTGTCTAACACAATACTTATTCCATAATGGATCCTAATAAATATCAGGGTAAATAAATGAATGTGGTCAAGGAAAAGGACAAACGTCACAAATTAAATAAATCTAAGTAGGAAGGGGCTAAGGGAACTAGGTGATTAGACAGAATAGTGAATATCCTGGGTTACTACTAGCATGCCAAGGGGTCACAGAAAGAAAATTCAAAGAAACAGAAATTCATGCTTCACTAGTAGATGGTCATGGGGACTATGAAAAACAAGTTCATTTTTCTGGCTAATTTTAGCACAAATTCCCATATCCCAACTGAGAAGCATTTTATTATCCCAAGAGAATCAAATGTTTCACTAAATTCATATACCTTTTATCACTATCACCTCTGACCATACCATGACTTTGGAACACACACTTTTTCCTTTGTACCGCTCCAGCCAGAAAGGCGCTCTGGTCAGCCTTTGGGACTCAAAAATAGGACTTTTCTTGCTATTCCAGGGACCCTCTGAAAAGAAAACCCTCTCTTTTTCTTTTCCTCTTTTGAAGAGGCATTTTTAGATTGGACTTAGAGTGGAGTGTATCTTGGCAAACACTTTTGGCTCTAGAGACCTAACAGGAACTAGGGTGGAGTCACTGGCAAAGGAAGTCAGAAGCGAACTGCTTAGACTTTAAAGCAGAGGGTGCTTACATTGTCTAACCTAACTCAGGAAACAACGGATAAAGAAAGTGGATGAGGATCCAGGGAAGTATCCCTGCTGAGGGTCAGAAAGCATGCAATTTGGCTTTCCGTCCCTCAAAAACTAAGAGCGGTGATAGGAAGCTGGAGAGAATGCTGCTCTAGCTCTGTGGGGAAACTTCACCCTCCAGTGGCTGACAATTTGGCAAGCAAGAGTACTACGAAGTTTGATTTAGCAATCTCCTTTCTCTCTCTGCAGTGCTCACTATTATTCACAATTAATACTGCAAGTTATTAAAAAAAAAAAATTCAGCCTCTATTAGGCTCATAGTCAGATTATAGCTTAAAAAAGAAAAAGACAAAGACAAAAAGATGATAACCCAAAACTCGGCAAAATACAAAGGGTAAAATGACATAGAGGATAATCTCTCCTATTTTCAAATTACAAAATACAACCAATTTTTAATATAAATTTTACCGGTAATTTTTCTTGGGGTGATAGGCACAACTCTGAACTACATTCAACAAAATTTAACATCACATTTTAACCTTCTTTGGTTATTTATCTAGCCACGACAGATCTCTGACATGTAAACTGAATGCACAAATATTTCACATGAAAATATACTAATGTGACCAATATTTAAAATTAATTTCTCTCTTACTTACCCATATTTATAGGTACCTTGAACTTGAGAAATATTCAGATTACTGCTCAAGTTTCTTGCCAGGGCTGTTGGAATAATGGGGATGGGCTTCACAGGTGTGCATTTAAAAGTATGCGCTAGAGTTACTGCTGCCCAATGCAAGTCCAAATCCACATTGTCCAAACTTTCCCTGGAACTGATATGAGCTCTTAGGGAAAGCAGTTTACCACAATCCAAGGAATCTTTGCTACATACATGGTGCTGCAGAGCCTGAAGAATCAATATTATACAATTATTTTAAAACTGTGAGGGGAGGGAAATAAAAAATAAAACTTTTTTTTTTTTAAGTAGGCTCCACACCCAGTATGGAGCCCAACACAGGGCTTGAACTCACCACCTTGACATCAAGACCTGAGCTGAGATCAAGAGTTGGACACTTAACCAACTAAGCCACCCAAGTGCTCCATTAAAAAATAAAACTTTGAGGAGCACCTGGGGAGCTCAGTTGGCTAAGCATCTCACTTCAGCTCAAGTCATGATCTCGTGGTTCGTGAGTTCGAGCCCCACGTCTGGCTCGCTGAGGAGAGCACAGAGCCCACTTCAGATCCTCTATCTCCCTCTCTCTGCCCCTCCCCAACTCACACTCTCTCAAAAATAAACATTAAAAAAACTTTTTTTGATATAAAAAAATAAAAAAATGAAATTTGTCCATATCTCTAAAGGCTTTGTTTCATACTGGTGCATATACACACATATATACCTTGGATTAACAAAATTAAACAATTTCTGATTTGTGATATTTCAATTCTCTCATTTCTTCCATGTGACCAAAAAGTTACATGCATAATTATGTCAAAGCAAGTAAGAATTACTGTACCAAGCTCCATCATCTATTACCAGATGTGCCAGCAGCATTTCAAATTCTTATCAGAGAATGTCACTTCCAATAAACATTCATCACATGAAAAAAATGAATGTTAAACTAACTCTGACTCAATTCAGAAAACCTAAAGTCCATTCTTTGATTATTTTCTTATTGCCCTAAAGTGTCAGGTCAGTTCTTCCTGCATAGTTGCTCATGCCCACTGTGTCCTTCCTAGACTCGGCCACCACTCTAGAAGCTAATTACACCCTAATACACATCTGACTGTTGCAATGGCTTACCTACTCTCTCTGACTTCAGTCAGGCTGCCATATCAAATAAACTATCCTTGATTTCATATTATCTCCTCTTTTCAGAAACTTTCAATGACTCTTCATGGCCCATATAACAAACGTCAAATTCCTCAGCCTGGCAGATAAGGCTCTCTATAATCTGGCCAAGCTCATAGTCCAATCTGATTGCCCACAAACACAGCAAAAATCTACATCCTTAATATGACCCTGAGCACATCCTGCACTTTGTTATCTTGGCCATATTGCTTCCCCTTCTGGAATGCTACCCATATTACCTCCCCAGAATTTCTACCCTCAGAAACCACATTTAACTGTATTTTAACAACATTCAATCAGAAATTATTATGAATACTTGTTAAATATGGGTTTATTGAAATACAACACAGGACACATAATTTGATACTTGTGTTGAACTAAGAATAATCAAGTTATCAACAAATCCCACCTTAAAAGCTGAACTGAAGTCATCTGCATCATGAACTATTACTTCTTTTGAACAAAGTCCATGGGTATAAATTTTGCAAGGAATCACAAAGTCCCCAGGAAGAGCAGCAGTAGGGGTTCTTTCTAAGCATTCAGGTACTTCTCGACCAGGATCAAAACGATCTACTGTCAATGTCACACTTTCTTCATCTGAAGAACAAAAATAGCAGTTATTATTATAGCATGACAATAAAAATTTGAAATCAACCAAGCCAGCCTACAACTACAGCAAAGCATTTTGTTCATAGCAATAGTACACTAAACTCTTATTTTAAAAAATGACTTGCATATACATTCTTCCATGTTAGCAGACTATGAAGTCTGTGATGGGTAGTGTCGAGTTTTACTTACCTTTGTAACCTTGGTATACAGCAAAGAAAATAAGCACGAAGAATATTACAATAATTGGATGAATTCAAAAGACAAATTCTATTATAGTTATAAAAATATTTTTTTAAATATATTACCTTCATCTACTATGAGAGAACCAAGTAAAAAGCATGGCAGGTTTTTTTTATTCTGCTTAGCATGACGATAAGCAAGTCGGATGGTCTTTTCAGTTACCACAAGCTTTGGATTTCTGAAAAATAACAGAAGTCTTTTATGAATGTGATAGATCTGATATCCTAGAAAACCCTCCTGCCATGATAATGCCTAAAATATAACACACATCTTTTAATATGTACAGAAAAATCATTGTTGGGGTGCCTGGGTGGATCAGTCAGTTAAGCATCCAATTCTTGATTTCTGCTCAGGTCACGATCTCACTGTGAGATTGGGTCCTATATGGGGCTCTATGCTTCAGCACAGAGCTTGTTTGGCATTCTCTCTTTCCCTCTCTCTCTCAAAACACATAAACTTAAAAAAAAAAAAAAAAGAAAAATCATTGTTGAGAAATCCTAGGATCAAAAATGGGCAGGAGGTGGGGAATGGGTAGAGAGAGCTGCCTGGAAACCAGGATTGTAACAAACAGACACTGAAGATATCGTTGTTCTCTGAGTCTTTGCTTAATTTTATGAACCAGAGCAAGGATCAAGAAACTATGAGGCCAGGCTCCTGTTTTTAGAAATAAGGTTTGATTAAAATATCACATCCATTTGTTTACATATTGTCTATGGACTTCAGATACTAGCATTATTGAATCCAAAATATACAAAAATACAATTCAAATGTGTAAAAGCATATAAAAGGGACTCTAAAATACGGTCAAGGAAGAAGATACTATCAAAAAAGACTAGGCAGGGGCACCTGGATGGCTCAATTGGTTAAGCTTTCAAATTTTAGCTCAAGTCTTGATCTCAGGGTCTTGAGTTCAAGCCCCATATTGGGATCTATGGTCATAAAGCCTACTCAAAAACAAACAAACAAAACTAGGCAAACTTATAAAAAGAACCACAAAGGACCTGCAGAAGTAAAAATATAATCAATTAAAGACTCAATATAATGAACTGGGGATAGGTACATGAATTTTTATTATTATTTTATAAACTCTGCATAAGTATTATAAACAATCATATATATAGTATACTTCCACATTTAAAAAACCTAAATGAACAGGTTAAATGGTAACAAAGTACACTTAAAGAGAAAATTAGCAGCTGAAGAAAAAAACATTGTAGCAAAGACAAATAACAACAAAAAATATAAAAGATAGGTCAAGAGACATTAAGAATGAACAAGTCTAAGAAATATTTAATTGAACTTTCACAAGATTGTTTTTTATCAATGATACTATCCTTCTGTGCCATCTGGTCTAGAACTTAAATACTTTGTGACTTGTATCTCTCCTTTATTCGACTGAATCCATCATCAAATGCTACAAGCTATTTTCTCAAAATACCGGTTTCATTCTTTCCTTTTGATCTCAGTACTGCTACACTGCTCTAAACCCTTATAATAGCTCCCGTTTATTGAATACTTCCTATGTTCCAGGCACCATGCCAACTGCTGCTTTACAGAGTCTGTCTCATTTAATCCTTACAAGAGTGCTATGAAACAGGTATCATTATTCCCATTTTATAAATAAGGAAACTGATCCTTGCCTACTTTACTGAGGTTGCATACATAAGTGGTAGAATCAGGATTTGACCCTCTAGGCAGTCTGACTCCAGTTATGGCACCTTAAACAAGCCACTGTGGCATAAATCTATGTTGCTTAGATTACAAAAAATCATCTCACAGCCAGGCTAACTCTAGGCTCTCCCCACTATGACCCATCCTTCTTAGAATTCTGCTATTAACAAATAACTCCCTTACATACAAAATCGCAGTGAATCTCTATCTTCTATTAGTTTAAGTCTAAGCTGTTATGTCTTTCTTTCAAGATCCTGGTTATAAGCATATTTTACAGTCCTTCTAACATGATCTATCCACTCAAAATCAGTTCAATCTTCTCAATGCTCTACAAAGGTATTTATCATATTTTGTCTTTTGAATTCCTATAAGACTTAGAACTTTAGATCTGCGAGTATTTTAACTGTGAAATTAATATTACTCCTCAAAAGCATAAGAAATAGATTTAGGGACCCTGGGTGGCTCAGTGGTTAAGAAACAGACTTTGGCTCAGGTCATGATCTTGTGATTCATGAGTCCGAGCCCCGCGTTGGGCTCTGTGCTGACAACTCAGAGCCTGGAGCCTACTTCAGATTCTGTGTCTCCCTCACTCTCTGCCCCTCCCCTGCTCACGCTATCTCAATCTCTCTCAATCTCTCTCTCTCAAAGAATGAACCAACATTAAAAAAAAAATTTTTTTTTTAAAGAAAAGAAACGGATTTAAGAAGTAGCAGAAGGGATAATTTGTTTGAGAGGAGCTTCTGAATGGAAAAGTTAAAAAAAATGAATTAGTCATAGTAATCAACTTCGCCTTACACATCCTTTCGACTCCTGTTTATACTGGTTTGATCTGAAAAGAGACACATCTTATACCTGTAGTAATTGAGGTGTAAACAGATGAAATCTCCTATTGGCACTGGGTTCCAAAGTGCACATTTTGATGGAGGAAAGTGGAAAGGTACCATTCTGCTTGTAGGAAACCTTTAAAAAGAAATTTAAATCAAAGCACAATGAAAAGCAAACTTGGCAGAAATTTTATAAGAAAGAGTTTAAAGTTAAATGATGAGGGGGCACCTGGGTTGTGTCTGACTCCTGATTCTGGGTAGGTCATGATCTCATGGTCGTGAGATCAAGCCTCATATTGCACTCTGTGCTGAGCATGGGGCCTGCTTGGGATTCTCTCTCTCTGACTCTCCCCTGCTCACCCAGTGTGCTCATATGCACTCACTCTCTCAAAATAAATAAACACTAAAAAAAAAAAAAAAACAGAGTTAAATGATGAGGCTTATCAAACTACTTTTGTAATTTAAATTTTGTTTAATGTTTATTTATTTTTGAGACAGACAGAGACAGAGTATGAATGGGGGGAGGGCAGAGAGAGAGAGGCAGACACAGAATCCGAAGCAAGCTCCAGGCTCCGAGCTGTCAGCACAGAGCACAGCACAGAGGGGCTTGAACTCGCAGACCGTGAGACCATGACCCGAGCCAAAGTCGGATGCTTAACCGACTGAGCCACCCAGGTGACCATTTTCATAATTTTAAAAGAGCTTAAAAATATTTTTTAAAAGTTAAAAAAAAAAAAAAAAGTAACTTTATTTCAAGAGAATAAGTATTCAAAATTTAGGTATAGCTTTTCCCTATCCTTTTTTTCCTATGCATACAGAAATTTATGTACACATGTTTAAAAAAAAAAAAAAAAAACCAGGAGGGGTGCCTGGCTGGTTGTCAGTAGAGCATGCAACTCTTGATCTCAGTGTCAGAGTTCAAGCCCCACATTGGGCATGGTGCCTACTTAAAAAAAAAAAAAAAAAGCAATTGGTAGCATCCATTCTATATATCCTTTTTAAATAACAGAGAAATAAGTATAAACCATGAATTTACATTTAAATTTAAAATTAGAGGCACCTGGGTGGCTCAGTCAGTTGGGCGTCCAACTTTGGCTCAGGTGATGATCTCACAGCTCGTGGGTTAGTGCCCTGAGTCAGGCTCTGTGCTGACAGCTTAGAGCCTGGAGCCTACTTCGGATTCTGTGTCTCCCTCACTCTCTCTGTCCCTCCCCTGCTTGTGCTCTGTCTCTCTCTCTCTCTCTCTCAAAAATAAATAAACATTAAAAAAAATTAAATTTAAAATTAAAATGCTATCCTTCTGAATTAATTTCTAGATAGTATCTAATAAAATTATGAAAAGCACAAAAACTTAATACAGTCTTTATTTTTCAGTGGTTCCAAACTTGGTATCTTGGGTCCTATCACTTAAGTTTAATTACTGAAGCATCAAAAGGACATCATTATAATTCCTTAGCAAAGACTCTAGAGGCAGTGTAAAGCAAGGCTTCAATGTTAAATCATACAGAGTGCCATCACAAAGTTTATTTTACATAAGTGAGGGACATGAGAACACCACAATAAGAAAAAACAATGGAAAGAAAGGACTGGGGAAAAAATAGCTGGTCACACATAATTAAAGCAAGAAAGGGACGCTTGCCAGGCTCAGTCAGAAGAGCATGTGATTCTTGATCTTGGAGTCATAAGTTCAAGCCCCACATAGGTGTAGAGATTACTTAAAAATAAAATCTTTAAGGGGCGCCGGGGCAGCTCAGTCAGTGAGGCATCTGACTCGACTTCGGCTCAGGTCACGGTTTCAGTTCTGAGACTGAGCCCCACGTTGGCATCCATGCCCAGCATGGAGCCTGCTTAAGGTTCGTTTTCTCCCTCCCTCCCTCCCTCCCTCTCTCTCTCTCTCTCTCTCTGTCTCCCCCTGACCCTGCCCCTTTCCCACCCAAGTGCACTCTCTCAAAAAAATTTTTTTGTTTTATTTAAAAAATTAATAAAATCTTTAAAAAGAAGTAAAAAAAAATCAGGAAAGTTCTGACAGTGTATCATGTATTAAGGATACCTTATTCTAGACTCTAGACCTTACTTTTACATTATCAACTGATGAAGCTTCTCAACTAAAATACTAGCCTCATTTTACTGATTACCTACTACTGAGCACTTTACGTACACAGGCATCCTACTGAGCACTTTACATACACAGTATGTCTCACTAAAACTATTCTAGAAACACTTTATTATCCATTTTATAGATAAAAAACTGTAACTTTCCTAACTTCATACAACAATTAAGTAGCAAAGCTGGGATCTTAATCTAAGTGTGGCTAATTTGGAGTTTATACTTCTAAAAGCTGAATGGTATAGTGCTTTAGAACCTGGGTTCAAATTCTCGCTCTACCACATTGCTAGCTGTATGTTTTCAAATCCACGTCTAATTTGAATTCATAATATCTATGAGAAGGATTTTTAATCTCCTATTTTTGAAATGAGGCCATAGTCTGAAATTGAGAAATCTGTTCAAGGTCACAAAGCTAGTAAGTAACAAACAGTTTATCTATGTTTCTATATCTAATATATTTATCACTTATCAATTGAGAGGCAGTATGATGTGGTGGGTGAAAGCAAAATGTGGTGGAAGTCAATTGTTTAGGTCTGAAAACTTGTTCCAAAATCTGTTAGCTGTGTGACCTTGATCACATTACTTATGTCTCTGTGCCTCAGTTTCCTCATCTGCTGAACAGAATAATACTGGTATCTCCTGGTAGTTACACTGAATATTAAATGAGTCAATATATGTAAAGGTTTAGAGTAGAAGTCACATAAGGTTTAAATCCTGGCTATAACACTTACCAACTGTATAACTTTGGGTTGGTTAATCTCTCTACACTATAGTTTCCTCATTTAAAAAAAAGGCGGGGGGGGGGGGACTGGATAATAACAGTACCTACACCTCATAGATTTGTTGTGAGGATTAAATAAGAATAGTGCAGGTAATGTGCTTAGCACAGTACCTGGCACATAGCAAAATTTCAAGAAATGCTGCTATTAGTCCTTTTCTTAATCTAAGGTATGCAGGTAGACTTTAGAGGCACAAACAAAATTTTTGATAACAAAATTTTGTGGTACAACATTTTACAGGTATGCATATAAGAGTTTTTTCTTAGGGAAGGGGATTCATGTTATCAGATATTCAAAGGAGTCTGTAACCCCAAATTAACTCAGAACTGCTGCTCTAAAGCCCAGAGATTACTGAAAATCAGAGGTCATTAAGTTAAAAAAAACAAGAGTTGAGTATTTTAGGAATAATCAGTTTATTTTTAATTTTTTTTTAAGTAATCCCTACACTATGTGTGGGGCTCAAACTCATGACCCCAAAATCAAGAGTTGCATAACCTACAGATTGAGCCAGCCAGGTGCCCCAGGCAAAATGTGTAGTTACCTAGAATGTAAGGCATGAATCTGACTCAATAATATTATCTTACCTGGAATATAAGAAATGAATTTGACTCAATAATAAATAAAAAAGAGAACGTATTGACTTGTTGCAAGCACAACAAGTTCTTCCAAAGAACAGAAGTTGACAGATTTTCAAATAACAGGTGGCAGTAGGATAAAACAGAAGGGTCAAAATTAAGCAAAAGGATTATGATAGCCTCTTTGGGTTATGTTTCCCATTGTCTTCAAAAACACCTGGCACAAAAGAAAAATACTGAGAATGAAGGTAACTCATGGATGTAGTTATAGTTTAGAAGAAAAAAAATTCACATGTCACCATTAATTGTTCCTCCCTGGGGGAAAAAAAGAATAATGAATGATCAAACAGCTGCATAACACAAGCCAATTTGCCTTGTCCCCATAGTATTGACAGATTGCGAAAATTAGGGGACAGGTGGCAAGCTCCTCCTTCCTATTCCACATGAGTGGGGAAAGGCTTAGGGACATTTAAAGAAACTTCGTACATCCAATGTGCAATTTTTCCCATCAAGGATTAGGGTTTAAACAAGGGAAGGAACCTAACCACTTTCTCATTTGTCTAGGATGTAAATAAGTATGTACGTGATTTTTAGCCCCAAGAAATCAGGTTCTGTTTCCCATCAATAAAGATGCTCTGTGAAACCAAAAAAAAAGGAGGTAGGAATGAAACTGATATTTACTAAGTGCCTACTATGTACCAGACCCTTTATTTTAGTGTTCTTATTTAATACTTCACAATAATCTTCTGTTACATAGAGATTACTATCCCCCATTTACAGATGAGGAAATTGAGGCTTAGAGAATTAATTAACTTGATCAAGGTCACCCACCTACCAAGTGGTAGAGCTAGGATATGGAACCAGATTTTCCCAATTGGAAAGTTTGGTTTTTTTTCCCATTCCAACCTATCTTTCCAACTTATGAGAAGCAGTTAAAAAAACATTTTGTGAAACGATTTCTATACCTGGTATTCATCTGGGGCCCTGTAAGAGGATATCTAGGCTCCATGATAGTTGGTGAATGATGTATTCAATATCAAATGCTCAGTATCCTAAAGAAGTAAAGAGAATGTTACTAATGAGTGACAAAAAAAAAAAAAAAAAGAAAGAAATACGATTTAACCACATATTAACAGAAGTGTAGGCAAAATTAGGTAACTTATATTAAGTACTTTCATTTATAGAATAGTAAGATAAAATGCTCATGGATTCTGAACATTTTCATACTTTCTAGTCATTTTGCCTATAAATTAATATTAACATTTATTCTAGGCAGCAATACCTACCAATGTATCTATTCATTAAGGAAAGCACAGATTCTGGGTTACCTGGGTGGCTCAGTCAGTTAAGTGCCCAACTTCAGCTCAGGTCATGATCTCAAGGTCTGTGAGTTCAAGCCCTGCATCAGGCTCTCTGCTGTCAGTGCAGAGCCTGCTTCAGATCCTCTGTCCCCTCGGCACCCCCCCCCACCCCGCCCCTTTCCCACTCACATTCTCTCAATGATACATAAACATTATAAAAAAATAAAGAAAAGCACAGATTCTTAAAAAAAAGAATGAAAGAAAAGCACAGATTCTGTTCACAAGATCCTCATAACCATTTAGTAAGCTAGGTATAGTAGGGCAGGCAATACTTAATACATGAAATTTTGACCAAAAGTGTCATAATATTCAGAAAACCACAAAACAGGACATAGGGACAACTTGAACTAGATATTTACTGGATCTGTAATGAGGTTAACAAATGTTAAATCTCATGGAGATGGAAGACAAATATTACATCCCCACAAACTGACTTGTTCCCGTGAAAAATCAGTGGTCTTTGTTTGGCTGCACATGCCCTCTCTGGGTACTTCTTTTCCACTGCCATTGCTTCCACACCCACCTGTACATAGCAAACTTTCAGCTTCCATCTCTCTTCTAAGTTTCAAAACTGTATTTCTAATTGCCCGCTGGGTATCTTCATTTAAATATTATCAAAGCAAAATACAGGGCTAGTCCTTTCTTTACAGTTCAGTATTTCCTATACTCTTTTATTAGGTCTTAGAGTTCTTTAGGCTCTGTACATTTCACTTCAATTTTAGCAAGAAGGAATCGTCTGAAGCAAGATAAGAGAGGAGAGTTACGAATGCAGGTGCAGAAGAGATTTTTCAGACAAAGCCAGAGGCTGAAATTATTTACTATAATAAAATCTTATTGAAAGTGCTCTTGTAAGGTTGATAAAAAGTCCCTCTTGGAGACATCTGGACTTCATGCATCTTCTATAGAATGAAGGCTTTAAACTTGAAAGCCCTTCTACACCACTTGGTTGTTACGGATAACAGTATTCAGATTGATAACTAACTGTAGGTAATATATGAAGTGCCATCTTTCTTCAATAAACAAGAATCTTAAACTTGTCTCTTCTTCCTTTATGTATTAGGATAAAAAAATAATGTTGACCTATCTCTCATATTTAAACAATACATGAGTTTATTTTTACAGTATCACGTAAGCAGTGAAAGCTAGTGAAACTGAACCCACACAACACTTATACCTAGCAAAATATATTCCCCTCGGATAATGGCATGCATCATGGTTTATCAAAATGGAAACCCTGAAGGCATCCTTACCTCTTCTTCCTCCCTCTTTCCCACATAAATTCTGTCTTTCCATCTCTACCACGGTAGTTCCTGACTACATCAACTCTCACCAGATTTACTGAAAAGTCCCCACAGTGCTCCTAGAAGGGTATTTATGCATATCTGACCAAATTACTGCCCCTGCTTTAAAAGCTGATGGCTCTTGTTTAAATACAGAACAAAACACCTCCACGATCTGGCCCCACTCTACTATTCCAACCTTATCCCTCATCCACTCATCCTACATTCCAATCAAATTGAACTACTTACAATCCCCCGAGTTTGGGTGTCTTTTGCACAGGCTGTCCCTTTAACTTGAAACGTCTTGGTAAATCCCCCTCACCCTTCACAATCCAAATCGAATGTCACTTCCTCTGGAAAACCATCTCCTAAACACCGCCTGTGTTCACACACATAACATTTTCACACTTTATTGTTCACACATTACTCCCAGTAGACCGCGAACTGCAAACACTAACTGATCCCTTACCAAGAAGCCATCTGAATTAGATGTGAGAAACACAGGAGCGAACATGCAGGGCTTCAGTCCACAAATTTTCATAGTAAAAACACCTTTAAATGGCACGTTATCGACCGCAAACCTCTTTCACATACCTAAGGACAAACGATTCATAGGAAATTCACGGTCCGCTTAGTTTATTTCTTCCACTAGTTCCCCTTCACGTCATCAGCCCCAGGCTCCAGGAGCACTGAGAAGCCACCACAAGGCCCTGAATGTAGCCCACCGTCCTTCTCCGTGCTCCGCTGCCGCCCTTCGGGAGAATCCGCGACACAACGCCCTACTCACCGCCACCGCCGCCCAGCGGGGTCTGTTTGTTGGGCCGGAACAGAGGTCGGCTCCAAGGAGCGCCGCTGCCGCCTCCGCCCCGCCTCTAGGACGTTGGGGTCGCGGGAACCAAGGCGGCAAACACAAGCTCGGTAAACCGAAGTCCGCGCCGCGCCTACTGACTGGTCAGAAACCCAACCCTTCAGGGACAGGGGCGGGGCTAGAGGCAACGCGCACGGTCGCCGAGGCGTGCTAGTACGCTAACCAATCAGCTCTCTGCGCCGTTCCGGTGCTTGACCAATCCCAAGCCTCACTGGAGAAATAGGGGCGCCATCGGCTCTCCACGATCAGGATCCGGAGGATTTAAACACTTCATTTTGGTCAACGGTTAAGTTCCGGGCAGGGGAGGACATTGCGCAGGCGCAATGAAGAACTTAAGCCGATATAGTGAGGGTGGCAGAGGAAGCCGGAAGTGCTTGTTGTGCTGATTGTTGGTGGGAGGTTAGAAGCGAATCAAACCGTTTGCTTGAAGGAACAAAAGAGAGGAGTTAGATCTCTTTTAGTTTCTTTCCTCTTTTTTTTTTAAATGTTTATTTTATTTTGAGAGAGCGTGCTTGCGAGTGGGGGAGGAGGGTAAAGAGACAGGGAGAGAGAGTCCCGAGCAGGCTCTGCACTGTTAGCACGGAGCCCGGGCTCCATCTCCTGAATCGTGAGATCGTGACCTGAGTCGAAGTCAGGAGTCAGATGCTCAAATGACTGAGCCACCTAGGCGCCCCTCTAGTTTCTTTCCTAAGAAGAATCCTCTCTGAATAACAACAAAAATTTTCTTTTAAATGTCTTACCGTTGAGGGGCTCCTGGATGGCTCAGTTGATTGATTGAGTGTCCAATTCTTGATTTCGGCTCAGGTCATGATCTCAGATATTGAGGTGGAACCCCTTGTCGGGCTCTGTCCTGAGTGTGGAGCCTGCTTAAGGTTCTGTCCCTCCCTCTCCCTCTGCTTCTCCCTCAAACATGTGCCTGTGCCTGTGTGCATCGTCTCCCCCTCTCCCCCGCCCCCCGCCAATAAATAAATAAATTCCTTACTATTGAGGAAAAAAATAACGTGGCTTAAATTTATAAACCATTTATATTTAGTGTCTACAACTAATGTTGGTAATTGGGCCTTTTCTGTCATTTTTTATATGGTTGTCCTGCAACAACTGAAGTAGGTATTAGTATCCCTATTCAACAAACGAAGAAATGTAAAAGATGATACAGCTAATTAGTGCAGAGTCAGGATTCCAAATGCCACTTAACTTTCTTCTACATTCCATTTCTGTTAGTTTCCTGAGCAATATGGGAGCGTCAAAGTCGAGATGTGTTTGTAAGCTGTATTGTTCTGAAGGAGCTCACCCTTTTGAGGGAGTGAAGACACTCTCCTGAAAAATGTATCAAACTAGCCAAGAAATATATGCTATATAGAATGTCATTCTCTGCTTTCCTGGAAAAATTCCTAGAATCTAAGGCATACATTTTAAGAGAAACGATGGTGAGTTCCTCAGTGTGAGAGTAGGAAGAGCCAGTGATGCATGTCTGACAAAGTGTTGGCAAACCCAATAGGGAACTTTGGAGCAAAGATTGTCCATTAGAGGAGCCCCACATTAGGCATAAATGGCTAGAATCCTTGCTGCGTTCAGTCATTGCCTGGGCCTTCCCAGAGAAAGCAAGCACTAAGGCAGATTCAGAAGGGCACAGCAAGAGGCTGACAGCTAAGTATATACTCTGCATGTGATTGGCATGCTCTTTCTGGAGAGAAATCCAAGTGACATGCCTTGATGGCTGTCATGAGTTATGTTAAGTGCAAAGTCCCTGGGGTGGGATCTTCCTGGCATCTTTCAAGGAAGGCCAAGTAGGCTAGTATGTCCTTAGCAAAGTGACTGAGGAGAAGAATATTAAGGGTTGAAGGGGGAGACGGTGTTGGTAAACCACACAGGGCCTTAGAGGCCATGATAAGGATTTGGCTGCACTTTTGAGTTAGATAGGAAGCCTCTGGAGTATTTTGTTTTATTTTTTAAAGTTTATTTATTTTGAGAAAGAAAAGGGGGAGGGGCAGAGAGAGGGCAAGAGAGAATCCCAAGCAGGCTCAGCAGTGTCAGCGCAGAACCTGACGCAGGGCTCGATCCCATGAACCATGAGATCATGACCTGAGCCTAGATCAAGAGTTGGGCACTTAACTGACTGAACCACCCAGGTACCCCTACTGGAATATTTTAGAAAGGGGGCTGACATGATCTGATTTTAGGTTTTGGAAGGACTACTGTGGTTGCTACTTTGAGAATAAACTGTAGGGAGCAAGGGGAAGCAAGGAGACCAGTTAGAAAGCTGTTGGAATGACCAAGGGGAGACAATGATGGTGGCTTGAACCAAAATGGTAGCATTGGCGGTGGTGAGAGGTTGTTGGATTCTGGATATGGTTTGAAGGTAAAATCAACAGGATTTGATTACAGATGGAATTTAGGATGTAAAAGAAAGGGACTTTGTGTGGGGCCCTCATGATCTATGGTTTTCTTTAGAACTACTTTAAGATATCTGAAAGAGAAATGTAAGATGAGCTGATACGAATCAGACAAAAAGGAAAGGATGAGTGTAGCACATAATTCCCTACTCCTTAGGTGTGTGCTTGGCATAGTGAAATCCTTCCAAAGTGTACAGTATAGAAAGGATGGAAGGAAAGAGTAACTTTACAGTGGGTAAACAACCAAAGCTACTTCAGCCAGGTGACTAACGCCAACATTAATCGTCATACGTCATGTTGATAGTATGTCCACTGGATACGCTGTGTTGAAAACAGCTCTTTACCTTTGTGGTCCTCCTTTCAGTAACCTATAGACCCAGTTGTATTCTGAGAAAAACACTGGACAAATTCTAATTGTGGGGAATCCTATAAAATACCTGACCTGTACTTTTCAAAACCATCAAGGTTGTCAAAAATAGGGAAAGTCTGAGAAACCAGCCAAGAGGAGCCTAAAGAGATATGACAACTAAATGTAATGTAGTCTCATGGATGGAATCGTGGAACAGAAAAATGACACTAAGTTAAAAACTATGAAAATCTGGATGAAATGTGGACTTTAATTCATAATAATGTACCAATATTGATTCATTAATTGTAACAAATGTACCATACTAAATATAAGATGTTAACAATAAGGGGAAACTGTGTGTGGCGTATATGAGAACTCTGTACTATATTCTTAATTTTTCTGTAAATCTAAAACTGTTCTAGGAAATAAAGTCTACTAAAAAGAAAAAAGGAAGGGACACGTGGGTGGCTCAGTCGGTTAAGCATCTGACTCTTGATCTTGGCTCAGGTCATGATCTTGCAGTTTGTGAGTTTGAGCCCCACATCGGGCTCTGCGCTGACAGTGCAGGGCCTGCTTGGGATTCTCTCTCTCCCCCTCTCTCTGCCCCTCCCCTGCTCTCTCTCTCTCTCAAAATAAAGAAATAAACTTTAAAAAAAATTAAAAGAAAAATATAAAAGGAAGGGGCAATAGGAGAGTTGAAGCATATGCTAATTTTTTGAGCAACAATAAAATAAAAAGTATTTTTTGCTTAATAACTCAAATACTAATAAAACTTTAATTAAACATTTTATTACCACTGGATTTTTAAGCAGGATATACATTTAATGATATACATAAAATAGATATTTTTCAAATTAAATGATGAGAAAAGTAATTATTTATTTTAAGATTGGAATGACTCAGCCTTATATTTAGGACAGCTTAGAGGTGCCTGCCTAAAGGACCTACTGCCCCAGATATTAAAAAAAATTTTTTGAGTTTTGTTATAATATAACAAGCACTGGCTTTGGGGATCTGGCCTCAATTCTGCCATTTAATCTCTCTAAGATTGACTTTCCTCATTTGCACATTGTACATCATCATAAAAAAGAGTTAATGAGTGTGAAAGTTAATTAAAGTTAATTAAAAGAATACCTATATATTATTATTTGTCCAGTTATATTCACCACGGACAGTGTTAATAAATGAGCAACACATTCATAGAGATTAAGGGAATTGATTTGTATTTGTAAATTAAAGAATTACAAATTTGTAATTGTAAATTAGAGAATAAGCTGAGGGAAATAAAATCTACAAATGCCATTCCAAGGATCTACTATGCAATGACATAGGGAATTGGAAGGATATGACAAACATAGAACAAGGAAGGCACAATTCTATTTTTGTTAATGTTTATTTATTTTTGAGAGAGAGTGAGAGAGAGAGAGAGAGCAAGCAGGGGATGGGCAGAGAGAGAGGGAGACAGAGGATCCAAAGCTGGCTCTATCCTGACAATGGAGAGCCCGACATGGGGCTTGAACTCATGAATCATGAGATGATGACCCGAGCCAAAGTTGGACGCTTAACCAACTGAGCCACAAAGGCCCCCCAAGGAAGGCACAATTTTAAAGGTGGGGTAATAAGAGGTAATTATCCAAAGCAAATATAAATTATTATTAGATTTCAGGCCAGTTTGAATAGACTGAATATATACTATGCTATTCTTTAATCCCCATTTTTATATATTTATGCCATTTCAAGACTGTATGGAATTGCTCTGGTTATAGGTCCCCACAGAGAAAAGCTACAGGCCATAATTTTCAAATTTGCAAGTGCTTTAATTTGCTTCACAGAGAATCATTTCTAGTATGTCATACTTTTTAAAAAAATATATGAGTTTGTTGACAATGCTAAAACAGGAAAAAAAATTGTAAAGGGCAAAGTTCATCCAAAATTCTACATCCTAACACATCAGTTGTTTTTACTTTACCTTATTCCCTTTCAGTCACTGTCCACATGACATAGTCTTTATGATTACATTGGGTACATATTCAGTGTCATAAACCCTGGTGTGCCTGCTAGAAGTCTGAGAGAATTAAAGAGCAATTGTTATCACCAGGAACAGGGAAGTTGGAATCAGTTATCAGTTCTGTTACTCAATTTCTCCAAACACCAATTTTCCCTTTCGCTATTTACACTTCTGAGCCAAGCTAGACTACTGCTCTTTAAAAATAACTATAGCTTTGCTTTTTTTTTTTTTTTTTTTTAATGTGCAGCGTGGAGCCCAATGCCAGGCTTGTCTCATGATCTTGAGATCAAGACCCAAGTTGACTTATTTTACTTATTTTTTAAAAAATAGGGGCACCTGGGTGGCTCAGTCGGTTGAGTGTCCGACTTCAGCTCAGGTCATGATCACGTGGTCTGTGAGTTCAAGCCCCTCGTCAGGGCTCTGTGCTGACAGCTCAGAGCCTGGAGCCTGCTCTGGATTCTGTCTCCCCCTCTCGCTGCCCCTCCCCCGCTCATGCTCTGTTCTGTCTCTCAAAATGAATAAACATTAATTTTTTTTAATTTAAAAAATAAATAAAAATAAAAAATAATCTTTGTGTGGGGCATCTGGGTGGCTCAGTTGATTGAGTGTCCACCTTTGGCTCAGGTTATGATCACACAGCTCATGAGTTCGAGTCCCGCGTCATGCTCTGTGCTGACAGCTGGGAGCCTGGAGTCTGCTTTGGATTCTGTGTGTCCCTCTTTCTCTGCCCCTACCCAATTCATGCACTGTCTTTCTCACTCAAATATAAATAAAACATTTAAAAATTTATAAAAAAATAATAATCTCTACACTCAACTTGGGGCTCGAACTAGTGACCCCGAGATCAGCAGTCACATGTTCTGCTGACTGAGCCAGCCAAGTGCACCTTATTTTACTTTTTTTTTTTTTTAACTTGGATTGCTTGGAATGAAGACAGAAATGATCAAACAACACACACAGTTAACTTCTCTAAAATTATTTGCTTAACTGAGTCAATGTAAAATCATCCTGATTTCACAGGCAAGGAAACTATAGGTGTAATCACCCTACCTATAGTTTCAGAGTTAATTAGCAAAGACACTGTAGGACCTGCCAAGACAATCTCCCTTCACTGCTCAGCCTGCCATTTTACAGTATAGACCTGACTGAGCTCAGCTGACACACTCCTGAGAGGTTAGGCATATTGTCTGTTGTTAGGTTTGACACATCAGCTTTTTAAAGGCCATATTTCCTTTAACTAATGTTCTCAGAATCTTTGATAAAAAGGTCCTTTGAGAAAGCATTATAGCAAGAACCATATCTGCAAAAAATGCAAATCTAAGTAACAGGAATCTTCATTTTAGAAACTCCATGAAGCATCAGGTTATGTAACACACTAAGTGTCTGCCAGGAAATAGATTACAATATAATAGGTGGCAATGAAGGCCTGAATGCAAAACATATGGCCTGTCATTCACCCTTCTATGCCTCCACACACCAGGTCTTTGTTTCATCACCCAGCCTGATCCTACAAACCAGTTCCTACATATAGGCAAGAAAGGTGTTTTTGGAATTACAGGGAAGTAGCTGCCAAAGGTCATCACAAGTAGAACTTGAGTGGCAGCAACCAAATTAGTCAAAATCTTCCAAGGACCTCGGAGTAGTACCCTTAAGAGAGTGAATCATATTGTAAAAAGAGCAGGTTGTCATGCTGTACAAAGAGTAATCAGACATGGTCTCTTCCTTCCAGGAGTTTTGTTTTTTTTTAATGTTTATTTTTTTTGAGAGAGAGAGAGAGAGAGAGAGAGAGAGCATGAGTGGGGGAGGGACAGAGAGAGGGAACACAGAATCTGAAGCAGGCTCCAAGCTGCCAGCACAGAGCCTGATGTAGAGCTCGAACTCACAGACTGTGAGATCATGACCCGAGCCAAGGTCAGACGCTTAACTGACTGAGCCACCCAGGTGCCCCTCCTTCCAGGAGTTTTAAATCTAGTATGGAGATACACAATATACTACAACAGAAGTAAAGGAGGGAAGGAATAGGTGTGTATGGGTGCTGCTGGTGGTGGTGTGTGTAGAAGCACAAAAGGGGGGCACCCAACCCAGTCTTGGGAATTTGGAAAGCTTCCTGGAGGAAATAAAATCTGAGGTGAATCCCGAAAAATGAATGGTACGTACCAGCAAAGAGGCATGGTCAAGAATGGGAAAACAAAAGTGTGGGAATAGATGATTTCTCTCTAAAGGGCAATTATGATAAATAGGACAGATATATGGTGACAAGACTCTATTTCTTAAGATCCTATAGAATTCCCTAGAACATAGCCATACCCTGGAAATAGTGGGCATGCACCGAATATATGCCCAAAAGACCTAATGTACTTGATAAATAAACACATATGGGTTGGAGTTAGTTTTGAGGACACCTCTTATTACACATTTTTCTGAGATCAGTCTTCTCATCTGTAATGAGAACTAAGTTGGAAGGGATTTTATGAGTATGGAACTTTTTATCTTATAAAGGGGTTTCTACTGTATAGAAAGAATGCAGATTTAAAGCCATCCACACGGAGTTTGTATTTAACTTTGCTATCTACTTCTTACGTGGTCTTGAACAAACTACTTCCACTTCCTGGCTGTTTCTCCAGCTGCAAAATGACAGTGCTAATGTCACAGCATTATGATGATTCTACAAGGCAAGGCTGATATGTAACACACAACTGGTAAGACCGTATTGGTGGTTAAAATAGTGCATTATTTTCATATGAGTTGGTATATAACTACTCCCCTGAGCACTTTGAGAGCCCTCCATCCCTCTCCTGGAACACCAAGGACCTCCCCATGATCCAGCAATTAGAGGGCTGATGCCTAGCAGAGCAATCTTGGCACAAAAATACCTACAGATATCCTGATTGTACTGATCATTAAAAGTTTGAATATCGGGGCACCTGGGTGGCTTGGTCGGTTAAGCGTCCGACTTCCGCTCGGGTCATGATCTCACGGTCCCTGAGTTCGAGCCCCGCGTCGGGCTCTGTGCTGACAGCTCAGAGCCTGGGGCCTGTTTCGGATTCTGTGTCTCCTTCTCTCTCTGACCCTCCCCCATTCATGCTCTGTCTCTCTCTGTCTCAAAAAATAAATAAACGTTAAAAAAAAAGTTTGAATATCATCCAAAAAATAGGCAATGTAAGTCAAATGCCTGGTACTTAGTGGATATTCAATAGATATTCATCAAATTTATTTAATCTATGAGTTCAATCTATGTGTTTAGCTAGGAAATGACCCTCTACTGGGTGACATCCTTTTATTCAGTATATAATTACTAAGGCATATTTTCATTGACTATCTGGTTGTTTGCATGTAGGTGGAATTCATTCTTTTCTCTGCCACCTCCAAGGAGTGGGAACACTGATCTAAGGCTAAAAAAAAAAAAAAAAGATTTCTTTGGGGACAAATTAGGACCAAGGTGCTAAGAGTTAGACCTTTCACAGTGAACAAGTAGAAGGGTTAAATGTTAAATTGTTAGAGTAGCATGGTGTCTTTTATGAATCTTTGGCTTGGCTCCATGGGACTGCCTGGTGTGGTAACATCCATGTTTGGAAAAACTCCTCCATGTTTGTCTTCTTTCTACTCATAGCACTACTCACACTGAACACTCCAGGTCAACGATGTGGGGGAAAGGGGGAAAGGGAGAAGACAGGGCTGGGTTCCCACACTAAGCATTTTACGTTGTGAGCCATTAAGTTTTGGGGTAGGTTTGTTATGTAGCAATAGATAACCAGAACAGGCCTAAAGTGCCAACAAATAAGAAATTGTTCTTCGGCCTAGGCTTGTTCTTCCTGAAAATAATTCCCTGGAAAACCCTTGGCAGAGATAGGTATATGGGTTTCACTTTTTTATTTATTTCCACACCAGTATTTTCCTTACTTGCCTCGCATGGTTGGCATAAAGAACTGGGCAAGGTACAAGACAATAAGTACTCAATCTATGGTGGTTATAGTTCTCCAGGGCGACTTAGAAAGAAAAGTCACCACATCTTGCTATATATAGGTATTCAATGACATTTTGGACCCAAACTCCTGTGTGGATTCCTTATTCTGGTGGACTCTCTCTTGGAATCAAGAAAGGCTACTTTTTTGTCTATGGCCTAATGCCTTCACTAAAAGCTTGTGAATAGCTTCCTAATCCCCTTTCCCACAGACCCCATATCTTGAACATCTTTCAACTTTAATTGCCAGGAGAGATACAGAAAAGACACTTAAGAGAACACGCACCAAGGAAAAGAAGGCACATTTGCTTACAGTATGGCCCTTTTTGTACTCCTACTCTCAGTGTTATGACCAAGTGTTCTTATTTTCAGCGGACTTATCTCTTAGCTCCTCTTCCCCAGGGGGTGGAGGGGCTCAGACAAACAAAAAAAGGAATATTGTGAAGGGATAGGAGTAAGCTATTAATCATAACGTTTCTTTAGCTGTGATAATCTGAGATATCCCATTCCCTCTTCCATGGTGGGAAGTAAAAGGTAGAAATGATGGCAAGGTGGGAATGCAAGCTGGTGCAGCCACTCTGGAAAACAGTATGGAGGTTCCTCAAAAAACTAAAAATAGAACTACCCTAGACCCAGCAATTGCACTACCAGGTATTTATCCAAGGGATACAGGTATACTGTTTCAAAGGGACACATGGACCCCGATGTTTATAGCAGCACTACCAACAATCACCAAAGTATGGAAAGAGCCCAAACGTTCATCGATGGATGAATGGATAAAGAAGATGTGGTATATATACATATATATATATATATACATATATATATACATATATATATATACACATATATACATATATATATATATATATGTATATATATATATATAATGGAGTACTACTCGGCAATCAAAAAGAATGAAATCTTGCCATTTGCAACTATGTGGATGGAACTGGAGGGTATTATGCTAAGTGAAATTAGTCAGAGAAAGCCAAAAATCATATGACTTCACTCATATGAGGACTTTAAGAGACCAAACAGATGAACATAAGGGAAGGGAAACAAAAATAATATAAAAACAAGGAGGGGGACAAAACATAAGAGACTCTTAAATATGGAGAACAAACTGAGGCTTACGGGAGGGGGTGTGGGAGGAGGATGGGCTAAATGGGTAAGGGGCACTAAGGAATCTACTCCTGAAATCAGTGTTGCACTATATGCTAAATAATTTGGATGTAAATGTAAAAAATAATAATAATAAAATTAAAAATAAAAAAAAAAGAAATCATGGCAAAGAAGGAAGTAGGAACCAAAAGGAGATGGGATCAGAGAGCAAAAGAAAAAGAATAGGGTGGGGAGAAGGACAGAAAAACAGAAATAATTGGGGAGAATGGTAGGAAATTAGAAATGGGGAAAGAAGGGGAAGAAAGATAGGAATAAGTTAAAAAAAAAAGGTGAGAGAGGAGGGAGTGAAGGTAGAATGAGATGGGGAAGAGGCTGGAAATACTGGGTGAGGGAAGGGGAAAGGAGCAGTAGAGAGGAAAGAGGCTGGGGGGCAGCCAAACAGAGGCTATACCACCTTCTTTCCCTCCTGTTTGCTATCATTTTCCAACCCTCTGGTCATTCTGTCTTCAACAACTTAGTTCCTCTTTCATAGTTTCTCTGTTTACTCTAATGCTCATTCATGCAGACTGCTTGGATGACAAATCTAACACTTTGGCCACCCAGTTCTAACCACAGGGCATGCTTTCTGCTCCAGCCTTCCATTCTCATGGTCTCACCTTGTTTGGGCTCATCCTGGATTTCAAAATCATCAAAAACTTACAATTTCCAATCCAAATATCAACTCGGCCAATTCCAAATATCCCACTCAGACCACCAGCATCTGTACTGCCAGTTCACTTGCTCAAGTACCCCACTGCAGCCATTCTTCAACATCAGTGCTTCTAATGCCTTGGCCCCCTCCTCACTCCCCTCCACGTCCCCACTAGCAGCCCTAATATGCCATAATTGGCTTTCTATATGTTTTTGTTTCCATATACATCATCACAAACATTCTCTTGAAAATACAATCTTGGTCCTCTCTCCCTCTGTTGTACTTGCTTGGCAAAAATCCAACCCTGGATGACCTCAAGAATCTGTCTTCTCTCTGCCTGCACCTGAACAAACACCTTCAATGATTTAAAATCCATGATCTCGGGGCGCCTGGGTGGCTCAGTCAGTTGAGTGCCTGACTCTCAGTTTCTGCTCAGGTTGTGATCTCATGGTTTGTGGGTTTCGAGCCCCGTGTCAGGCTCCGCACTAACAGTGCGGAGCCTGCTTGGGATGCTCTCTCTTTCTCTCTGTCTCTTTTTCAAAATAAATAAATAAACCAGGGCCTCTGGGTGGCTCAGTCTGTTAAGCATCTGACTTCAGCTCAGGTCATAATCTCATAGCTCGTGGGTTTGAGCCCTACATCAGGCTCTGTGCTGACAGCTCAGAGCCTGGAGCCTGCTTCAGATTCTGTGTCTCCCTCTCACGCTGCCCCTACCCACTCATGCTCTGTGTGTGTGTCTCTCTCTCAAAAATAAATAAACTTAAAAAAATAATAAAATCCATGATCTCAAATACCAAGTGAGCTTTTAATATCGCTCAGAAGTCATACTGATTGGTTTTCTAAAGAAAACCAACTTTTCCATTCTCAAAAAAGTGTCTATTTCATATCTTCTCTCCTCAAACATCCTACTTCAAAATCTTTACCTTCATCTAATGTTGCCTTTTCTTTACTGAGAAAATAAAATTTTCAGACAGGAACTCTTCCTACCTTCAAACTTTCCTGAAACTGTGCCCTTCTTGCAATTCCTATTGCCAATTTATGTGTTTGTTTCTTAAGATCTTCTAAGTCATCTAAGGCCCTCCATGTGCCCCTTGGAACCCATACGATTTTTCTTCTCAAGGGGTTACCTCTCTCCCTTTCTATCAAATCATTCCCAGGAACTTAAATACAAGGTCTAGTATAGCACTGCCCAATAGAACCTTTTTTTCTTTTGAAGTTTATTTATTTTAATTTTTTAAAATGTTTATTTATTTTTGAGAGAGCCAGAGCACGTGCAGGGGAGGGACAGAGGAAGAGGGAGACAAAGAATCTGAAGCAGGTTCCAGATTCTGAGCTGTCAACACAGAGCCCGATATGGGGCTTGAACTCATGAACCAGGAGATCATGACCTGAGCCAAAGTTGGATGCTTAACCAACTGAGCCCCCAGGCGTCCCTATTATATATTTAAATGTTTTATTTAATTTTTTGACGGGGTGGCAAAGAGAGAGAGAGGTGACAGCAGTGAGTCCGGTGTGGGGCTCGAACTCACAAAATGTGAGATCATAAACTGAGCCTAAGTCCGAAGTCGGACACTCAACTAACAGAGGCATCCACGTGGCCCTTATTTACTTTGGAGAGACAGAGGAGAGAGAGAGAGAGAGAGAGAGAGAGAGAGAGAGAACAAAGGAGGGCAGAGACATCGAGGGAGAGAATCCCAAGCAGGCTCCACATTGTTGGCGCAGAGCCAGATGAAGCGCTCCAACTCACCAACTGTGAGATCGTGACCTGAACTGAAATCAAGAGTCAGGCATTTGACAGACTGAGCCACCCAGGCACCCCTAGAACCTTTTGTAGTGGCTACATTCTGTATGTTCACTGTCCAATTCAATTGCCACTACCCCATGTGACCTTTGAGCACTTGAAATTTAGTGTGAACGAAAAACTGAATTTTGTTTTTAATATAATTAATTTAAATCGCTACATGTGGTTCATTCCTTGGACGCCTTTTCTTCTCCCTTAAGGTTTTTCTCTCACGCAGGCAGGCGAGAACTGGAGTTACAATTAAAGGGCTTCCCACTGCAGTTGGAATATAACCCCAACTCCTTTCCATAACCAAAGGGCCTGAACGACCTGCCTGGGCCTGACCCCCCCACTTTCCATCCTGTGCCTCATTCCTACAACTCAGGTCTCTCTGGCTTTTTCCAACACAAGCCATTTTAGGGTTTTTTGCACATGTTCTTCTTCTTGTGGGACCTATCCCAGTCTTTACCTGCTTTCGCTCTTTCCTATGCCCTATGTCTTGGCTTAAATGTTACCCGACTACCGCCTCCAAATTGTATCCATCCTTTGTTATTCTTCCGCTTTTTTCCTTCAAAGCCTGTATCGCTCTTTCTCCCTTCTTTTCTGTCATCTATCTATTCTTCCCTTGGCTTGTTCAGGTCGGCTGCCTCCCCACTGCAACTTAAACTCCTCGCAAACAGACAATAGGTTTTCTCTGTCGTGTGTCGCGTCGCACACTCCAGCACAGGCCTGTCAGACAAGGCGCGCGACGGGGACCTGCGCACTGGACGAACTGCCTGCGGAGGGATGAATGAGCCGGCTGAGGGGCGGGGACTAGTAGGGGCGCGGGCCCACACGGGCGGCGCCGGAGCGCAGCCGCCTAGAACGCAGCAGAGGCACCGCCCCTTCCGGCCGCGGCGCGGACGCCTCGGCAGCCACGGCGGCGGGGCCGCGGCGGACGCCGACTCGGCCCGCCCCCTTCCCCCCGCCCCGCCCCGCGCCGCCGCCGCCGGCCCGGCCGCTGTCAGCTCCCTCAGCGACCAAGACGGCCAAGACGCGGCTGAGACGCGGTGTATGCTGAGTCGCTGCGGCCGGAGGCTGCTGCACGTCCTGGGCCTTAGCTTCCCGCTGCTGACCTGCCGGCCGCTTTTCCTCTGGCCTCACCGCCTCATGAAACCGCTGGTCGTGTTCGTCCTCGGCGGTCCCGGGGCCGGCAAGGGGACCCAGTGCGCCCGCATCGTCGAGGTGAGGCCCGGGTAGCTGGCGCGCTCCCTGGGCTTGACCGGACGCCGGGTCGGCTTGTCCCGCAGCGTCGGGCGGTCCGCGCGCCTTTCCCCCCCCCCTCCCCCCCCCCCCCCCCGTCAGCCGCGGACTCAGCGGACTACTAGTCCCGGCGACCATCGCGTCGTCCGCGTGGCGGTGATCGAGGGTTCTGCGGTGCGCTGCCTGTCGGGACTCGTAGTCCACGTCCCCTCGCCGCGGGGGGGGGGGTGCCCAGAAGGGAGGGGGACCGCTTGGGGTCGCTTTGTTCCTGCACCCCTCTCTCCTTAACGTTTTGGGGACCAATTTCATCCGGAGAGTGGGCTGGGAGGGGATCCGGAAGGATCAGCCTTCGGGGACCTCCGGCGCGCCGAGTTCAGTGTGTCACCGGTTATGGGGTGGGTGAAGGCGGCGGGAGCGTGGATTTAGGTTAGAGGCGGTGTGCGCTCGCAGCTGTGTGGAAGGGAGACCGGTTTGTCTGCTTGGCTCCTTCCCGCAAGCCCTCTAGAGACGCCAACATCTCAACTAACCTTACCGTGGTCTTAACCCTGGAAAGGAACCTCGGGGGACAGGGTGTTGCTTGAGGTAATAATCTGTGATCTGCCCGGAGCACTTTCCCGCTCTGTCAATGGCAGTACCGGCTCTGAGGCTCAGCCCAGATTCGTGTGGTCGGAAAAGCCGAGGAGCCGAGTCTGAGTTCAAGCTTCAACCTCTGGTCTCGCTGCCAACTCAGGCTTTGTCCTTGGCCAAGTCACTTCCTCTCTCCGAGTCTCAGTTGCGCTCTAGACCATAGGAGGCTGTGCACCCAGATTTAAACTCAATGTAAAATACCTCCCAACTCTAAAATTCTGTTACTTTTTTGTTGTTGCTTCACGGCGTGTTAAGGTTACCGGTTCAGTTCTGTTAATTTTCGAATAGATAACGTGGTTTGTGACACTGTGAGGAGTAAGGCTTATTGAAGAATCTGGGGAATGATGTTGGGAGTGAAGAAAAACAGGGTATCTAGAAACAAGAGACGACCGGCAGAGCTGTAAAACACCCAAACAATCCCTGTGAAACTCGGTGACCACAGAAGTTTTGACCCAGAACTTCTAAAATATTTCCCTCCTCTTTTCCAGAATATGGCTTATATTAGCTTTGGGCGTTCACTTCTCTCCTCTGTGTTCATACAATCCACTCCTGTCCTATATTCTCTAAAGAACATCTCTAAAGAAGATCGAATGGTAACATCTACTTCATTATGTTTTACAGCTGTCTTTATAATTATTGATCATTTTTAGAAATAAAGGTGGAACTATTTCAACCAAAAACATATTTTCTCCTTTTTTTTTAAGATTTTTTTTTGAGAGGGAGAGAAAACACGTGAGTGGGGGAGGGGCAGAGAGAGACTTCCAAGCAGTTTTGGTGCTGTGAGCACAGAGCCTCAGGCAGTGCCTGATCCCACAAATCATGAAATCATGACCTGAGCTGAAATCCTGTTCCATGCTTAATGGACTGAGCCACCTAAGTGCTCCCTCCCTATTTTTGTTGGTTCTTTCAACTTTTTAAGACTAGTGGCGATTGGATGATTTCAGGTTTGGGTTTTTTGTTTTTTAAATATATGAAATGACTCACATGTATATAGCACGATAGGGGAAGGAGAAAAGACTTCAGAACCAGACACATATGGTTTCAAACCCTTTGTCATTTACTATTTCTTCTCTTTCAAGATTTTTAAGTAATGTCTACACCCCACGCGGAACTCGAACTCTCACAACCCAGAGATCAGGAGTTGCCTGCTCTGTCTGCTTTACCAACTGAGCCAGCAGCCAGGTGTCCCCCCTCCCCCCTCTCCCCGGAAGTTGTTACTTTTGGCTGGCCCTCCTCTGTGAAGAGAGAGGAATAATACATATCTGGTATGGTATTTCCAGATATTAAATGAGGTAAAATATCTGGCACACATAGATGCAAATAATTTTTTTCTACATTTTGACTTCCCGTTTGTAATTTATGAGATTGGTTATTTTTACTTTGAAATAGTATTACTTTAAAAATTGGCTTATGGCTGCTATATTTGAATGCGTTTAAATATTTTGTTTCTGAATCATAACGTGGCTTTAAACATCCACATCCAAGCTAATAATAGTCAAATTACTCCACTGCTTTAAAAATAATCTACACATTCTGTAACTGGTATTTATTCTTTACTCTGTTCAGTTATGGCTAATATTTTAAACCTATTAATTATCAACTATAAATTTCCATAATTAAATATGTTTCATAATATATTATTTTTTAATATTTTGGCAATTATATGAGCTTAAATTGTTTTAAACTGTCATCTTCTTTCATGAAAATAGTTGCCATTGATTCCAATTGCCGTAAACAAGCTGATTTCTGCAAATTCCAAATAGTTTATAATTTAGCAATTGCTGTCTCCTAGCTGACTAAATTAAACAATGGAATGTCTAATGAGCAATTAAGGCAGAGGGCTTTTCTTTTCTTCTTTGTCTTTTGTATTTTGACCCAATATTTTATTTCATAGGCAAACAGAAGCTGAATCCTAAACAATTGTAATTTTGGGGACTAAGTTTTTTCTGTAAGGAAAGATTATACAAGTCAAGGTTAAATTCTCTATCTGTGATGCCAGTGCTAATTTAGCTCACAGGGTACCTGAAATGTGGCTGAAATACAATTTGAGGGGGTGAGTAATTATGTTGATTTCCAACTCAGGCTGCCAGAAGTACCTTTTTAGGTCTGGCTGCAGAATCAGAATATCTGGCCCTCCAGTGTCCTGGGGCATCGCAGTTAGTGATCAAGGCTGTAACTGGAGGGAAGCTGGTATATATGTAGGTATGTATGTATAATTTATCTATTACCTATCTGTCTCTTTCTTTTCTACCTCCTTTCCTCCCCTTCTTCCTTTCTTCTCTCCTTCCTTTTTTCCAAACTTCCTTCCTTCTTGCCTTGAGGTGAATTCTATCTCTACTACTTATGCTCCCAGACCTTGAGGGAAGAAAAGGCAAATCTGATATAGTATCATCTGAAAGTGTTCTCAACTGAGAAGGAATGATCTGAGGGAGATTTAGGGGTTGACTTTGCCCATTTACTTGTACTGGTCTTTGTCAGTTTTATTTATTTATTTGTTTGTTTGTTTTTTATTTAAGTTTATTTATTTATTTTTGAGAGAGAGAGAGAGAGCATGTGTGACTAGGGGAGGGGCAGGGAGAGAGAGAGAATCCCAAGCAGGTTTTGTGTTGTGCTGACACTTAACTGACTGAGCCATCCAGGCACCCCTGTTTGATTTTCTAATTGTTTCTAACTCTGTGTCCTCTTGTACTCTATTTGTTTTTGAAAATTGGCTGTTTTCTAAATCATGCAATCCTTTCAGGGATACTTCTCCTTTTTTAATTTTTAAAATTAAGCTTTACTTATATTGCTTTGACCCAAGAAAAATTATGATGCCATAACCTAAATTTGTCTTTCAAAATAACCCCAATTTTGCATGTGTTAGCCAGAAGGGATATTTTAACCTCTCTTTTAAAGGTGGTGGACATTTTGCTTACATAATGCTAAAGCATTACATTACTTTAGCATGTACATTGCTTACATTATGCTAAAGCTTATCTCCATGCCAAATTGCTTTCTCTAGTACCCTAAAAGGATTCTTATCATTTTCTGTTTTATAACTTTCTCCTGACCTGTATGGGGGAACTTATACTTTGTATGGTCCTCCTACCTACTATACTTAGAAATTTGGGGACGGTATTAAATTTAAACATGTAGAAATCAGAAAGTCGATTTTATTTATCTTTGTGTTTCCAGTGTGGAACATTGTGCTTGGCACTTAGTAAGGGCTTAATAAGTATTTGGTGGGGGGCGGGGGGAATGTTTTTTGAATCAGTTTTAGAGGACACTAATTTGTCCTAAGATGTAAAAAGTTTTAAGAATTTGGTCTTTAGGGGGCGCCCAAGTAGCAGTTAGCTCTCCCAATTTCAGGTCAAAAGTGCTTGAGTGAGACCTAACCCTGTCATATAAATATTTCTTATGTAACACTTCTGCTTACTCTCAGTGAATAAATGGTATGGTTGTGAAAATCTGCTGAGTATTCTAAAATATCCAAGCTCCTAATTCCAAATCCCCAAAGATTACCTCTCATAGAAGAATGATGATAGGATGATCCACTGGACATTAAGCTTGTTTAAGAATAGGCCTTTCTCTCCTTTTGGTGGGATAGGGTAGAGTAAGAGATAGGTTTTTTGTTTTTCTGGTTTTTTTTTTAAAGAAAGTTTAAATTATCTATAAAAGACATAGTCCACAGTATTCTTGACTCTTCTGAAATACCACCTTTTTATTAAAGGTGGTTGTAACTTAGAATTTTTTTTTTTTTTAATAAGAACTTGGAGGAGGGGAGAATATATTGAGATATTACTGTCATTACTTTTCGAAACTTCCTTTTTTCCTCCTGCTTTGGTTTTCAGTTATAAAAGCAATACTTACTTGGATGGGAAGAGTTAAATCTCCTCTAATTCTGATGTCACTCATTAGCTGTCTAGTATTAACTGCTTCCCCATCTCTCTCAATATTCTTAGAAATAAAAATACCAATATATGTTTTTTACCTCTAGATGGGATTTTTCTATTTTCTGCTGAATGTATCATGGATACATTTCAGGTCTTTACATACCTTTCAGGTCTTTACATATAGATTTAACCCATTCTTATTAGTAGCTGTAGAATATTCCATAAAATACATGTTTTATAGCATAATTGTACCTATTGATGGACATTCAGGATAGTCTGAAGGAATTGTTTTACTATTGCAAACAGTACTTCAGAAAACTTCCTTGTAAAAACAACAGCAAAAACAAACTTCCTTGTAAATATAACATTGCATATGGATACTATTATTTTTGTAAGTTAGGTCCCTAAAAGGATTGCTGAGTCAGAGGATATATGCATTTTTAATTTTAATCGATAATTCATTATCAGAATTCTTTTCAAAAACATAGTTATTACAATTCAATTAGCAGTGTATGATTCTTTATTAGCACTGGGTAGTTATCAATTTAATTTTTGCAAATTTGTAAATCTCCTTTCTAAAGTTTTTCTGAGTAAATTCCTTATTTTTTTCAAGATGTCCATAAAGAAGAAAAGGCATAATTTGAAAAATTTCCCCTGTCATTCATTCCAAAAACAGTTTTTTTTTTTTTTGTTTTTTGTTTTGTTTTTTTTGAGAGGTAGGTACTCTGATTGTTGCTGAAATGAATAAGGCTTAGATCCTGCTGTTGAGGGAAGTTTACAGTTTAGAGTGGAGTCAAGGAAGTTAATTGGTGACTACTACAGAATAGAGTGGTAAGTCCTATGATAGAAATAAACTAAATATACCATTAAATAAGGGACATTTCAATTTCAGTCCAGTGACTTCCCAGTGGGTCAGGGAAGTCTTCCCAGGAGAGGTGATAGCTCTGAACTCAATTTTTTTTTTTTTTTTTTTTGAAATTTATTGTCAAATTGGTTTCCATTCTGAACTCAATTCTGAAGGGCCATAGGAAAGAAGCAGCTAGGAGATGTGGGGGAGTAGAGAGTACTTAAAGCCCTTGAATAAGGTAATTTGAGGTTTCATTTTTGAGAAAAGCCTAAGGAGAGTAAACCTATATGAGACTGACCCAGAATACATTTCCTGAATGTAGACTGTGTGTTCTGTCTATGGGGATATAGGCTTCTAGGGGCTTTCAATTTAGTGGAGATAGACACACACTAACAGAATTTTATGAGAAAAGATATGAAAAACTTTTGCAGATATTAAAGTTTAACATTAAATTGTTTTAAAATTGTCTTTTAGTTTTACCTTAACTGTATTGTAATGTTTTAAACAGTGGGGACCTGGTCTTTTACTCCTCCTGCAAGGCGTTTGAAATGCCTGCTTATCCTTCAGATCTTAGCTTATACAGAGATTCCCAGATGTCCTCAGTTTATGGTGCCCTTAGTGTCTCAGTAATTTTTTCAAACCTAACCTGGTCCAAAAGAAATATCTAATAGTTGTATTTGTTAAGTAATTAGATCCGAACAATACTCAGGTATTTTCTAACAATTTGTGGTCCGTAGTTCCTGACTTACGGCTCCCACAAACCCTTGGAATTTCCTAAGTGTTGAGCATTACAGAAATGTTTCTTGTTGTGTTAATGAAGTGACTTTTGGACCCCACCTAAGGGCTGGAGCTGGTTGCCAGGAAAACCAACCAAGTCATCAGAGGGTTGGAACGTTCAGTCTCGCCCCTCCCTCTCCCCTCCAGGGAGAGGAGTGAGCTTGGATGTTTAATCACTTGCCAGTCACCAGTGATTTAATCAAACATGGCTATGCAAGAGGCTTCCAAAAAAACCCCAAGGTCTGATTTTAGAGAGCTTCTGGGTTGGTGAACACGTGGAGATCCAGGGGGAGACATTCACCTGGAGAGGGCAGGGAAGCTCTATGCCCTTGTGCTGCATCTCTCTGGCTGTTCCTGAGTTGCTCCCTCTACAGTGAACTGATGATCTAGTAAGTAAAGTGTTTCTCTGAGTTTTGTGAGTTATTCTAGCAAATTAATCAAGCCCAAAGAGGGGACCGTGGGCCCTCTAATTTATAGTCAGTTGGTCAGGAGTACAGGCAATACCTTTGACTGCAGCTGGTGTCTGAAGTGGTGGTTGGGGGGGCAACCCCCTCAGACTGACCCTTTAACCTGTGGAAGATGACAATATCTCTGGGTAGATAGTGCCATAATTGAGAATTGAGAACACTCTGCTGGTGTTGTTTGTTGTGTAAGGGAACCTACTCCTTAAGTTAGAATTGGGTCCAGGAACCCCACAGACTCCCCCATTAGACCATTAAACTCCATAAGGGTGAGAGCCCTGACTTTCTGATTTATTCTCATATCTTTAGTGCCCAGCACAACATCTGGCACAAATTGAACATGTAAGTAAATCTTGAAGCCATTCAGACCTGGGTTCCTGCCCCTTGGTGAGTTACTTAAATTTTTGGCTTTTTAAAAAGTTTCTTCCACTGAAAAATGGGATGTTAATCTACTTTTCAGGGTGATTGTGGAGATTAACCAAAAGAACCTGTGTAATGTCTGGCAGACTGCCTAATACGTATTATTACTTCATATATGTTAGCACCCCTCCCTCCTTGCCTATTCTGTATCCATAAATAGTCAATGAAGCAAATGTCTTGAGCAGTGTAAGTAGCAACATTTTGGGAGGCATTCTTAGTCATTTAGACTGAAGAAAAATTTAATTGAAAGGATATGAATAAGTATCAAAGTGATGATCTCAAGGTTCCTGAGATCGAGCCCTGCATCGGGCTCTGTGCTGACAGCTCAGAGCCTGAAGCCTGCTTCAGATTCTGTGTCTGCCTCTCTTTCTGCCTCTCCCCTGCTAGTGCTGGCACTGTCTCCGTGTGTGTGTGTGTGTCTGTGTCTCTGTTTCTGTCTTTCTCAAAAATAGATAAACATTAAAAATATATATATCAAAGTGTCATACCTATGAAGTATGTAGAGCTTAGATTCTAGAGTCAGACTGCCCGGGTTTGATTTTCAGCTAACACCTACTGTGTGTGTGACCTCAGCCAAGTCATTTAATCTCTCTATGCTTAAATTTCCTCATCTGTAAAATGGGAATAATGATACATAGTGTCTACCTCATAGGGGTGTTGTGGAGGTAATGAGCTAATATATGTAAAGTTCTTAGAGCAGTGCCTGGCACATGGTAAATCATATATGAATGTTAGCTGTTTGTACTATCATCTTTTTATGTGTTAATTTTTACCTGTCTGCCTCCCCCCATCTACTTTCTTGAACTTGATTGAGATCCTGCCTCCTGCCCCATTTATTCCCTCCTACTTTTGTAGCTATACAGTCTGTTTTTAGACTGTTTTTAGTGTTTGCCCTAGAAACTTTAAGCATACATGTTATTTAACTTAAGTCTAATATTAATATTTTTACTCTCCTCCCTCTAAACAATAGAAATACCTTAGAATACATAACTCTATTTTCCATCCTCTTCTGTTTTCCAGGATTCAAATTGTATATTGATTTTTTTAATCCCTACAAATGACTTGTTAACATTTTATAGCAATGATGTAATGTTTGTGTAGAATAACTCACATGTATACCAGCTTCTCTATTCACCAATTATTTTTGTACCTCAGAACTTCCTTCAGAGATAATTTTCCTTTTTTTTTTTTTTTTTTTTTTTCAACGTTTTTTTATTTATTTTTGGGACAGAGAGAGACAGAGCATGAACGGGGGAGGGGCAGAGAGAGAGGGAGACACAGAATCGGAAACAGGCTCCAGGCTCCGAGCCATCAGCCCAGAGCCTGACGCGGGGCTCGAACTCACAGACCGCGAGATCGTGACCTGGCTGAAGTCGGACGCTTAACCGACTGCGCCACCCAGGCGCCCCTAATTTTCCTTTTTAAAGTATATCCTTTAAAAGTTTCTTTATATGAGCTTAGGGTTAGGAATTTTTGCTGTTTTCTCTGCATAGTGGGTTCTCTTTTCTAGTTCAGCCACTGAGGGTGTCATCCTTTAGGACATTCTTTACATGGAGCTCTTTGATCTGATCTCCAGTCCTATTTAGGCCTCAGTCTCTGTCTCTGTTCACCAGTTTGTGGGCCTTTAAATCCCATTGTGTCTGGCAGACACAACTCCAGCACTGGATTTGTGCTTTCTTGATTTTTCTAAATCTGAGTTACTCCTTTAATTTTCTGCCAGCTCAGTTATGCATTAAAAAAGAATTTGTGGGGCATCTGGGTGGCTTAGTCTTGGTTAAGTGTCTGACTTTGGCTCAGGTCATGATCTTGAGGTTCATGAGTTCGAGCTCTGCGTGGGACTTTGGGCTGACAGCTCAGAGCCTGGAGCCTGCTTTGGATTCTGTGTCTCCTTCTCTCTCTGCCCCTCTTCTGGTCATGCTCTTTCTCTCTCTCTCTCAAAAATAAATAAACATTAAAAAAAGAATATATGAATGATGCTTGGCTGGCTTAGTTGGTAGAGGATGCAACTCTTGACCTTGAGGTCGTGAGTTCGAGCCCCATGTTGGGTGTAGAGATTATTTAAGAAAATAAAGGAAAAATGTTATTAAAAAATACTCCATTTGGGATGTTTGGCTGGCTTAATTGGTGGAGCATGGGCTCTTGATCTCAGGGTTATGAATTTGAGGCGCATGTTGGGTATAGAGATTACTTAAAAATAAAATCTTAAAAGTAAAAGAATATATATACATATATATACGTTTATATACCCATGTAGTTGGATATATATACATATATGGGTGTGTATATATATAAATGTATTATATGTATGCCCAACTAGTTGGATATATATGTGTGTGTGTGTGTGTGTGTGTGTGTGTGTGTGTGTGTACACATGGGTTTTCTATGCAGGAGGGGATTTCTCTGAATGTATGTATATAGTCCACCCCCACAAAAATTAGATTCCTCTACCTAAGTCTTAACTCAAAGCGTCTCTTCAGTATCAGTTCTTTCCCTTATCCTTACTCTTTTAAAGTCTGCTTGATGTGTATGTACCCTTTGGGTTAAAGTGTCAGTGACAATAATGGGTTAATCTAAACACCACGTTTCAGTTAAGACACCAATGGGGAGAGGACTGTAGTCCCTGAAGACCTCTCGGTCACAATTTCAACAGTTATCCTTCTGAATTTAAATTCAGAGAGTTTCAGAGAAGTTGCTCCAGTAGTGGGAGTTTTATTTATTTATTTTTAATTTTTTAACGTTTATTTGTGTGTATGAGAGAGAGAGAGAGACAGAGTGTCAGTGGGGGAGGGGCAGAGAGAGAGGGAGACACAGAATGTGAAGCAGGCTCCAGGCTCTGAGCTGTCAGCACAGAGCCCCATGCGGTTCGAACTCAGGAACCATGAGATCAAGACCTGAGCCGAAGTCAGACACTTAACTGACTGAGCCACCCAGGTGCCCCTAGTCGTGGGAGTTTTAGATCAGGTAAGAGAGAAAGGGTGGAGATGGGGGATAACTGTCTCATTCTTTGTGTCATGTTGGCCTGATCACGCTGACTCTTGTTAACCTTAAAGCTAATGCTTTTAGCCCAGTTGCCTATGAAAATGTATTTACTCTGACATTTCTATTGCTTTAACCTGGCAAATCAAGAACATTTTTACAGACTAAACATGTGATAAGAGCACTTAGAATTTAATAGAGAACAGGTGTGATTGTACATACTGTTTGCTGACATTTTTTATGCTGCCTGGTAAATCTAACAAAACATTACTTTGGTAAAGGAAAAAGCACCAGTTGTTACCTACCATTGTCAGAAACTTTCATTTTGAGGGACTGGGTCCTATGAATCATGTTCCATGCCTGGTTTCCATCAGTCTTCTCCAGAAGACCCATGAGTTGGTTTTATTCATCATTAGAACATATGTTATATCAACAAACAAATATGCTTAACTTGGGGCTATACAAAATACTGCTTCCCTGCCCACTTTCTGTTTGGAACTTCCCTAGTGTGTTTGTCATGGGTGTATGCCATTAGTTTACCCTACAAGATTTACCTTTATAATTATGTATGATTTAGGTAGATAATAACATGAATTAATATCTTCTTGGTATCTACAGGGAGTAAAGAGACAGCCCAGATGTTTGGATTATGTGATTGGGAACTGACTTATTAGCTAATTTAGGTTTTTAAATAGTTGAAAATTGTATCTGGCACTTAGTGATTATTGGGTGAGGCAAGTGGAAAGTGGAAACGGTAATGGTGTCAGAGTGGTAGTGGGATCATAAAGACAAGAATGAAGCAAATGAAGGAAAGATGGTTGGAATCTGGCTGGATGGTAGGTCAGACATGCCTGGCTGTTTGATATGGATGAAGTTCTGATCTCATCTCCGTGCTAGGATACAACAAAATTATAAAGTACATCAACTTTGAGTTTCCTTTTTAATTTCTGCCAGCAGATTCTGTTATTTAAAGGCTGTAAGTACCTTCAAGGCAAAAGACTGTCTCTGTGTCTGTCACCTAGGAATTGCCTCAGATGCCCACTGTGGATTGATAGGAGACTTGGGTTCAAGTGCCAGTTTCCTCTCCACTAACTGGCAAGTCTGTTTATCTCAGTTTTCCCTCCTGTGAAAGGAGGAGTGTAGAAGTAGGCAGTTTTGCCAACCCTAAAACAAATCTGTATCCTGAGACTTCAGTGTTAGCATGTAATCCAGTATAGTACAATCAGAGGCAAATTATCCAGTCACTAAATATGTATACCTTCTTTGCTATTCTGTGCTTTATGAATGTGAGCACCAAGGAATTGTATTTAATAAATTCCTGCTGGATTTCATGTTTACATAGAGCTTCAGACTGGTAATGAAGAATGTGTGAAGTTGGGAAAAAGAATAGCTTTCTGAAATAGAATTTTGTATGCATTTTTAAAATTAAAAATATGTAAGAAATGGGATATTAGGACTAACTTTCTTACACTCTAGCATACTATTAGAAAGAATGTAGACTTTGAGGTCAGGTGTTAGTTTGAATCCCAGCCTACCACCTACAGCTACATTCGCTAACTTTTCTGATTCTGTATCTTCATTTGTAAAGCCATGATAATGCCAACTTAACTGGGTTGTTACAAAGATGAAATGATGCTTCTACAGTATTTAGCACAGTACATGACAATGTGTAAATGGTAACATTATTTTAAAAAAGATGTTTAGGAAAGAGATCAAAGAGTAATTTGGATAAAAGTAGTTTGGGGAAGCATTATATTCTCATTGTTTACTCTAACATAGGGAATGATTATACTAATCAGTTTATAGATTTTAGGAAATCTGATATGGTAGTTTAGAGTCTATTGAATATGAACTATTTTTGTACTTAGAGAAAATATTTAGAGTTAGCTTACATTGAAAAATCCTAGAAAGGGCACATAGATTTAAGGAAGTTTACAGCATAAATGCTGTTTATATTCAAAATAGGATATTAGTTGCCAAATGGAGCAAATGTCCTAATGATGGGTTAAGTATTGTAAGCTAATACTGTATATATATACTTTAACTGTCTTATTAAGGATGAGCACACTTTTTATTTTGATTACCTTTTTTTTTCTGGATACTTTTTTATTATACAAGTAGTATAGACACATTACACAAAATTTAGAAAATACAGGTATATAAAAAGAAGAGTATAAAAATTACCAGTAATCTTACCATCCAGAGAAAGCTACCATCAATCAATATTTTGGGGCGTATTCTTCCAGACTTTTTTTTTTTTTAAGTAGGCTCATGCTATCTGGAAACCGGCATTTCACTTGTCATATCACAAACATATTTCCATCTTAATGAATGTACTTTTACCATATAACCTATATAATTATATCATACTGTATAGATTAGATACATTACATAATTAATTAATTCCCTGTTTTGGAAATTTTGTGATTTTTCAGAAATTCTGTGTTTTTTAAAAAATAACTTCATTGAGATATAATTTACATGCCAAACAATTCACCCATTTAAAGTGTATAATTCAATGGTTTTGGTAATTACATTGTTAATTTTTTTTAATTGTGGTAAAATATAAACTAAAATTTCTCATTTTAGCCATTTAAAATGTATAATTGAGTGGCATTAATTGCATTTGCAATGTCGTGGAGCCGTCACCACTTTTCTAAAACTTTTTTGATACACCGAACAGATACTGTACCACTTAGTCGTAATTCCCCATTCCTCCCTTTACCTCTAATCCGCTTTCTCCTCCCTTTATGAATTTCCCTATTTTAGGTTCTTCATACAAGAGGAATCATATCATTTGTCATTTTGTGTCTGGCTTTTTCACTTATCATAATGTTTTCAAGGTTCGTCCATATTAGCATGTGTCAGAATTTTATTCCTTTTTATGGCTAATGTTTCATAGTATGTATATGTCACATTTTATTTATCCATTTAGCTATTGTGGGACAAGGGCTGCTTCCGACTTTTGGTCCTTGTGAATAATGCTGCAGTGAACATTGGCATACAAACATCTGTTTGAGTCTCTTTTTAGTTTTTTTGGGCATATAGTTAGGAGTGTAATTGCTGGGTCATATGATAATTCTGTTTAACTTGTTGAGGAACTGCCAAACTGTTTTCCCCAGTGGCTGTACCATTTTATATTCCCATTAGCAATGTATAAGGGTTCTAGTTTCTTTATACCCTTACCAACACTTAATCACTTTTTGTTTGTTTAATTATAACTATCATACTGGTGTGAAGTGGTATCTCATTGTGGTTTTGATTTGCATTTCCCTAATGACTAACGTGGGCATCTTTCATGGACTTTTTGGTTATTTGTATATTTTTGGAGAAATGTCTATTCAAGTCCTTGACCCATTTTTAGTTAATTTTATTTTTTTTTTAAGTTTATTTATTTATTGAAATTTTTTTTTTTTTTTTTTTTTTTTTAGAAAGAGAGAGCATGAGCAGGGGAGAGGGGCAGAGAGAGGGGGAGAGAGAGAGAGAGAGAGAGAGAGAGAGAATGAATCCCAAGCAGGCTCCACACCCGGAGCGGAGACTGACTTGGGGCTCAATCCCACGACCCCGGGATCATGACCTGAGCCGAAATCACCAGTTGGAAACTAAACTGACTGAGCCATCCAGGCACCCAAAAAGTTTATTTTATTATTTTGAGAGAGAGAAAGAGAGTGTGCATTTAAGGTGCAGGTAGGGGCAGAGAGAGGGAGAGAGAATCTTAAGCTGGCTCCATGCTCATCATGGGGCTTGATACCACGGCCCTGGTATCACAACCTGTGCCCAAATCAAGAGTCGGGTACTCAGCCAGCTGAGCCACCCAGGTGCCCCATCTTTTTATTATTGAGTTATAAAGTTGCTTATGCATTTTAGATAGAAATCTCTTACCCAGATAAATGATTTGCAGATATTTCTCCCATCCTATGGGTTGTCTTTTAATTTTCTTGATAGTATCCTTGGAAGCACAGTAGTTCTTAATTTTGATGAGGCCTTACACCCTGCACATTAGAACATACAGTCTGCTTTCTATTGCCTATGATGCAGAGATCAAAAGACTGATAAGTAAGTTAAAAACTAAAAAAGAAGATAACTGGTAAGTGTATGTCTTGTACCTGTGACTGAGAGTTGGGAATGAAGGAGAAGAAGGGATAGTGGTGGATGGAAAAGAAGAGTGGGAATAACAGATTGTTATTACTTCTTTGACTGATTCTAGGCATGATTGTGTCCAAGTTAAGTCAGACTAGTGGGGTGGGTGAGAGAAGTTGCTCATTCTATAGAATGGTTTCCAGCTTTCTTCCTGTTGTATAGTGATGGCAGGAAAGAAAATTTGCCATAAAATTTCCCATAGGCTTACTACTGTTCCCCTTCTATGAAGAAGTTAGTCTCTGATCAAGGACGGAGGGTCTTTTATATTCTGCTCTATATTATAAAATGGATACAGGTATCTGTGGCCAGCATTAAATTCCAGGCTGGGCTAAGATTTGATGGCTATGCCATAAAAAATGTGTATTCTTAGGGGTGCCTGGGTGGCTCAGTCAGTTAAGTGTCTGACTCTTGATTTCGGCTCATGTCATGATCTCAGGGTTCTTGAGTTTGAGCACTGATAGTGCGGAGCCTGCTTGGGATTCTCTCTCTCTCTCTCTCTCTCTCTCTCTCTCTGCCCCTCTCCCGCCTGTGCACGTGCGCCCTCTCTTTGTCTTAAAATAAATAAACTAAAAAAAGTATATTCTTAGACTGACTTTTATTGATTAATTGATTGATTGTTGGTGCACAATGATGTTACATTAGTTTCAGATGTCCAGCATAGTGATTCAGCATCTATAGGTTATGCTATGCTCACCACAAGTATAGCCACCATCTGTCACTATTCAGTGCTATTACAATATCATTGACTATGTTCCCTATGCTTTATCTTTTATTCTCATAACTTATTTGTTCCATAACTGGAAGCCTGTATCTCCTACTTCCCTTCACCCATTTTGCCCATCCTCCTTCCCTCAGGCAGTCATCAGTTTATTCTCTGTATCTGGAGATCAGATTCTTCTTTTGCTTTGTTTATTCATTTGTTTTGCTGACTTTAATTTAATATTGAGCAAAATGTAATAAACTGAACTTTATACCCCCGAATTTTAAAAACATGCACTACCTTTTCAAGCCTAATAGTGGTTTTGCTTGCACTTTCTTCTATTAACACAGATTGGTATATCAAAATGAAGATGGTTCTTTGTTGTCTAAGCAAGATTAATTATGTATAAGGAATGAATTGAGAGAGATTGCTTGGCACAATAACAGTCTGAAAGTGCCCTGGAGACTAGAAGTAGTGTGAGTATGTTGTCTTTGCCATGAAGGTGTCCTTCCCAGAACAACTTGCTTATAGTTTTGAACCCTAGTGTCTAAAGTAGGGCTTCATTAAAATGTTTCCTTTTAAACCTTTGCTGATGTGCTTTTTGGATTCTTAACTGAGTGTTGTCTCTAAATTTCCATCTGTTTCTAGGCTATAAAACTGGACTGTTTTCTGTCTCCTATAACTCTTGACTTCATGCCCATGCAGTACGTTTTTGTGTTGCTATATTATACTTTTGTTTCTCCTTTGTTTAAGAAATGGGTCCCTTTCCAGGGAAATTTTTGTTCAAACATTTGAATTGATTTTTGCTATTCTCTACAATGATTTAGTTTTAAATTTTAAGTAAGTTTTTGATTGCACAAGTCCTGTTTCTCTTTTTTCTTGAAATTAGATGTTTTTTTTTTTAACATAGGGATTTTTATCTTTAATGTGAGGCTACTTTGAATTTCATTTTGCTGTTTTGTTAGGATTTTATATTAATAAACATTTAAGTTATGAATTTTTCTTTGTGGTATTTGCCATTTAGAAATGGGTGGTTAGTATATATATTTTATGTAAAAGCATATGTATATATATATTAAATTAAAACTTTAAAAAGTTTATACATATATATGTACATTATAAAATTATGAGTCAAACATTTGAAAGTACGTAAAGTAAAAGTGAAAGTTCTCCTTAACCTCAGATTATGTAATCACATCAATTTTTTTGTGTGTGCCTTTCTTTTCCTTTTTTGATGTATCTATACACAGATACAATGCATGTGCACATACGTGCACACACATTGCCTATTGTTTTTGACTTGCATTTTTTTCCCTAACAGTGTATCTTGGATAGCTTTCCATATCAGAACTTATAGATAGCTCTACTTCATTCATAATATATACAGTGGTATATTTAGTGGTATATTCATATATTGGTGAACATTTTGATTTTCTGTTTACAGATGATGCTTATGTGAACATTCATTTATGTAATGTCTTTGTGTACATGTACAACTATTTCAGTAGCACAACTCCTAGAAATGGACCAGAGGGTATGCAGACTTAAATTTTGATAGATTCTGCTAAATTGCTCTCAAAAAAACCTGAACTAGTTTACACTTCTGCAAAGTATGGTTCCCCCCCACCCCCACCTCCATTCTTGCAAAAGCCAGATATAACAGCCTTTTTATTTTAACCAATCTGATGGGTGGAAAATGAATCACATTGTTTTAATTTAAATTTTCGTGATTACCAGTGAGGTTGAACATCTGTTCTTTTCTTCTTTTCTGTGAATTGTTTATTCTTATCCTTTGCCCATTCCTGTATTTTTTTCTTTATTTGTTAGTGTGATTTTTTAAAGTTTATTTATTTATTTTGAGAGAGACACATGTGTGCATGTGCGCGAGTTAGGGAGGGGCAGAGAAAGGGAGAGAGAGAATCCCAAGCAGGCTCCACGCTGTCAGGACACCCTGACTTGGGGCTCAATCTCACAATCCATGAGATCATGACCTGAGCCGAAATCAAGATTCAGATACTTAACTGACTGAGCCACCCAGGTGCCTGAGTATGATCTCTTTATGTACAGTATATATTACCCTGTCACCTTTGTATGGTGAAAACATTTTCTTCCATGCTCTAGCCTGTTATTTGATTATATTTATGATATCTTTCTTTGTTCATTAAGTGTTTATTATTTATGTTGTCAAACATAAACCTTAACTGGCTTGGTTCTTGTTTTAGAATGCCTTTTTCTATCTCAGGATTATTTTCCTCCAGTACTGTCATAGAGTTTTTTTGCTTGTGTTGTTTTAATTTTGCATATGGTATGATGTGGGTATCTAATTTAATTTTTTCCCAGGGTACCTAGTTGCACAAGTATCATTTATTAAATAGTTCTTTTCTGTGTTGAGTTTTACTCTATGCCAATATGGGGCTCAAACTCACAGCCCCAAGATCAAGAGTTGCACACTGTACCAACTGAGCCAGCCAGGTGCCCCCGCTCCTTGAATTTTAGGTGCTAAGTCTGTCATTTATTGAATATCCATTTATACTTACTTGGCTCTGTTTCTGGACTGTTCACTTTCATTGTTCTGTTTGCCTATTTTTATACTAGTATACTGTTTTAATTACTGTAGTTTTATAATATTTTATGCCACGTGGTGGGACAAGTCCCACTTGTAGTTGTTAAAATTATTTTCAGTTTTGGCCATTCTCTTCTCACATTTACTCTGATAAACTTGAGAATCCGTTCATTAGGTTTCATTAAAAAATCAATTCCAGTTGAATTTTGATTGAGGTTGCAATAAATTCATAGATTAATTTGTGGAATTTTAAAATACTTACAGTATTGCATCTTTTTGTTCAGGAACACAGAAGCAAAGAATGCCTTGTTTGTTTATTTATTTATTAAAAAGATTTTTAAGTCAGTTTTTTGCCCAACATGAGGCTCAAACTCACAACCCCAAGATCAAGGGTCACATGCTCTTTCTTCTGGCTGAGCCAGCGCGGCAGCGCCCCATACCATCTTTTGATAATAATAGTTTCAAGGGTTTCTAATTTCTTTATATAATTTTTACACATTAGTTGTAGGCTTAATCCTAAATTTATGTTTCTATTGCTGTTTTGAATAGGATCTTTTTTAAAATGTGTATTTTCTAATTAGTCATTGCTAGTGGGTTTGAAATTGATCTGTTTGTTTATAAGAAGATAGTAAGCAAGATAAATTCTTGTTGGCTCTCATAAATTTTTAAATGTACTCAAATATATCACTGTTGCCATTTGTTGGAGACTGTATTTGAGGCTATTTGCATAGTGGATTGGACTGTCATTTATCATACTATACTTGTTCTATACTTAGTTGTTATTATTATTGCTTTTGTTCCTTTCCTGTGTACATTTCGTATGCTGTTGAGCCAGTTTGGTAGTACTTTTCCTTTGTTGGTATGTAATTTGTTAGGGTAGCCACTGATTATTGTGGACTTTGGAATAACTGGAATGGGATCTGGGAGTTTGCGCTCTCATAGTAGGTCTTGAATCTAGCAATGTTTTTAGGAGTGTGTTCTTTAGGAGACACCTCTAGTTGTAATAGCTAATGATACTATGCTGCAACTGATAGTGTAGTGTAGGTATTATTTCTGGTAATATAAATAATAATTCTGTTTCACAGATGAAGAAACTGAGCTCTAAGGTTACATAAATTTTCCAGTGTCACACAGGGTTGTGAGCGTTTAATTTTAAGACTTGATCCCTTAACTTTCAGTTCGGTGTTCTGAGTACGTGACTTCATGCAAGGTTCTTTTCTTGTGGTTGTTGCTGGATTCTGTATTTCTGTAGCTGCATTTTGCCATTAGTATGGTAATTTTGCAGATGCTCAAATGCTATGTTTGCATATATTATTGAATTCAGAGTTTGTTATCCTTTGCACATTTTACTCAAGTTGATTCGTAAATCCAGATAAATTCTAGCCCTTAAGGAGAACCTGAGCTATTAAAATGTGGTTATTTAAAAACTTTTTTTAATGTTATTTGTTTATTTATTTTTAATTTTTTAATGTTTATTTACTTTTGAGAGAGTGAGAGACAGAGTGCAAGGTGGAGAGGAGCAGAGAGAGAGGGAGGCACAGAATCTGGAGCTGGCTCTAGGCTCTGAGCTGTCAACACAGAGCCCGATGCAGGGCGATGCAGGGCGATGCAGGGCTCAAACTCTCAAATTGCAAGATCATGACCTGAGCTGAAGTCAGATGCTTAACCGACTGAGTCACTCAGGTGCCCCATAATGTTTTTTATTTATTTTTGAGAGAGAGAGACACAGAGTGTCAGCCGGGGAGGGGCAGAGAGAGAGAGAGAGAGACACAGAATCTGAAGTAGGCTCCAGGCTCTGAGCTGTCAGCACAGAGCCCAACGTGGGGCTCAAACTCATGAGCCATGAGATCATGACCTGAGCTGAAGTTGGACGCTTAACCATCTGAGCACTCAGGCACCCCAAAATGTTGTGGTTATTTTGAGTCTTTTTACAAATTGCATTCTCAAGTATCTCTTAGGGTGGCTTTATTACTTTTGGTATTCCCCAGGTAAATGATATTCTGATTTTAATGTTATTTATTTTTTAAAAATAAGAAATACAATTAGGCCTGCTTAATATTTTAAAAACTCTCTTTCCTAAGGTGAAATAGAGAGGCAAGGGCTTCATGTAAGTGGTTTCATTTATGTCCTCCAAGTGTTCTCACAGGAAATGAATTAACTGAACTCTAGGCTCTTAGGCCACCTGCAACAATATTTGGGTTTTAGTGATATGAGTGTGTAGCTTGTAGGCTCTACAGTGACTATAAGAATTGATCATTCAGTTAATAAGATCAGAGAGTGTTTTTTTTTTTTTAATTTTTCTTCTTAAGGTTTATTTATTTTTGAGACAATGTGGGAGACAGAGTGCAAGCAGCAGAGGGGCAGACAGAGGGAGACACAGAATCCAAAGTGGGCTCCAGGCTCTAAGCTGTCAGCCCAGAGCCTGATGCGGGGCTCGAACTCACGAACTGTGAGATCATGACCTGGGCCGAAGTCGGACGCTCAACCGACTGAGCCACCCAGGCGCCCCCAGAGAGTGTTTTCTAAGATTAACAAGACATCTGTACCTATCCATTAATGTTGGAAGTTTTCAAATTACTGCCCCTGAGCTCCTGGAATCCCATGAGGTTTCTGGGCCTGGTCTTCATCTTTGACCATTTTCCATGCCCTTCTAATATAGGGAAGACAGATTGATTCAGAATGAATGAGATGAATTAAAAGAAAAATACTGGAAATGACCAACTGGAATGAAATTGGAGTGTGAAAATTCCAATTCACAGTTGCTATAGGGACCATTTGGTATATCAATTCACAGTTGCTATAGGGACCATTTGGTATATAAATCAGGTACCCAAATCCTCAGTTATCTGAGGATTTTTGGAAACTGTTAGAGGAATATGCAGGCTTACAGAAATGGGGAAACAGTGTTGGGTGGCTTCTAACTCACCTTTGCTCTGAGTTTTGTTTATTGTTCTGTCTTCTTGCACTGCCTCTGAAGAATCAACTTCTTCCCCCAGCAGACAGTGCTGGTAAAGACTGAATTCCTTAGGAAAAGCTATGCAAGATGAAGAATTGTCTTACTGGTTAATCGTACAGCTCAAGTCACTTTAATGTACAAGTCACTATTGCATCCTATTTACTTCCCCTGAAATCAGCACATTGCCTGGCACTTCATAGGCACTCAATAAATATTTATGGATTTAAATTAAGTTCCAAGTATTGCCTGAATTAAGGTTGTCTTCTAGGAAGAGCAAAACATTGAGGAAAATGAATAGTGTTGTAATTGTGTGCAGTTGAATGGATTATATCCCTCTTTTCAGGGTATAAGCTTTTAAAATATCACTCTTTAATTAGAAAAAGAACTATGCTTCATGTTAATTTAAAATCTGTCTGCTAAAGCTTTTTGTTTAAGAAAAGATTTAGCTCAGTTTATAATTTCTGTAGTTTATAGTTAATATGTAGATTTGCAATTAAATAGGCATGGTGAAGTGCAATTCATGCATTTGGAAATACAGCAAGGGCAGACTAAAAATGAGATTGGAAATCTACTAGCAATTTAAATCAACTATTACGCTCAGCATTTCTTGCACGGAACAGTTGTTTTTTTTCCTTTCTTTTAATGCTAACCTTTCTTTAATGGTGATTATCGGAAAGACCCTTTCTCTAACCCTCTATAGGTAAAACTGGAAGGAACCTTAAACGTTTGACCAGTTTTAAGCATCTGGGCACTGTGCAGCAGTTTTTACATTCCAAGTAAAGTAAGTTCCCCAAGACTGGCAGATTCTGTTCTTGGAAGGTCCTTATCAGACATCTCATTTAGAGTAATTGGAAAAAGTTCTATTGGAAATGCCTTTGAAATAAATGAGAGCCTTACATAAAGTGTTGCTGGGAGGCTGTAGGCTCTAAAGCTATTGTTTGCAGCAGGCACCAGACTAGTGAGTCTGGATGGCTTGGGATAGTCCTTGAAGCATTTCTGGGTGTGCTGCTGAAGGTACATTGTTGACAGTACAGAACCAAAATTTAGATTTTAAGGGTCACTAATCTTGTAAGGAATGCAAAGTAAACTTAGTCTTAAATGCTTTAAAGATGCATCCACTATTTAAAGGATACCCAGTAATTTTAACTCACACAGTTGCATTAAAAATATATTTGTAGCAGGGCACCTGGGTGGCTCAGTTGGTTGAGCGTCCGACTTCGACTCAGGTCATGATCTCACAGTGCTGACCGCTTGCTTGGAGCCTGGAGCCTGCTTCAGATTCTGTGTCTCCTTCTCTCTGCCCCTCCCCTGCTCACGCTTTGTCTCACTCTGTTTCTCAAAAATAAATATTAAAAAAAATTAAAAATACTAAAAAAAATTAAAAAGATGTATATGTATATATATACATATATATATGTATATATATACATATATATATATCCGTATATGTATATTTGTAGCTAATATATCTGCTATGTTCCCTCTCTTGTGAGGCTCAGTCACAGTCTGTGGTACTTTCTAATTGCCACACTAACAGGAGGAGGTGTCTGGCATCTGGATCTCTTCTTGCCTCCAAGGACTTGCCATTTATGCATCATTTTTACCTTGAACTCTTTTTTTTGTTGTGGTTTTGTTTTTTATTGTTTTTATCGTTGTCTTTGTTCACATAACACCATATTACCTAAATTTAGAAAGAAGGAAAGATGATTGCTAAGAAGGGAGAGAAGTCCATCAAGATGATTGGAGATTTGATACCATAAATTGTCAACCTTCACCTAGTTATAATTACACAGAGTGCCATTCTGTCCTTATTGAGAACATGGTGCTTTTTTTTTCCCTCCTTCCAAGTCTTAGTATATGGTTTATAAAAATTTATTGAGTTTTCAGTTTCTTAAAGGAGAAAATGAAAGTAAAAAATTTAGACCGTTACTCTAAATGAATTGAGTTTATATATTTGTCACTAGAAAACTATTTTTAGTTGAATAGTAGCTTGTAATTGTATTTATTGTAGTTTATAGTATTTATAACCTGCTGTGGTTTTGAATGTTGTTCTTAAGACTGCAGTTAGTGACCCACTAGGTTTTAATTGCTAGGAAATTCAGAAAATGTGAAAGAGTTTTGGTTAAGCCTGAGAAAAAGCCATTCTTGCTTTCCTCAGAATTGGCATCAGTGACTACTTAATGACAACAGAATGCTTTAAAAACATGCTCTTTAAAGTCTAGCTGTTATTAAAATACCATAATAGCTAGTATGTAAGTGATAGTTGCTTTTTGTTGTAGAAACTCTGTGGTAAGAGGAAAGCTTCAGCAAAATCCTTAAGAAAAATATAGTATAAAAAAGTGGTAAATAGAGGATTTTTAAAGATGGAATGTGAATGAACAGTAGGAAGACACATGTATAGATTTGACATCGTTCTAATTTAAATTCCTTGTTTCCTTAGACTTTGCAGATAAGGTTTTCTCTCTTTTTGACCAACTGTGTGTGATTTTTTTTTTTAATATCATTTGTATACTTCAGTTTACAACTAGTTTCTCTTTTAAAAAAGTGATATGCCAAAACCTACTTTAATGCAATATAGAGCTTGCAAATTTGAGTGCTCCAGTGTCAGGAAATAAACACTGTATATACTAATTTCTAAATTGCTAGCTGGGCTTCTAAATGTATGTTGTTCATGCAGCAGAGGCAATCTGTACAGACCGATCTGTGTGGTTTGTGTTTCACTAAGCATTTGCCATTGTTTAGTACTGTTTGTCTCTGCATTTATTCAATATTACCATATGCTATAATCTCTAGGCCAGATGAGAACATCCAGCAAGCATAGACTTCCAAGCAGAAAACAAAGTAAACTGTAGGAAATGGGACTGCTATAAAATTTTATGGACACTAGTTGCAAACTGCTTTTTGAAAATTGTAATAGTGAGTGGGAAAGTGGGTCACGCCTCATTTTTTTTATAAGGCCTTTTCTACAACACCCATTTTCAGAAGTTTGCTTATGCTTGGTGATCAAAATAGGCATTTAAAAATGGTGTGTGGAAATAATTTTAAAATAACAGTTTAAATAAACATTTTGTATTTCCATTTTCTGTAAACGATGGGAGGGTTTTTTTTTCTTTAAACCCTATTATAACAACTAAATACACTTTTGATTATTCTAATGGTAGAGACTGTGTGACTAAGAGACATGAGTGACACTGCAGTTTTGTTTATTCTCCTCCAACTTTATGCCCAATTTTAGTCAGCAAATAAACTATTTAGAGTTTGTTTTCCTTTGCTGACTACCTTACTGCTAGCTTAGAACTAGTTCGGCAAGAGTAAGTTTAGCCAACAATGTTTGGAAATAGAAAAGGGGTAAAGAATGTAAGGCTTCTGTAATCCAAAAAAAGAAGACTCACCATAACCTGGGTAATTGAGAGAGTTTTTATGAGTGCAATTGAAACATTGTACTTTATTTATTTTTTATTTTTTTTAATGTGTATTTATTATTGAGAGATAGAGACAGAGCATGAGCATGGGAGGGGCAGAGAGAGGAGGAGACACAGAATCTGAAGGAGGCTCCAGGCTCTGAGGTGTTAGCACAGAGCCCGACACAGGGCTCGAGCTCACAAACCCAGCGAGATCGTGACCTGAGCTGAAGTCAGACCTTAACCGACTGAGCCACCTAGGTGCCCCGAAACATTGTACTTTAAAAGTAGGAGGTGGGATTGTAGGCTTCCTCAAATCTTAATGTTGGAATTAAAGATAAATTTAAGATCTTAAACGTTTATTGCACACTTAAGTATGCATGAGATAAAGTCTTATTTAGGGAGTCTTAAGAATTTGGGGAGAGATGATTTTTGTAACCAAAAATTGAATATAGTTCTGAATGCCCTGATATTTGAGAGTAAAAACGTTGTAAAAATAGATTTTAGGGGTACCTGGGTGGCCCAGTAAGCCTCCGACTCTTGATTTCTGCTCAAGTTATGATCTCATGGGTTTGTGGGATGGAGCTCCGTGTTGGGCTCTGCGCTGACTGTGGAGCCTGCTTGGGATTCTCTCTCTCCTCCTCTCTCTGCCCCTCCTTCCACTCACATGGTCTCTCTCTCTCTCAAAATAAGTAAATAAAAACTAAAAAAAAAAAAAAGATTCTATAGTTCTTTTGACTTAATAAAAGGGAATGTATATGTTCATGTAGAGGAAGAAGCTTTTCATTATTCAGAATGGTCTCTTAGATCAGCATTGTTTTCTCATTCCAGTCATAGGGAAATGGCAGAGCAATACTGTAGCTTTTTTGTTGTTGTTTTTTGGTTTTTTTGTTTATTTATTTTGAGAGACAGAGCAGAGGAGAGGCAGAGAGAGAATCCCAGGCAGTCTCCGTGCTGTTAGGGCAGAGCCTGAAGCCTGATGCGGGGCTTGAACTCATGAACTGTGAGGTCATGACCTGACCTGAGCCGAAAGCAAGAGTCGGACACTTAACCGACTGAACTGCCCAGGCGCCCACAATACTGTAGCATTTTATATGACTTAATTCAACTACTACCCTGTACCCTGCACCTAGTGCATCATTTATAAGTCCTACATAATAATGATCGTCACAGTCATAATTATACTACTGACTTTTCGTTGGCTAGTCATAGCTATTACCTCAGTTAAGCTTCTTGATTGGTCTTTCTATAAAAACCATCAAAATGAGTACATATGCATGTGTGGGTGTTTGTGTACACACATATAAAATGGTGTATATATAATATAAAAAATGCTTCTAGCTTATTTAAGATAAGTATCTTCATAATAGCAATGAAGTAATTGGTGACTTTTATCCCCTGCTATGTGCAGGCTTTTTGGTAGGCAATGTATATACATTATCTTATTTAGCCATAACTTATAAAATAGCTATGTGTATTCCCAATTTACAGATGAGACCTCTAGTTGCAACTAGAGGAGGAAGAGGCAGTGGACTTTGAAGAAAGGTAAGGAAGGTACTGGTCTAGGTAGAGAGACAGTGATACAGTGATAGGTAGAGAAGGCTCTATTTGATTAATGTGACCACTCTCGAAGCTAATTTTGTGTAGGAGGTAGGACTTGTGCTATTTACTGAGAAAGGGAACAGACCAGAAGAATGGGGTTAGTGTAAATGCTGATGAGTTCAGTTTAGGTGTGTTGAGTTTAAGGAACGGAAGTAGAGATTTTGTAGAAGGTGGATACAGCCAGCACTGGTAGGATTTTTTATTTTTATTTTTTTTGCCTTGAATTGTATAGGTTTTTGTTATGCATTTTTGAACATTATTAATGACATTTAAACTTTGTGTTTTGTGAGGGATTATAATGAAATGTTAATGCCTTGAATAGTTACACAAATTCCTGGATGATTTTGTGGTGTGTGAACATTGTAGCCATCATGCCCTACCAGGTTAAGAGTATTTTTTAAGCAAATTTGATTGTATGAAATCTCTTTAAATGTTTAACAATTATTTGTTTAATGTACAAGCAAAGCTTATTTATTGTAGAAAAATTAGAATATAGAAATTAACATGAAGGAAAAAAATTGATAGTCCTATCATTGGGTTGAATATATTCTAATTTTTTTCCCTATGTGTTGTTCCTTTCAGAAATATGGCTACACACACCTTTCGGCAGGAGAACTCCTTCGTGATGAAAGGAAGAACCCAGATTCACAGTATGGTGAACTCATTGAAAAGTACATTAAAGATGGAAAGATTGTGCCAGTTGAGATAACCATCAGTTTGTTAAAGAGGGTAAGGAGTGAATGCCAACCAGTTCAAACCAGCAAGGAAATGAGAAAGTAAATCTACCTTTCCTTTGAGTAATGAAAAAAAATGAGAGTACTAAATTTCTTGCTTGTGGTAGGTGGTCACGGTGTTTGAGAATGGCAGAACTAGAAATTCTACTTTTCACCTGGGAAGAAATTGGACAGTAGCAGGCATTCTCTGCCTAGAACTAGGATCAGCTACAGCTGAACTTAACATCCATATGTGTGTACTTGATCCTTCCCCAACGTGCAGAAATTGTCTCACTTCCATTTCTGTCTTCTTCCTTTCTTCCTTCCCCTCCTCTTCTTCCTTCCCCTCCTCTTCTTCCTTCCCCTCCTCTTCTTCCTTCCCCACGCCCTTTCCCTTTTCTGTTTTCTTGTAAGCCTTCTTTCTTCCTTCCTTCATTCTCCCCCTTCCTTTTTTTCCTGCTTCCCATGACCCTCTCATTGTTGCCGGTCTCTCAATTTCGATGTTTCCTTTTCTGGTGAATGTGTCACCATCTTCAGTGTGAAATGCCAAGATTAATAGCTATGAAATTATAATATGTCCCATCTTAAAAACAGAGATCTTGGATTTACATGGTAACTCTCCACTATAGATTTCTTTCTTTCTTTCTTTCTTTCTTTCTTTCTTTCTTTCTTTCTTTCTTTCTT
>NW_026057585.1:67862029-67905455 GCF_023721935.1 Panthera uncia | reverse complement strand
CTTCCCCTCCCCCATGGGTTTCTGTTATGTTTCTCAGGATCCACATAGGAGTGAAACCATATGGTATCTGTCTTTCTCTGTATGGCTTATTTCACTTAGCATCACACTCTCCAGTTCCATCCACGTTGCTACAAAAGGCCATATTTCATTTTTTCTCATTGCCACATAGTATTCCATTGTGTATATAAACCACAATTTCTTTATCCATTCATCAGTTGATGGACATTTAGGCTCTTTCCATCATTTGGCTATTGTTGAGAGTGCTGCTGTAAACATTGGGGTACAAGTGCCCCTATGCATCAGTACTCCTGTATCCCTTGGATAAATTCCTAGCAGTGCTATTGCTGGGTCATAGGGTAGGTCTATTTTTAATTTTCTGAGGAACCTCCACACTGCTTTCCAGAGCGGCTGCACCAATTTGCATTCCCACCAACAGTGCAAGAGGGTTCCCGTTTCTCCACATCCTCTCCAGCATCTATAGTCTCCTGATTTGTTCATTTTGGCCACTCTGACTGGCGTGAGGTGATATCTGAGTGTGGTTTTGATTTGTATTTCCCTGATAAGGAGCGACGTTGAACATCTTTTCATGTTCCACTGTAGATTTCTAAGACTATTAACAGGTTTTTTCATATATAAGAAATAGTGAAGGAGAAATGCAAGAGTGAGAACAGTAAGAAATAGTTGAAGCCCAATGGAAAAGAGATATCTGAGCACCAGGACAGAACCACAGAACCTTGAGGATGAGGAGTAGTGGCTCATTTACATACATTCTTACCTTTTGTTTCAGAGATGGGAGTAACCTGCTTCCACTCCAGAGTGTATCCTCCCCTATTCTCTGGATTTAATGCCTTTTTCTCCACTTTATCACTAAGCACTGTGAAAAAGTGGTCTGCATTTTTCACTTTTTTACTTCCTACTCTTCAACCCTTTGGAGTCAGGTACTGTTTCCATCTTCATTGAAACGATTCTTGCTGTTGTTACCAATGTTCTTCCTTATCAAATCTAGGGGATATTTGTAGTCGTTTTTCTCATAGCAATTAACTCTATTCATATCTTCTCAAACCTTCTTTGTTCTCTGTGATACCATTTTTTTTTATTCTTTCCTACTTCAGTGGCTGTTGTTTCTTCTTTTTTTTTTTTTAATTTTTTTTTTTTCAACGTTTTTTATTTATTTTTGGGACAGAGAGAGACAGAGCATGAACGGGGGAGGGGCAGAGAGGGAGGGAGACACAGAATCGGAAACAGGCTCCAGGCTCCGAGCCATCAGCCCAGAGCCTGACGCGGGGCTCGAACTCACGGACCGCGAGATCGTGACCTGGCTGAAGTCGGACGCTTAACCGACTGCGCCACCCAGGCGCCCCCAGTGGCTGTTGTTTCTTATGTTTCCTTTGATAGCTCATCTTCTGCAAGTTTCTAAACCATGATGCTTCTCAGGGTTTTATCCTTGGTTCTCCTATCCTTTTATATATTTCGTGATGGATGGTTTTAGCCATGCCCAAGGCTGTCACTGTGCTAATAAATGCTAAAACCTACAGCACTGGCACACATCTTTTTTTCTGAACTCCAGACCTATATTTCTGACTACGAGACATCCATCTGAATATTTGACAAGTATCTCAGCGTTATCAGCATAACCTCTAGAATGTGATCACCTTTTATTTCTTGTCCTGGTCAATGGTTCTGCCATCTGTGCAGCTGCCCAAGCCAGAAACCTGGGGCCATCCTGTATTTTCCACCTCTTCTTCACTTTCCCAAATCCATTCAGTGAGCACATCTTCCAGTGACTTTCCTTTTTTTAAGTTTATTTATTTATTTTGAGAGAGCAAGAGAGAGTGCAAGTGGTGAAGGAGCTGAGATAGGGAGATACAGAATCCCAAACAGGCTCCATGCTGCACCGTCAGTGCAGGGCCTGATGCGGGACTTGAACTCATGAACCGTAATCATGACTTGAGCCGAAACCAAGAGTCAGATGCTTAACTGACTGAGCCATCCAGGCACCCCGATTATCTTCCTCTTAACCCTCTTTGACTTAGTCTGTTTTCTCTATTACTACTGTCACCTTAGTTCAGATCCTCTTTTTCTTACCTGGACCATTATTGGAGCCTCCTCATGAGTCTTTGCCTTTAATCTATGCTTGTCCCCTTCTAGCTCGTCCTTCATGGTACAGTCAAGGTGATTTTTTTCCAGAAGGTGATGTAAGCATATTCTTTTGCTTAAAAGTCCTTAGTGGTCCTCTGTTGCTTCCAGGATAAAAACCAGTTCCTTAGTGTGACATAATAAGTTCTTCATTAATCTTGCCCCTACCTACTTTCTTGTCCTATCTCCCACTACTCTCTACATGTGTCCTAATATTCAACTGTCTCAGCTTACTTCAGATTCATCAAAGCTGTTATGCTTTCTCATTTCTGAGCCTTTATCTATCCAGTTTACACTCTTTGGAGTACCTTGATCCCTGTCTGCTTGCCACTTCATTATTTAGGACTCCATGGCCACCTACCTGGTAAAGCTCTCTCTAGCAGTTTCCCAGGTAGTTTGTGCTTAATTTCTTTGTTTTATCATAGCATCCTTTCATACCTCATCATAGGACTTAGCACATTTTCTTACACACACCTGCTGAACTATGAGCCCCCAGGAGCCATGAGTTTGCTCTTCATGTTCCCTGGTTATAGGCCTTGAGTAAATGTATGTGGTGGTGGAATATTGATGCACCTCTTCAGGTATCTTCCACTACCATAATTGGGGTAGAAATGCTATAGCAGGGGCCCAAAAACATTCTGTGATAGTTTTGTATTATTGGAGAATATTGGAAAAGCTAGATGATGGGACAAAGCCAACCCTCAGACAAAGAAAGGAATTAGGGGGCCTGACAGCCCTCGCTCTTTTTTAAGAACTAGGAAACAGTTTGAGCACTGAGGGGACTAGATGTTGGTGTCTGGAATAGAGGCTGCTCTGGAGTTGGTCAAAGTCATGTGTCAGCGTGTACCCAATGGGGGCTGGCAGTGGTGAGGATTTGGAGACTAGAGATCTGCATCTCCTGTCACATATTGTCACATTGTGCCCAAATTCACACTGGCACAGGATGATGAAACGTGCTGCTCTTGCTATCTTTCTTGAGTCTGTTCTTTCCTCTGCTACCTGTGTTTTGGGTAGCTTAATTAGCTTTAGGTGAAAAAACTATTAACTTTATACTAATAATTAATGCTGGCAATCTCTTTATATTTGTCCAAGGATTTTTTGCAATTGGACTTGAATTATTGCAGAGAATCTTAATTCCTGAAGAAGTAGCATTCTTCTTAGCACAGCAAAAATGGCTTGGGAGAGAGGAGAGGAAGGAATAGGGTCTCTGGTGGCTAGAGCAAAGATACTGGTTAATGCCTATTTTCTTTTTGCTGTTTATAACTTTGTGAATCTATATGTGAAAGTAATATATGCTTACTGTAGAAAATTCAGAAACTGCACGAAAAAGAAACTGTGTGTATGTCTATTAATACGTATAAATGGGGAAGGGGTATATACCATAACTCCACCAACTTGAGGTGACCGTGTTACTACACTGGATCATCTTTTTTTTTTTTTTTTTTTAATTTTAATTTATAACCTAAAAAAATTAAAGAAAAATTTTTTTAACACTTCATTTATTTTTGAGAGAGAGAGAGACAGCGTGAGCGGGGGAAGGTCAGAGAGAGAGGGAGACACAGAATGCAAAGCACACTCCAGGCTCTGAGCTGTCAGCACAGAGCCCGACGCGGGGCTCATACCCCCGATGCGGGGCTCGAACCCACAAGCTGTGAGACCTGAGCTGAAATCGGATGCTTAACTGACGGAGCCACCCAGGCGCCACCCCCGCTTCCAAAATTTTTTTAATGTTTATTTATTGTTGAGAGAAAGAATGAAAGTGGGGAAGGGGCAGAGAGTGAGGGAGACAGAATCCGAGCTGTCAGCACAGAGCCCAATGCAGGGCTCAAACTCATGAACTGCCAGATTATGACTGGAGCCAAAGTCGGACGCTTCACCAACTGAGCCACCCAGGAGCCCTGCCTGATCATCTCCTTTAAGTCTTGTTGTTGTTTTTTTCCCCCATGCACCCTGCACTCTACTCATGATTTGAAGAATAATAATAACAAAGCAAACACTCATATATCCCCCCCCTTCCTTAAGAAGTTGTATTTTGTTAATGTTATATTGAACCTAAATCTTCCTTTTCTTTTAGGAAATGGATCAGACAATGGCTGCCAATGCTCAGAAGAATAAATTCTTGATTGATGGGTTTCCAAGAAATCAAGACAACCTTCAAGGTTGGAATAAGACCATGGATGGGAAGGCAGATGTGTCTTTTGTTCTGTTTTTTGACTGTAATAATGAGGTAATGAAGACCTTCATCTGCCCACATGGGGTTTAACCAACTGATGGTCAACTATTAAAGAAAAACAAAGTGATTTTTTACTTATATTTTATATCAGCAGCAGTATTGCTTTGAACTGGTAAATTGGTTGGATGGAACAGCACTGTATTGCTGTTGGACTATTAGAAACTATTTGGCATCAGCAACCTTGTGGACCTAAAATTTGCTTTATTTTCAAAATAGCAGTACTGTGTTTGTTTTAAGAATTGACTTGTACAATAATGTTAGGTAATGAAACTGCAGTGTTACCTCGTAGGTATGCACTCTTATCAGAGAGTATCTTGCCCTAGGACGTTAGGACAACATTTTTGGGAAGTTGGGAAAACTTTCTATTTTTAAAGAAACATACAAGATAGCTTGATTTGTCTTCTAAGAGTGAAATGATCTTGCAAAAAGCAGGAAAGCGTTCTTTTTCTTTCTGGCACTTCTAATAACATACCCAGACATACCTTTGAATAACCAAATTTCTCAGAGTCATTTAATTAAAAGGCCTGACTGTTTAACAGCTGCAGTAGAACTTCATTAAATTAATGCCAACAGCCTGGAAGAATAAGAATCTAAAGAACTGCCTTGAAGGAAGTTGGCTATTCTTGGGCTGAATTGCAAATGTGTCTCTGGTGGAGAGGCTTGCTGCAGCCTTTGAGTTGTTTTAAAATGTAACTCTCTTTTTCCAACCCCCAAAAATATGTTTTCACTTATTCTTCAAAGTTGACTTTAGAATGTTACCACAGCTTTATAACTAAGGAATGTTTATTCACGATTAACAAGGGATACTTTATTCAAATGCAAATATGTTGACTCTTAAATATTTGGATATTTATGGAATTATCAAAAAGTAAGCAAAATGGAACAAAGTTTGAGGCATGTAATTGATACCTAATAAGTTAATAATATATCCTGGATGGAAGCATACACATACAGATCTTCTTTTTATTGCGGTTTAAAAAAAAGTACACAGGAAAAACTGAGTCATGAATGAATTCTTATTATGCTCTGTGCTTATTTAACCTAGTTTATATAAATTGAACCACATGTTTAAATTTAAAAGGACTTTGCATGTTGATTAATGAATTAGACAAATTAGTTTTAATGTAGGGTTTTTTTGTGATCTCTTCAAACTTTGTTCTCATTCAGGTTAAAAGAATGGCAAATGTGAAATTCACATCTTTTTTTTTTTGTACTATTTATTTCTCTTTCTAGATCTGTATTGAACGGTGTCTTGAGAGGGGAAAGAGTAGTGGTAGAAGTGATGACAACAGAGAGAGCTTGGAAAAGAGGTACTTTGCAGACTTTACACATCACCACCTTGGGCTCATTTTGGAACTTGAGTCACAGATTAAATACCTGCCTCATTTTGGTCCAGAAAAAGAAACTGGCATGCTTAAATATGTAAATTGTGTGGTCTAAGGAGATGGTAAGGGAGTTGGTTGGGTTGGGTCTGGGTTGTGCTCTGAGCTGTTCCGTAACGTGGGGGAGAGCGGGTGGATGCTTAGAACCTTGCAATATGTGCTGCTTTTGCAGAATTCAGACCTATCTTCAGTCAACAAAGCCAATTATTGACTTATATGAAGAAATGGGGAAAGTCAAGAAAATAGATGCCTCTAAGTCTGTTGATGAAGTGAGTATCCCTAGCTTGCCTTAAAAGAAAAGTCCAGTAAAAATGTGATTTGGGGGACAAGGGATAGGTAGGCAGGAGAAAAAGAAGTATGACAGATTAGTTTGTTTGCTTTTCAAGACCTGGGAGACTAAGTGAAAAATGAGATTTTTTTTCTCCTTTTTTGAATAGAGTCTAAAATAGATTTTACAACTTCAGACTTGTTCTTCCTAAGAAGTGGGTGGTTTATTAATTCCAAACCTCTTTTCTCAAGCACTGGAAAATTGGCATTTTGAGAACTGTGATTTGGACCACATTCATCTTTTAAAATCTCTAATGTGAATGGCGAGTCCTCTAGAGCAAGGGCCCCAGGCAGCTTCCATCTCTTCGTCACAGAGCACAGAGACCCAGGGGCGCAGGGCTTCTGCGCCCAGCCCTTCCCTCCCACTCTGTAAAAATCCTGATCTCTAAACTGCTGTGCAAGCCCTCAGTGCCCAGCAGCTCTTTTCTAGTGTCTCTCTCTCTCTATTTTTTTATTTTTTTATTTTTTAAATGTTTTTTTATTTTTGAGAGAGAGAGAGAGAGACAGACAAAGCACGAGCTGGGGAGAGGTCCAAAGGAAAATAGATGAAACCAAGGAATTAATGTATTTTTTTAAATGATACATCTTGAAAATTAATAAAAAAATGGACTTCTAAACAGGAATTTAGCCATATAGTATTTTAATAATACTTCCTTTTTAAATTACTACTCTTTGTCCTTTACAGGTTTTTGATGAAGTTGTGAAGATTTTTGACAAAGAAGGCTAACTCTAAATCTGAAAGCATCCTTGAAATCATGCTTGAATATTGCTTTGATAGCTGCTATTACAACCCCTTTTTAAGGCAATTTTAATCTTTCATAATTACATCTCAATGAATGGCTGGAAAGTATGTAGTAAGACAAATTAAATTTTTTATCTTCAATTTTTCTGGTTACAGGAGTAGACAGTGAATTCGGGTCTAACTTCATCTTAGCTATGGTGCTCACAAAACAAAGAAGGATATCAGCTAGTTCTTTGTTTTTCCTCAAAAAGCATATCCCTTTTATAGTGTGTGCCTTCTGTGAGCAAAACTCTGTAGTCTGTGTGTATATCCCTTTAGTAATTACAACATGTTAAGATTAGGGATTCCCCACTTCCTTGTTTTCTTGTAGGTTTTACATTTCCAACCTGTTAAGCGAATTTGTGGACCAAATTCCAAAGGAACTTTTTGTGTAGTCAGTTCTTGCAAAATGTGTTTGGTAAACAAACTCATAAAATGAATTCCTAGAAGTGTTTTAGTATTTATCAAATAACTGACCATTTCCTACAGAAAGATAAGAAAACTTAAGGCTTTGTTTTATTACAACTTATACAAAGTTGTATGACAAGGCATCTTCTTTGCTTCCAGGGATTGGGATGGGGTCGCTGGGGGTTCAGAGCCTGGGAGAATTGTCAGCTTTATTCTGACATAAATCTGAGGGTAAGGGGCAGGATCACATCAAATGACATGTGTTCCTGTGCTCTATTATATAGTGTTATTATTATTGATTAAACTGATCTTAACAAAATTCCTAGCAGGGGAACCTTGAAATGCATGTACTGGGTTTATGGTAAAATGATTTGGTTAGCATTTTAATAACATTTCATTCAGAGTTTTTTGTTTTTTGTTTTTATTTGTTTTCTAGATTAAATGTAGGGTTGGTATGAAGTAAAAAAAAATCTAATGGCTAAATTTCCCATTTGTGTTTATTTTCTTGAATACTTTTTTTTTTCAGTTATTTAAGGACATTTAAAAATCATTGCACTTTGGTCAGAAAAATAATAAATATATCTTGTAAATGTTTGATTTCCTTCCTGGCTACTTTTATTTAGTAAATTCTTTTTTGGCATCATGTTGAAGCATTGAAAGGTACAGAATTTTAAAAAGGCTATTTTAAAAAGGCTATCGAGTCCAAAGGAATTTTCCCTTAAATCCATTCTTCCTTTAAAAAATCTCTGAGAAATTTGTGTTCCCCTTTCTTATCTTTTTCTGCCATTACTAATGAAGAGTTATTTCCAAGGTTCTTCATGTGAGATTTATTAAAATGTTTCTCATTTTTAGCACTTATACTGTTTGGTATACAGGGTTAAATAGGGTAAGGAATTTTGTTTTTGTTTAATTAGATTTTATATTTAAAGTCATTGGGAATAGGAGCGCCTGGCTGACTCAGTGGTGTAAAGTATGTGATTTTTGATCTCATGGTTTGAGTTCAAGCCCCACATTGGGCGTAGAGTTTACTTAAAAATGAAGAAGAAGAAGTAGAAGTATAAAGTCATTGGGAATAGTGAGGACAACTTGTGGATGTTCTTACATTATAATAGGTTCATTTATTTCTATGTGTGTTATGAAATTCACTTATTAATGATATATTTTTCAACATACTTGCCATTAGGAAACAAAATATAAGGGATGGATCATATTAGCCACCAAAATTTGTATTGAGATTATCTTGGTTTCCTGGAAGAGACTATAACAAATTCTTGTGTGGTGATTTAGTTCACCAGATACAGAGGGATTTTGCTGGTGGTTTAATCAAAAAGCTGCAGTATGAAGCAAGAGTAAAGACTATAAGGTTTTGAGAGCATTCCTGCTCAAATAAGTGAAGAAATTCATCAGATGGGGGAATCTAAATGTTTATACTGATTTTGGGAAGCAAACGTGAGGTTTTTAAGAAGACTGCTGAGACGAGGCACTTCGCTTCCTTTCATCACACAGCCTTTTGTGGCATTTGAGAACACAAATCAAGAAACATCGTAATTACGAAATTATGAGCCTTTGCTAGTTTGCTTTTGAGTAGAAAAACATGTTGGCAATATTGTGTTTAGGATTTGACTGAGATACATCGGACTTCATTAGTTTAGTCATTCCGTTTGTTAAAGTCACCAAGGAGGTTTTCAGTTTTGAAAGACCTTAGTGGAAGCTTTGCTTTTTTTTTGCTTTTCTTTCTTTCTTTTTTTTTTTAAAATTAACTGACATTTCCTGATGTTGGATGTATATGAAATTACTTGGTAAATAATCCTAATAAATTTTGTGCTATGGCGTTTGCTGTTTCAGATTTCCATTCTCTCAAGCATATTGAAGACTGAGAAGTATCCTGTATTTAACATGTGGGTTTACAGCAAAAGCAGAGTTCAGGATCCAGGAGAATTTTCTGCTCTGTATTATGTTTGCACATCTTGAATTAAGTAGAAAGCATGACTTTATCCCATTCCTTCAAGAAGTAATCTGGATCGAGGCACAAGTATAGCCTATTTCATTACCTACCTACAGCAGCAATTGCTTGTCTCTTTGAGGGGGAAATTGGCATCAGGCTATGTCTCAAGATGCCTCAAGGCAATGTCTCAAGATGCCTTGGGGGGCTTGTGTCTTTGTCATGTAATTAAGTAGTTGCCTGACACTCTGGAGATAATAGTGACTGAAAGTATTGGCCAGAGTAGGTCAGCTTTTTTTTCCCCTGGAGGTTTGGTCCTTCTTCAAACTCATAATAATTGCACAAGCTGTAGGTGCTACAAACACATACTCTGCCTTCCAAGCGTTTTCTATCTGAAACTAACACCCTGATGTGGGTAGACCTTCACATGTCTTTTGATGGGTAATGATCATTATTATATAGCTTATTTCACTTCTCCCTAGCCTGCCCTCATGTTTCAACTAAATTAAGTACTCCTTAATCCTAAGCATTTTTCTTTTAATGAAGAAAGTAAGCTCATTTGTTGTGTACCAAGGAAAAAGGTAAAAATGGTCCTAATCACCTATCCCTTTATTTCCTCACCCCTGACCCCAGTTTAAGTATTCTCTTGGATCCAGGTTTGCTTTCCTTTGAATGGGTGTGGTTATTGTGACTGTGGTGTTAATTCTGGGCCTCATTTGTGCTCCGCAGGTCACCAGCTTTCCTGTCCTTGGGACAGGTAAAGGACGGGACAGCTAAAGGACGAAGTTGAATTTCTGGCTATCACGCTTTATACCCTTTGTCAGCCCTGCCACCTCCAGGCCATCACCAGGGCTCAGATTTTTGTGAGATCCTTGCTGTCCCTGCTCATCAGAGCAGAACCTGGTTTTCTGGAGTCCGTCTTCTTCAAAAAGGCTCTTTCATGATTTTGTCTTCCTAAGACCTAGCCATAAGAGAAGAGGGCTTAATTATTTTGGCCTATTCAGGGAGAGATGAGGGTAATAAATCAACATTTCTCTAAGTGAGGTTCTTTCAGCCACAGAAAGTGGTTTTTTATTTATGATACATTTTGAAGTAACGCACAAAGTGTTACCTTCTTGACACTGGCCTTCAATGCCCTAACCAACCAAAGGAAAAGCATCTGTAGAGGTAGGTTACCTCATCCCAGCCCTGATGTAGATAATCCAGACAAACTTTGAAAATTGTCTTCTACACTGTAGAATCGAGCAGTTGAGCAGTTAAGCAGCATTTTGCATAAATAGCAGATGCATTCTCATTTGGTTGAGTAACCACATCTAAAAAGAGAAAATAAAATTCAAAAAATATGTATGTGAGCTTTGGGAATATTTGTATTCTACCCTTTAGAAGGCTTCCTGGAAGAAGTATATTCTTGGTAACTGCTTCTCTGAAATTAAGGGGGAAAACTGATACAGTGGACTCAAGATGGACTTCCAAGAAACCCCCTGAATTGGCTGAGATTCATTGCCGGTTTGTAAATGCTTGCGGCCCTCTGAGGACTCGGGGTAGAACTGGCCCTCTTACGACCACCTGGTTCCAAAGGCTTCCAGAACCAGAGGGAGAAGACATTGAATTGGCTCAGCAGTTAGTACTTAAGAGCACAAAGCTGTTGTGCATGGCTCACCCCAGGTTGGTTGGTCCTTAGTTTTACAGAGAAGCATTCTCACAAGTGGTTCCAAACCAGCTGCCAGAATTTGGCCAGAGTATGATTGTGACAAGGCTGCATCAAAATAGCCTTGTCAAAATGGAAACCTTTTTTTCCTTTTAATTACCAGGTAGAGCACAATAGGCACTACCATTATCCTGTCCTGGATTGGGGTGGTGGTTTAGACCACCATAGACACATCATTTACATGATTTGGGGGAGAAATGCTAAAGTTTAATGGTCAACTTTCATGTTGGGTCAAAATAGTCACATCAAAATGACCAGTTTAAAACAGCTACATCAAAATCCCCCTGATGTCAAGGACTGTGTCAGAATGTCCTTGTCACATCCAATATCAAACATGATTGAGCAGAGACCATTCCTCTGCCTAGGGCCTTTCCTGCTTAGGTCTGGCTAAGTGCTCTTTAGAGAAGGTAGGTGCACTACTGGACTTGAGGCTGCTGCTGTTGTGCTAATGGAAGAGTCAGAAATGGAGAGGATGGATGGGATGGGATGAGGGCAGGGAGAGTAAAACCATTTGTGTAGAGAAGCAGGAGTTGGTTCATTCCAGTGCTTTGGCCATGATGGTCCTTGTAGGAGACTTACTCTACCCATAATCACTCCTACCAAACACCATTTCTTAATCTGTCCAGTCTTCATGATCATAGACCACATTCCCACTACTCTCCAGGATTATTTTGTTGATGAAAATGGGCTTCAAGAATGAGACTCCCTTGATACTATCTATCTTCATTTATCCTTAACTTATGGTTTCAGTAGTTTTATGGATATTTGTAAGTTTAGCTTGTGTATATGACTTTAAGTATTTATAGTCAGCTAAATCGTTGTTTCATATGACAATACTCAGACTGGCCAGTTGCTGAAATAATAACTAGATTGATACAGGAGGCATCATTACAGTCTGTAATCACATTCATGGATCTGCCATCTTAATTGAGCTAACTGGTTGTGTTAGCAAGCTGCCTGGCAGAGATACTAGCTTTTAGGATTGAGATCAGAGAATTTGTTACAGGTAATCTACATCTTCCTTAATTAGGCAATGTGTCTGTCATCAGACCGGGAGATGATGAGCACTAAAATGGTGACATTACAAGGAGTTTGGTGGCAGGACGCCTGGGTGGCTCTGTCAGTAAGTGTCCAACTTTGGCTCAGGTCGTGATCTCATGGTTCATGGGTTCAAGCCCTGCATCAGACTCTGCGCTGACAGCACATAGCCCGGAGCCTACTTTGGGTTCTGTGTCTCCCTCTCTCTTTGTCCCTCTGCTGTTCACACACTGTCTGTCTCTCAAAAATAAGTAAATATTTTAAAAAACGTTGGCTGACCATTCACTCAAAATATGTTTGAGACACATTTATTAAGGATACCACAAGCAGTAATACGTAGTCCCTGCCTTCAACAGGCTCACAAGTTAAGCTCAAGTCTAGCAGTTTCTTAACTGTATTGTTTTTGTATAGTGCTTTAATGCAAGCACACTTTTACCTCTGTTCTCATCTTGTTTTCCCAACCATTCAGGTTGGGATGACGGTTTTCCTGTTTTGTGAATGATTAAACTGAAGCTGAAGGAGCCCAAGTCAATTGCCCAACAATATTTACAGCTAGATAGTTGTGAGTCTGGAATTGGACCCCAGACCTTTGGGTCTTACCAGATCTGCGTCCTGTCTTCCAGTAGCCCATGTTGCCTACTTGTAATAGAGCCTGATTTTGAAGTGTAACCACTAATACGCCATCATGCTTCCTCATCACTACCCTGTTACTGTTGTTTATTTTAATGTTTATTTATTTTTGAGAGAGCAGGACCAGGGGAGGGGCAGAGAGAGAGGGAAACACAGAATCCAAAGCAGGCTCCAGGCTCTGAGCTGTTAGCACAGACCCTGATGCAGGACTTGAACTTATGAACTGTGAGATGATCTTAGCTGAAGTCAGATGCTTAACCAACTGAGCCACCCAGGCACCCCACCCTCGTTACTTTATATATTTTTTTAAGTTTGTTTATTTTGACAGCAGGGGAGGGGTAGAAAGGGGGAGAGAGAGAATCCCAAGCAGTCTCTGCACTGTCAGCCCAAAGCCAGATGCGGGGCTCAAAGTCACAAACCATGAGATCTTGACCTGAGCTGAAATCAAGAGTCAGATGCTTAACTGACTGAGCCACCCAGGCGCCCCTCATTTGTTTTCACTATTGCACGTATCTGCAATTTGTGAAGTTACTTTGTTTACTTATTGGCGACTCCCCTGCTAGATTGTGTCAGGAGAGCAAAAATAGTTTTCATCTGTTTCCTAGTGTCTGCACATAGTAGGCACCCAGTAAATACTTCTTGAAAAAGCAAAATGAGAAAGTTATTTTTGACTCGCTATAGCTGCCAGTTGCATCACTGAACTTTGGATCCTAACTGGGTCCACCTGCAGTTTCCTTAGGATTCTATTTTCATCTCTCCCAGAGCCTGGAATCGGATAACCATGGAGTACAGGGGATAGGAGGGGAGATGAATCTTTCACCTCATCAGCCTCCCTCTACTTGTAGCTCACAGCTCAGAGAAGACCATGTGATTGGCTGTCTTGGAAGGAAAACCAGGAGAGACTAGGGCCAGAAAATAATAGTTTTGGCGAAAATCTCACCCACCCACTCATAATTCAATCTAGTTGATAGATTTTTGACTTATTATACCTCCATTGTGATGTTACTGTGTTATGACTTAGAAAATTTTTTGCTTTATGAAGACTTGATAGTTTCCAGTTCCTGTTCCTGATCTGAAACTCTTTAGTATAAATTTCTGCTTGAAGCCTTGTAAGACTACGGTGTCTCCTCAGCGCTTTCACTGACCGTATTTACTGGATTGGGAAAGAACAGAATGAGGTTTCCACCTACTTTCTCCTCAGTGGGTAATGCATTGTAGTTCTTGATGCATGGTGTCTTTGGGAAAGAGATTTTAGAGGTCTTTAGCTGTATTTCTGTATTCTCTTCGTGACCTGGCACAGAGTCAATTCTTAATACATTTTATTTTTTTTATTTAAAAAAAAATTTTTTTAACGTTTATTTATTTATTTTTTTGAGACAGAGACAGAGCATGAACAGGGGAGGGTCAGAGAGAGAGGGAGACACAGAATGTGAAACAGGCTCCAGGCTCTGAGCAGTCAGCACAGAGCCCGACGCGGGGCTCGAACCCACAGACCACGAGATCGTGACCTGAGCCGAAGTCGGACGCTTAACCGACTGAGCCACCCAGGCGCCCCAATACATTTTATTTTTTTTAACGTTTATTTATTTTGAGAGTGCAGGCATGAGTGGGGGAAGGGCAGAGAGCAAGAGAACCCCAAGCAGCATGGAACCCGACATGGGGCTTCATCTCATGAACCCTGAAATCATGACCTGAACCAAAATGAAGAGTCAGACACTTAACCAACTGGGCCACCCAGGCACCCCCTACACATTATTCTTAAGATATTCTTAATATATTCTCTTGAATATTGAAAGATGTGTCTTCCTCAAAGCCCTCCAGATAGTAGCAGAACTAAGCCTAGAACCCAGGTCCCCTTTTTCCCAGCCCTCATTCCTTAACACCAACATGCTTTAATCCACCGTCATTCCTAACAAAAACCTGGAAAGGCAAAGTTATAACTTGTGATGCTCGAGAGTCACTTCTATTTAATAGGATTTCATTCAGTGTGCCAAACATTTGTTGAATGTCCTTTAAACCATTTTTTTTTTTTTTTTTTTTTGGGGCACCTGGGTGCCTCAGTTGGTTAAGCGTCCGACTTCAGCTTAGGTCATGATCTCGCGGTTCTGTGGGTTCGAGCCCCGCGTGGGACTCTGCTGACACCATGAAGCCTGGAGCCTGCTTTGGATTCTGTGTCTCCCTCTCTCTCTGCCCCTCCCCCACTCATGCTCGCTCGTTCTCTATCTCTAAAATTAAAAAAACATAAACCATGTTTTTAAACCAATGTCTCAGGCATCACTCCCAGAAATTCTAATTTCATTTTAAAGACGCCCCAGGTGAATCTAAACCAATGATTCTGAAACTTTCAAGTGTATCAGAATCATTTGAAGGGCTTGTTAAACCCAGTCTAGGGGGCCCACCTCAGTAGATATGGGGTGGGGTCCACAAATTTGCATTTCTTATAAAATTCCAGGTGATAGTGATATTTTGAGAACCAGTGTACTAAATAGGAACCAGAGCTGATATTGGAAACTCCTAGTCTTGCATCTTTGTGGACAAGGGACCAGCTTCTTGGTCTTTATGTCCACAGTGCCTAACATAGAGGAGGTACTTAGTGCTGGATAAATGACAAATTGATAACCCTGGTTGAGAGCTCACAAATCAAACAGTTCCCTAGTCTACCATCCCTGAAGTTCCTGGGTTGAGGAGGGGAGGGGTAGAAGGACTAGGAGAAGATCACAAATGTTCTCTAAAGAAGTTGTCAGATGGGTACTAACTTGACATAGTAGGGTGGCTTTCAGCTCACTTCACAACTGCCATTGTCATAAAAGGTGAGGAGAGCCCTGGGGCCGCTGTCACTGTCCAGACTTCTGAGGGGAGATGGGTTTGAGGGCAGAGCTAGGGCCCTGGAAGCAACTGAAGTTGCCACACGAGGGGCAGTCTTAAGCAGGCTCCATGCCCAGTGCTGAGCCCAACTAGGGACTCGATCTTAGGACTGAGATCAAGACCTGAACCAAAATCAAGAGTCGGAAGCTTAACCGCCTGAGCCACCCGGGCGCCCCTAAAGAAGACCTTGTAAAGTTAGAGCCACCCAGCACTGAATTGGGATAATTTAGGACATGAATTCCCCATCACTGGAAGTGTGTAACCAGCAGGGTGTTTTAGAATCTTCCAGCTCTTAGGTTCCATGGTCACATCCTGTTCAAGTTGTAGCTATCTAAGTCTGAGGTCCATCTGGAACCCCAGCCACATTCTTTGGGCCCTCCTGAAACTCGGATGCAGAACAGCTCCCTGTCCATACGGGCAGGGAGGAAAGGCTAAGGAACATCATGGGAGTCTGTGCCTTCCCATAGGAACCCAAATATTGAGAAACTTCCTTAAGCTTCTGTTTCTACTTCCTGGGTGCCCTCCGCCATGCCTGGGATAGGTATTCAGCAAAGTTTGCTGATGGTAATGCTGCTGGTGGTCAGGAGGTGCCTGCTTTGCCTCAGGGGAGAGAAACAGCATATTCTGGGAGAGAAACCGCGCTAGCAAAAGCATGACAGCCAGGATGGGTGGCTGGACAGGGTGGGGGTCCATGTGCCAAACAATAGGAGATAGGGGCATGCAAAGACAAGGCAGGGAAATGTAATGGACAAACCATAAAGGCGGGTAGAAGAATGTGGGCTTACCCTGTGTCTGTTTAGCTGAGTCCAGACGAGAATGCCGGGTAACTGCTAGGCTGGATGGGGAAGTTTGACAAAGTCCTCTCAGATTTTGGAGGCTGCTCCACTCCTCAACCCCTCCTCTTTTTCTACTCTTTCTTCTCCTTGCTGTAAGCTGTCCCTTGAGTTCTATTCTGAACCCTTAATGGTTTTCCCATCTCACTAGGGACAGTTTGCAAACCCTCCCTGGCTTGGCCTGGGTTAGGGCTGGGCCCAGGGCCGGCCTGCCTGAGCCGGGGAGAGGAGGCGGCTCCTAGCAATAAGCAACCCACAGAATTGTGCCTGTTATTTAAGAAAAGTTTCTGGGTTTTCGGCTAATTGCAAAAATACATAATGGATGCTTTTCGCATCTGCTAGTTATTCTGGAACAGGCCTGCATCCAAGAGCAAACTTTAAACAAACAATAAGATTATGGAGCTTAACTATTTCAATGTGTAACAGAAAAGAAAGCCAAGGCCCCAAAAGTTACATTAACACACATCCACTCAGACACAAGCAGTCTTACCAACAGATACACATACATACAAACATACAGATGCACATCCTGGCTCCAGTGCTCACAGGGCTTGCACACTAACACGTACACACGTGCACACACAACCTGCACATACGCCCGATCACTTGCACTGATACACGTACTCAGACACATACACGAATAAGCATGCCTAAATTCATATCAGGCACGCTCCTACCCAACACAGGCACACAGACGCACTGCTCCGGGTACAGATGCATTCACGCAAACCGTTTTTATTGCAGCGTGTGGTCCTCTTTTGTAGGTCAGTGGGCCCTTCTAGCCCTGAGGTAAGTCAGTCAGTTGGGCACTGGCTGTGTCTGGGTGGTATCAGGTGTAGTTATTCACTGTGGCCACCGAGGGGCACCCGTCAGCCATCGTGCATCCACCTTCCGCTCCTGCCAACCCGTCAATTGTTTCTGTACCCACAAACCTGCACCTTCCTGTTCCGGCTCCCTGCACACAGCTGGGAGGCTCCTTGCCTCCAGCCCCAACCTTCTAGGATCCACTGTACTCATTCTCACCTTTTCCCTCTTCCAAACCACTGAAACAGCCACAACCCCTCCTCTGCTTCCTCCTAGCTGAACACACACCATACTTCAGAGCCCCCTGCTCAGTCCTGAGATTGCTCCTTGGGGGCTGGATCTGTCAGGTCTTTTTTTTTTTTTTTTTTAATGTTTACTTATTTTTGAGAGAGACAGAGACAGAATGCGAGTGGGTTAGGGGCAGAGAGAGAGGAAGACACAGAATCCGAAGCAGGCTCCAGGCTCTGAGCTGTCAGCACAGAGCCCGATGCGGGGCTTGAAACCAAAAGCTGTGAGATCATGACCTGAGCTGAAGTCAGACGCTCAACCAACTGAGCCACCCAGGCGCCCCTGGATCTGTCAGGTCTTAATCATAATGTGGCCTCTACCAAAAGCTTCTCCCCCAGAAGCAATTGTCAAAATCTCATCTCTTTTTCAAGGTGTGAGATAGCATCTCCCAGTGCAGGACTGCCAAAAGTTAATGCATGGTAAAATAATTGAACGAGTTAATGCCCAACTCAACTTCCCCATCTGCCCTGGCTGAAGAGGTCTTCCACTCTCAGCACCTGCCTCTCGCAACCCCCACCCCTCCACCCCTTGTGGTTCTATGAAACAAATACTGGCTTCAAAACATAAGCTAGGGTAGAAAGACCCAATATGTCCTGAAGTTTATCTCTTTCAGCATCCCTGACAGGTGGCTACCCTAGTAACAGATTACTCACCCCAACCCGAACAGTTGTCCTCACTGGGTAGTTCACACTTCTCGAAAGTGTCTCTACGTTCTTTCTCCACAAACATTCCCAGAGCTCCGCCTTCATGACGGGCTGTGGCAGGTTCTGAACAGACAGGATTTCTGCCCTTCCAGAAACTAATAGTCTGGGAAGGGCATTTGACCAGCATAGCATGAGACCTGCAGTAGTGCAGCAAGTACAAAGTGCAGGGGAGGGTGGGGTGAACTTTCCAGAGGAGCGAGGCGGGGAGTCAGGGAACATTTACAGAAGGGGTGAGAGCCGAACAGAGACAGAGTGAATAAGAACAATGGTTACGGTTCTGTTTGTTGAATGTTTACTGTGTTTGTGACTGCTAGTCCTCAGGAAAAATTCTAAGCCAGGTCAGCCTGTCTGCAGTCTGAGAGTTTAACCACTCAACCCAAAACATCTCTTGTAACAAAATAAGTGTTTGGGGGCAGACATCCCAGGTAGATTAGTTCTCTATGACTCCGTAACAAATCATCACAAACTTGGCAATTTGAAGCAACGCTCCCCTGTTCCCTCACAGTTGCTCAGAAGTCTGGGTTCTCTGCTCACAGTATCACAAAGCTGAGATCAAGAAACCAGGCCTCTCATCTGGAGGCTCAGGAAAGAATCTACGTCCAAGCTTATACTCACTGTTGGCAGAATCCAGTTCCTTGCGGTTGTAAGACTGAGGTGCCTGTTTCCTTGCTGACTGTTGGTCATGGGGCGCTCCTGGCACTAGAGGCAAGCCTCAGGTCTCTTCCACTCGCCCCTTCCATTTTCCAGACAACAAAGGCAGATGGAATCTTTGTCATGCTTCACATCTCTGATTTCCTCTTCTGTCGCCAGCTGGGCAATCAAGGCTTTCACGCTTTGTTTATAGATGCATCCCAAACTGCGAAGTTAAGACACTGTCTTTCGTGTAGCTGTGTTAATATCACATTCACTGCAGACCCGGTGGTTACCAGGTTGCATTTTATTTCTTACACCACTTTTTCTTTTCCTCTTTTCCTAATGGCCTTTATCTTTCCCTCATGTTTCCCCAGTCTCTCTTTCTCCCCGGAGACCTTTCAGGGCCCCCTATTCTCGAACTCCAGTCTGGTCTGCGAGTGTCCAAACCTGTTGGACATCCATCAGCCTCACTTCCTTTCCTAGCTTTCTGCACGAGGCCAGTCTTTTCTGGAGCTCAGTCTTCTTTCATGGCTTATTTCCATGTTTGGAGAAAACCCTCCAAGTAATCACCTAAGGGTACATAGGACATAAATGTTCTGACTCCATATATGTCTCTATATGTCTTTATTACAGCCCAATAATGGACGGTTCAGTCTAGCTAGAGCTCTAGATTGAAAACTCTGTTCTCCCAGCATTTGGAAGCATTTCTCCATTGACTGCTAGCATCCCATGTTGCCGCTGAGAATTCTGAGGTCATTCTGATTATCGTTCCTTTGTGACCTTTTTTTTCTTTATTTTCATTTTGCTCCCCTCTGAAAGCTCTTAGATCTCTCTCATCCCTGTTAAAAAATGTCAGGATATCGGACTTGAGTGTGGGTCACTTTGTCCTTCATTTTGGGGGCACATATTGAGCTCTTTTAATGTAGAGACTTTATGACTTTTGTTTATGGGACATTTTCTTATGTAACTTTTATTTATTTTTGTTTTTTAATATGAAATTTATTGTCAAATTGGTTTCCATACAACACCCAGTGCTCATCCCAACAGGTACCTTCCTCAATGCCCATCACCCACTTTTCCCTCTCCCCAACCCCATCAACCCTCAGTTTATTCTCAGTTTTTAAGAGTCTCTTATGGTTTGCCTCCCTCCCTCTCTAACTCTTTTTCCCTTCCCCTCCTCCATGGTCTTCTGTTAAGTTTCTTAGGATCCACATAAGAGTGAAAACATATGGTATCTGTCTTTCTCTGTATGACTTATTTCACTTAGCATAACACTCTCCAGTTCCATCCATGTTGCTACAAAAGGCCATGTTTCATTCTTTCTCATTGCCAAGTAGTATTCCATTGTGTATATAAACCACAATTGTTTTTCAATATATGAAATTTATTGTCAAATTGGTTTCCATACAACACCCAGTGCTTATCCCAAAAGGTGCCCTCCTCAATACCCATATCACAATTTCTTTATCCATTCATCAGTTGATGGACATTTAGGCTCTTTCCATAATTTGGCGATTGTTGAAAGTGCTGCTATAAACATTGGGGTACAAGTGCCCCTATGCATCAGCACTCCTGCATCCCTTGGGTAAATTCCCAGCAGTGCTATTGCTGGGTCATAGGGTAGATCTATTTTTAATTTTTTGAGGAACCTCCACACTGTTTTCCAGAGTGGCTGCACCAGTTTGCATTCCCACCAACAGTGCAAGAGGGTTCCCATTTCTCCACATCCTCTCCAGCACCTATAGTCTCCTGATTTTTCATTTTGGCCACTCTGACTAGCGTGAGGTGGTATCTCAGTGTGGTTTTGATTTGCATTTCCCTGATGGGGAGTGACGTTGAGCATCTTTTCATGTGCCTGTTGGCCATCTGAGTATCTTCTTTGGAAAAGTATCCATTCGTGACTTCTGCCTGTTTCTTCACTGGATTATTAATTTTTCGGGTGTGGAGTTTGGTGAGTTCTTTATAGATTTTGGATACCAGCCCTTTGTCTGATATGTCATTTGCAAATATCTTTTTCCATCTTATGTAACTTTTAAATGATTCCTCTTCTCCATTTGTATCTGTGCTAGAATTCCCCATTTGTTGGATTTTTAACTTCTTGGATTGATCCTTTATGTTGCTTATATTTTCTCTCATATTTTCTTCTTTTTTTTAAGGTTCATTTATTTTTCTTAGTAATCTCTATATCCAGTGTGGGGCTTGAACTCACAACCCCAAGATCGAGAGTCCCATGCTCCTCTGACTGAGCCAGCCAGGCTCCCCATTCTCTCATATTTTCTACCTCCTCATCTTTTTGTTTCACTCTCTGAAAAATGTCCTTTGTCTATTCGCATTATATATATTTATATTATATACAAATTACATATATAACTTAATTTACATGATATTATATAAGTTATTTATATAATTAACATATACATAAATATAATATTTTTTTTCAAAAGTTCTCTTTGGTTTTTTTTCCTTCATACCATCCAGTTTTTATTTTATGGGTACAACATGTCCTTGAATCTATGTGAGGATCTTAATAGAGTGTAAACTTTTTTTTTAGTTCTTCTCTTTTCCTTGCATTATTTCCATTTCCTCTGAGGTCATTTTATGTGTTTGTCTTGTGCTCAGTTTGGAGGTTTTCCTCAAATGTGTGGTAATCTTTGGCTGTCCATTCATATTTAAGAATGAAGAACTGAAAAGCTTGCTGATTAGCTGGCGTGTCTTAGTTGACTAGGCAGCCAAGTCAGTCAGTCACTACAGCAGAGCACTTCCTCCCCCCATTCCCACCCCAATCCCAGAATTTGAGGGTCCTTCATCTGGGGACATTAGATTTCTCCAGAAACTGCCCGCTCCCACTTGGAGAGTAGACCCTGACCTCTTGGTGGTCTGTGCCCAGGTGTGGGGAGGCACTGTCCAGTGTACAGATTTTCATTTAATCTGCTGATTTAAGCTCTGTGTTTTGCCGGGGCTGCCAAGAGGCTGGTGCTGCCTCTTTCCGTGGCTGTATCTTCTTCTCTGCATGCTCTGTGCCAAGGCTTTCTCTGCTCTACTGCATTAGTTACCACCCTTCCATCTGCTTTCTGTTGTCCTGACATTTGTTGAATATCTCCCCTACTGATGATGCCTCACCCATTATTTTTATTGTTGTGGGTTTATATCCTTTTTATTTCTTAACAATCATTTTAGAAGGCTCTCAAGAGAAAGGGGAATAAAACAAGTCATCAATTTAACATCTCCAGTGACATGTCAGCCCAAGGTCTTATTTTATGGGTACAACGTTATTTTATGGGATTATCTTATTACCACACTGGCCCAATTGTGAGGTCCTCGAGGTGTGTTTGAGGACTCCTGTGCTCACTCCCTCATCTCCAAGCTTCAGACACCTCTTCTTCACCTTTCCAGGCTCTTTCCTCCACCGGAAAGGACTGTAGACATCTTTACTCTGAGTGTGCATGTCAGGTGAGAGCTTCTGGGAACATAGTTCTTATTGGTTCTCACCTAACAAATGAAGAGTGAATGGTGGTATTTCATTTCTAGAACTTGCTTTGGGAAAGCTGTATCTCAGGCATAAGCACAGTTTTTATAGGTCTTGAGCCCCTAAAATGATCTCCTATTTCTCCCTGGTGATGACAGCATAAGTGTGAATGTCCCAAAGGGCTGAGACAGGCTGACTGTGGCTGCAGAGAGGTTGCTGCTACTCCACACTACACCCTCTGTCTCCAGACCTGGAAGTGCACTTTGTGGTCACTGAGGGCCATTGCTGTCCCTGACCTATAAGGCTGGTTGCCTGGAGGTGGCTCTGCATCCTGGGTCTCCATGGGACAGACTATTTGGCCAGGCTGTTATCCCTTATACTGGGACACAGGACTCCCTGAGTCCCAGAAGCTTCCACCTAGATGATCCCCTGCAAACAGGATCCCACCAGCCATCCTGGTTTGCCCTGTACTGAAGGGCCTCTCAGGATGTCAAAGGTCCAGTGCTAAAACCAGAAAGTCCTGGACAAACTAGTTAAAATTGGTCACCCTACCTGCAGAGGACTGTTTCCTGTCCCAACCTCAGACTTCCATAGAGAAAGGTTTGGGGCCTATAGACCGCTGTAAGCAATTGTTTGGGGATCCCAGCTAGTGTCTTCTCACCAGCTCCCTAATTACAGACCACTCCCACCTCTTCCCCATCACTGAGCTGCACAGGACAGTCCAGCTTCTCCCAGGCCAGGAGCCCCTCCTCGGTCTGCCTCACAGGGCCCCACAGCTCTGCTTTTGCCCCCAGACATGGAAGGGTCACAGCCAGAGGCAGCCATGGCCGCCAGAAAATGCTTTCCTGATACTTCCCCCTCAGTGGTCTCAGCAACAACATTCGGAACCACACAAAACCAAGCGGGTTACTTTTCTGCCTCTCAATGAATAATTTGATAAAATAGTCATGATTAAAGACCACTTATTCTGTGGTCTCATGCTAAGCTCTTACTATGTATCATATCATTGAGTTCTCAGAATGGCCTTAGAGGCAAATGCTGTTATTCCTATTTTACAGATGAGGAAGTTGAAGCTTGGAGAGGTTAACTTGCTCAGACTCACACAGCTAGCAGTAATTGCAGAAATAGAACTCAAACCTCGGAGTATCTGATACCAAAGAGTAAGAACTTGAGATGGTCTTAAAATATCCAGTTTAAGTCCATCTTCTCTTAGGAAGTCTTCCCTGGTCATGTTTGCCTCCTGCTCTACATTTGGACAGAAAATCCAGCTCACGATGGCTTAAACTTTTAGGACATTATTTGTTTACTTGAGAAGTACAGAAACGGTACTGGGCTGGCACAGTGGCTTATAGGTAACAAGTACCATAACTCTTTCCAGCTAACCACATCATGGTCTTCAGGGTGTGGGGATGGTAGACTGCATTTTCCAAAGATGGACAGGGCAGTATCTCCCATACTGCCTGCTTTTCTGCAATGTCACCTTGTCATTCGCTCACCTAGAGATAGAGTCTAGTTCTCTTCTCCCTTGAATCTAAGCTGGCCTTAATAATGCGCTTAACCTGGGGCACCTGGGTGGCTCAGTTGGTTGAGCATCCGAATTTGGCTCAGGTCATGATCTCACGGTTCATGGGTTCGAGCCCTGCATCGGGCTCTGTGCTGACAGCTCAGAGCCTGAAGCCCACTTCGGATTCTGTGCCTCCCTCTCTCTCTGCCCCTCCCCAGCTCATGCTCTATCTCTCAAAAATGAATAAACATTAAAAAAATTATTTAAAAAAATTTGCTTAACCAATAGAACATGGTGGAAATAACATTTTGAACTTTCAAGGTTACATCATAAGCCTTGCAGCATCTGTCTGAGCCTCTTAAAATGATTAGTGCTTGAACACTTGCCCTCAGAAACCAGCAAGCAGCCTGGGGCGCCTGGGTGGCTCAGTCAGTTAAGCATTGGCATCAGCTCAAGTCATGATCTCGTGGTCTGTGAGTTTGAACCCCATGTTGGGCTCTGTGCTGACAGCTTGGAGCCTGGAGCCTGCTTCAGATTCTGTGTCTTCCTCTCTCCCTGCCCTTCCCCTACTCATGCTCGTGCTCTCTCTCTCTTTTTCAAAAATAATAAACATTAAAAATTTTTAAAAAAAGAAACCAACAGCCATGGTGTGGGACACCCAAGCCACATGGAGAATCTCTGTGCAGGTGTCCTGGTCAACAGCCCTAGCTAAGCTCCCACTGGACATCCAGCGCCAACTGCCAGCTATGTGAGTGAGCCACCAGGACATCCAACACCCACCTGTATCAGACTGCAACCACATAAGAGACCTCAAGTAAGAGCCATCTAGTTGAGTCCAGTCAACATATAAAATGGTGAAAGATAATAATGGATTGATCCTTTAAGATACTGAATTTTGGGGTGATTTGTTATGCAGCAGTAGATGACTGGAGCAGTTAGGTTTCTTCTTCTAGTTTGTTGCCTCAAGTTACAAGATGGTTGCCTCAGCTCCAAACATTGCTACAAACACCCACAGCTAAAAGCAGAAGTGAGGGAGTAAGTATGGAGCAAAGGCTTTCTTAAGTGACTTGAAGGCATAAGAAAATCTACCAGAAGTCCCCCAGCAAAATCCCCCACTTATCCCATCAGCCAGAACTGGGTCATGTAGTCTCTCCTAACCACTAGAGAGGTTTGCAAAGCCTCGTTAGTGGGAGGTAGGTGAAGGAAAAGGAGGCTGGGAATGACTGTTGGGTGGACACCAACAGTGTCTGCCATACTTGTTGACACGGTGTTTGTTCAAAGAGAAAGAAGAGTCAGGTGGAAAAAGTGAGCCCATGCTAAAGAAGGAGCCTTCACTGCTCCTTCTAGAAGCAAAGCTGCCAGTGGGAACAGGTTTACTAAAAACGCTTTCTTCAGATGGAAAGCCTGGTGTAATGGCTAGAGTTTTACTCTGGAAGGCAGAACCTGGCTCTACTGCTTGCTAGTGGTGCAGGATTGGTGGGTTGGTTCCCCATTCTGTGCCTCAGTTTCCTCATCTATACAATGCAAGGTTTCCCTCCAACTCCTTCCGACTAGGAGAAGAAGCCAGGCCAGAAGGGAAGTGTTGGATGCTTCACGTGTGTGGAGGCTAACGCGCTGCCCAAGCCAAGCTCAGCAGAGCCTGCCTCTGGCCACAGATGTTGGGATTTGCCAAACAAACCCTAATCACTTAATGAGAAACGAAAATGGTGCCTGGTTCCTCCACTTAATTGCCCCTTTGAAAACAACACACGGGAGATTTATAGTAATCACCATAATCGCCTCATAAAAACCCGAGAATTTAAAGACTGACACGCCTCATTTCTGGGAGGAATTAGAGGCAAAAATTAAGGCAAGGAATTCCTGGCCTGCCTTGGCCTCAGCTCGCTGGGAATCCAGGACTCTGCCCATAGAGAGCCTGCCACTCTGGACAGCCTCCTGGTCCCAGCCAAACATCACTCCAAACGCTCTGCTGCCAGTGTCTCCTGCAGCCTCAGCTGTCACTTGTACCACCCAAGGCAGGAACCACATGTACCTGGAAGGCTCGACAGCCTCGAGGGTCAGATGAAGGTCCTGGAGGAGGAGACAGGACCCTTGCTGCACCCACTTGCAGCTAGAGCTAGAGGACAGGAGCTGAGGGACACATAGGCTGTCCCTCACTCATGAAAGCCACAGCTTCTAGTTCTCCTGAGGCCACCGGGCCCGACTTGCATATCTCCCGTGACAAGGCATTCTTATGACCTCCTGGGACATTTACTAAGATACCCTGCCAGAAGGAAGGTTCACACTCTGCTAAGTGGATATTTGTTCCCTTTCACGTTTTTATAACTGGGCTCAGAAGCACTGAGCGTCAAGGTTAGAAGTGTCCTCTGGGTTTGCCTCTCCAGCTTCTTCCTTTGATAGCAATTCTTTCTTTCTTCCTTCTCACTCTCTGCTCAATCAAAAATACCTATTTGATCCCTGAAGGGCCTTGAAACTATCAGTTCTTACCAAGGTAGCCAGAGTGGTCCTTTTAAATATATTTTTTAATGTTTATTTATTTATTTTTAGAGGGAGGGCAAGAGAGAGAGAGAATCCCAGGCAGGCTCCCCACCGTCAGCAAAGAGCCCAATGTAGGGCCTGAACTCACAAACCACAAGATCATGACCTGAGATGTAATCAAGAGTCGGATGCTTAATCGACTGAGCCACCCAGGCGCCCCCACAGTTGTCCTTTTAAAACCTAAGTCAGATCAACTGACTTGTCTGTCACTCTCCAGTGGCTTCCCAACTCAAAGGGAAGGGGAAGACTTTATGGTATCTGCACTGCTCTCATGCCCTGCCCTTGGCCACTTTGCTCCAGCCTTGCTGTTGTTGTTCCTGGAAAACGCCAGGGACCCCACCCGACCGCACCTCAGCACTTTGGTAACTTGCTGTTCCCACTGTCCGGAATGCCCTTCCCTCATATATTCAAAGGGCTCTGTCCTTACCTCCTTCCAGGCCCTTCCTCCCCTCCCTACATAAAATTGCACCCCTACTCTTTCTATTACCCCCGCTATTTTATTTCTGTCCATCATGCTTAATACCTTCTAAGACGTAATACACTATAAGATTTGCTGATTGTCTATGCTTGGAGGGAAGTTCCAAAAGGCAGGGAACTTTATCTTTTTTTTTTTTTTTCACTATTGAATCCCAAACACCTAGTACAATGGCTGTCACAGAATGGTGCTCAATAGATTCTTGTTGAGTGAGTAACAAATGGGGATAGAGCGGTGACAAAGAGAAAGCTCCTCCCCTCGTGAAACTTATAGCCCCATGGCAGAGGCAGACAACAGGAACACCGTCACCCACAGGACTCGATGCTGGAAAGAAAGGGGCAGCTGTGACGAGGGTAATCTGACTGTGGCCCAGCGCGGCCAGGCTACGGACGTCTGGAGAGCCGTTTGCGAGAGTCGAACGCGAAGGGGGCTGAGGGTTTAAGGCCATGAAGCTTTGGGAGGAAAGGGTGCTGCTTCTACACCCTCTAACAGCAATGGGACTCCATGATGACAGGGTGGCATCTGCCAGCTGAGTTCATGTCCCCCCTGGGCCGTGCCCCAGTCCTTCACCCTGGGGCAAGCAGCTTCAGTGCCCGGATACTTGCCACGGAGAAGGGGTAATAGCTCCCGGGCTTGTCGCGAGGAACAGATGAAATATGTGTCAGAGCTGGAACCTGCAGGTACAGAGTGCTCGCTTACGTCCTGCTCCTTTCCTCTTTGCCAAGCCTTTAACAGCCAGTCTCTTCATCTGGCCGTGCCAATCTCGCTCCCGGCCCCTCGTGAGCCTTGGGGTGTATCAGCCTGGATGTAAAACTACAGATTAACAGAGATCAGCCAGATCTTTGCGGAGCATCATTTGACAGAAGATTTGACTGATCTCTACTGTGCCCCAGGCCCTCCTGGGCTCCAGGCCAAACTGGGTTGGCTTTGGAGCTATTGACTATATAGCCCATCAGCCTCCGGGCCTGATGCCTGTTGGCCCATAGGACCATGTGACTAGAATGAAGAGTAGGGGTCAGGGGTGGCCGACACAGCTGGGCCTGTAAAGCTGCCAACTGCTTTGCTCTTGGGGGAGCCCTCCTCGACTCACAACCTAGAGAGCTCCCGGCACATACCCGTGCACGCACATACCTGTGCAGTACAGTGCTATCCATACACAGCTCCCAACTCCTCAGCTCCCTGTGTGAGGACAGACTCTCTACCCCCTCAAACTCTGCTCTCCCTCCTGATCAGTAAGTGGGGGAGGGAGGCTGGTAAGGAGGCAGCAAACACATCACTTCTTCCTGTGCTTAGTATGGACAGTGGATATGCAGAGGTGTTTAGCAAATTCTTCCCATTGTGAGCCAGCCCCAGCATTGGGCAACAGAGAAGCAATGAATCCGATCTGAGTTCCTGGCCTCAGGGTTCACGTTCTAGTAGGGACAGCAGATACTTGCACAGATCAGTATAATAGAAACTACACAGTAGAGGGTCCAAGTGAGAACCCATAGAAAGAGAGCCTGGATTTCACTTTGGGGGTTTGGGGATGGTGACAGGACAAGCTCTTTGGATAAGGAGGACTTGGAGGTGCACTGAGGTTTGATAAAGGGCTTCTCGGCTACTCTACCTACAGAAATGGAGGCACAGAGGTGGGAGAGTGAGGGGCAGGGCAGGAAATGGTGAACTGACTGATGTCATGCTAGATAGAGCCCGGGGTGGGGGGTAGAATTGCTTTCACTGCAATGATTTGGTTTGTAACCAGCCCTTAGAAGTGCTTAATGCTTCCCAATCCCTCTCTCCACCTGTCTAGTAGTACCTTGGATGGCTTTGGATGGTTCCTGGGGAGCAGAAGACCACCATCTTTCTTGTTTACTACTTTACCTCCCTGCTTGGCCACACACTCAATTCCTTCAAATCAGCCTCCCTTTTATCACCTCGAGTGCCCCCTGGGAAGCACTCCACCTCTTCTCTCCCTGCTTACACGACTCTCATCCTTCAAGGACAGAGGAGTCCTGCTTGCTCCAGGGACACCCTCTGACCACTCCAGCCCACAGTGGCCTCCTCGTCAGACCACTTAAAATGACTGAGGTAACCCTGCAGCTTCATGCAATGACCCCCTTTCCAGTAAACGCTTTGCCACATGCTATATTAGGATGCTATTTTTACAACAAGAAATCCACTTGACTCTAGGATGGGGAATTGATTGCAGGGAACTTGGAATCTCAAGCAACCTGATGCAGGAAAGGACTTGATCTGGCTCAGCAATCCAGGGGGTGGCATCTCCCTGCTTCTGTCTCTGCCTCTGTTCTGTTCTCTTCCCAGACTGGCCTTCTCTGCCTTCTATCGGATGGGCGGGGGCGGCAACGTGACTGCTCACAGCACCTGACAGGTCCAGCCATGTGAAAAGAATCTCCAAATTCCCAAGAGAAGGTGATTGGCCCAAATGAAGCAGGTGTCTCACACTGGCCCAGTTGGCTTTGGGAAGGGGAATGGGGTCACACAGTAGCTGCCAGGCTACTCCTTTGGGAGTCATTCCCCATAGTCATCAGGCCCTGGGCTGTTCTGAGAGAAGGAAAATTGTCATGAGCAGGGAAAATACCCCAAAGATGTCTATTACTTATCTGTAATGTAATGTGACTAAATGCTCATGAGTTCCTATTCCAGACTATTCTATTGACCTCCTTTGTGACTTGAGGCAAGTCCTTCCCCTCTTGGGCTGTAGTTTTCACTGTGCATGGGGAAGGGTGGGGCTAAGTGTTCTGTTGGGCTCCTAAAAAGTCTCTGGGACTTTGGGCCAATTACTTACTTTCTCCGAACCTCTGCTTTTTCATCTGGGAGCAAAACAGCAGCAACAATATCCATCTCACAGAGTAACTGGAAGACAGTACGCATAAGATTATCTAACATAGGCTGGTACTGAGATGCTCCAGAAATGCTAGTGCCTCTAGTAGATATAAATTGGGGTGGCCTCCAAGCTCACAGTGATTTCCCCTGGTGGTCCTGGCCATGACACCCCATGTGTTTGGGAGAATTGTTTCTTCTCTAGCTGGGAGCTGCCACCCTCCAACAGTGATTTGACAAGGGGACGGCACGTCCCAAATCGGATCCCTTGGAATGCTTCTCTGGGGGTCTCTTTTCCAACTGCAGCTCTTCTGTCCCCATTTGCAAAATTCTAAGGACGGGACTATAAAGCTGCCAACAGCCAGGCCCCCAAACTCATGGAGAAAGTGGTCTGCAAAACGGAAGCCAGTATGAAGAGGATGTTTGAGTTCTCGGTTCCGAACATCTCAAAATCCTGTTTCACCCTTACCATAATTTATGAGAGGGTACATGCTCCTCATTTATCTAAAGTTGGTTTCAGTTGGTATTCTGTTACTTGCAAGCAACGACCCCTGATAATACATCTCCCTCCCTGTCCAAGCCTCAGAAGCCTTACCTATAAGATGCTGGGGCCACAGCCTGCCTCTTCATCTGTGATGTTCTACCACTGCATTCATCAATTCCTTCATTTCATCCATTACTTATCTGTAATGTAATGTAATGTCAGTCAGTCAGCATCTGTAATGTCAGTCAGTCGGCATCCGTGCTGCAACTGTTCTGTCCGTGGCCCCATGTTGGATGCTAGGAGTCACTCTAGAGGAATAATTCACACCGCCAGTTCCCCAGACTCACAGAGTTAGGGGGAGCTGAGCAAGCATTCAGTACTGAGTATGGTAACGGCTGTGATGGAGGAAGCATGGGCATTGTGGGGAAGTCAGAGAAGGAGTCACAGGTCCATTTGGAATGCTTCCTGGAGGAGGTGGCATGAGCTGAGTTTTCCAGATGGGGGTGGGAGCAGAGAGAGGAGGAAGGGCATTCCAGGCAGAAGAAGCTAACTCTGTAAGGGCCCAAAGGGGAATGAGGGAAAGCAGCAGCCTGGGGCTGGAGGGAAGGGACACAAGCGATGAATGGATTTGTATTTTCCACCCATGCAACTTCTGGGGGAAAAAACAATAACTAAGCCTCCATTTTTGAAGCTTGGAAAGTCCCCAGGGTGGAGTCTTTGAACAGGGATGAGAAGAAGTGACTCTTGACCACAGTAAAGCACTGGAGCAAATGATCCTTTCTCCAGCAGGCTGCCGCACTGGACCTTGGTCTCCCCAGGACAGCCCTGCTCGCAGCTGCATCCAGCGGCCCATGCTAGGCTGTTGTTGGATCCACCTAAAAATAGGAAGGCAGGGAGCCTCACGCCAAGCAGACGGCAGGAGAGCAGCCCAGGCGGGCCAGGGAGGAGCGCAAACATCCCCCCCTCCTAGGAAACATACTCATTACATTCTGAGCAAAGGCGGTTCACAATGCATCCTGGGGAAAATATGCAGTTATTGCCCCCAAACATGCCAAAGCTCGACTAATGACTGCACGCCTGCTCCAAAGGCTTAAACTATTCCAGATGCTGCTTCTTGCCTCTGGGAGACTGCTTCTTTCTCCCAGCCTGAGGTTCTGGACTCTTCCTTGGGTTCTAGTCCTCTGGGAGACACACAGTTGGCTGAGGGTCTTGGGGTAAGTGATCGCCCTCTCTGGGACTCCTAGGGGCAATCTACAGGATCTTTGCCTTAACCGACTGTTGTGGAGACTATGCCTACCTGCCTGATGGGGCGGTGGGGGAGGGTGCCAGGTGGGAAGCCCGGAGCAAGGGCTCTAGGCGATTTGGGGTGAGGCGAGGGGTTCTGAACTTGAGTGTGTTCAGTTTCTGCATCTATCAAATGGTAATAATCCGTAGGGAAGCAGTAATTAGAAGACTCAAATCTCCAAGCACACTCAGGGATGGCTACCACCGGACAGCACCGAAGCTTGGACCTGTCTTCTGGCTGAGTGACCCCGGGGAGTTCCCTCCCCCTCTGTGAGCCTCCCTTCCGTCATCTGTGAACTGGGGATGGCTTCTGGTTAAATAACTCATGCATGCTTATTGTCTATTTTTTTAAAATTTAATCAACCCATTTGAGCAGATGACACACTCACGTGATTCCAAGTTCAAAAGATGCAAATGGCACAGAGTTAGTCTCCCTCTCACTCCTGCTCCATAACTACACCGTTTTCTTCCACTGAGGCAGCCACTGCTATTGGTTTCTGGTGTATTAAATATGGATAAATTAAAAGGATTTTTATTGCAGTATTCACACACACACACACACGCAGCCAAGTGACCATCTCAAAAACACAATTCAGTGAATAATGATCATAGTTCTAATTCTCAAAAAGAAAAAAGGAAAAATCACCTGAGACTCATCACCTAAAGATAAAATTGTTGATATTTTGGTGTATTTTCATCCTGTTCCTTTTCTATGTGTGTATATACATACACATTGGAACCATGCCATGTAACTTCTGTACCCTGGTTTGTCGTTGTTGTTGTTGTTGTTTTTGTTTTTTTAGAGAGAGAGAGAAAGCATGAGCGGGGGGTGGGCGGGGAAGGTCAGAGGGAGAGAGAGGCAATCTTAAGCAGGCTCCACGCTCAGCACAGAGCCTGATGCGAGGCTCTCGGATGCTCAACCAACTGAGCCACCCAGGCACCCCATACCCTGTTTCATGTATTTAACACATATCATGAACGCTTCTTCAGGTCACTAAAAATTCCTCAAAATTGGTCTTTCAATGTTTGCCTAATGTTTCAAGGAATGGACCCTACTTTTTACTGTAGAACATCAGGTTCAATTTCCCGTATTACAAATGACAGTCATGAGCACCCTTGAGCATGCATGGTGCAGCACATTCCTCTGGATGAACTCCTAGCAGGGGAATCACTGAGTCAAACAGTATGAACTATAGCACTATAGCTCAGGAGAAAGTGTGCAGGGTTGGCCCGATGCACAGAACTGCTGTGCTAGAGGTGTTCTGTAAGGCTCTGGCCTTGTGCTGGGCACAGACACGGGGCTCCATGGTGAACCAAGTGGCTGCATAGAAAGAACAGGTAAATGCTTGCTCCTCCTCTCCCTAGAGCTCTACGCTCTAGGCCCTCCCTCCCTGGGGTCGTCTTCTTCTTCTTTTTAAAATTTTTTTTAATGTTTATTTATTTTTGAGAAAGAGAGCGGGAGAGAAAGCGTGAGCGGGGCAGGGACAGACAGAGGGAGACACAGAATCTGACGCAGGCTACAGGCTCTGAGCTGTCAGCACAGAGCCCGACGTGAGGCTCGAACTCACAAACCGAGAGATTGTGACCTGAGCCAGAGTTGGACGCTTAACCGACTGAGCCACCCAGGCGCCATCCCCACTTTTTTTTTTTTTTACAAAATTTTTAATTTTATTTATTTTGGGGGGGAGGGGCAGAGAGAGATGGAGTCTTCTGACAGCCACAAAAAAGGGGCTCTGTCTAATCTGAGCTTTATCATTCTAATCATTGGAGACTTGTCAAGTGAATGTTTAACAGCTGGCTTTCTGGGGGAGGGAGGTGGCAGTAGGTTCTGATTGGTAGCACTGGCCCATTTCCATGGTGTAAAACCTCCCACTGTAACCATTGTCAAACTGCCAACATGTCATCGAAAGCAGTGTTGGGATGAGATGCACCTAATCTCATAGGCTGTCTGGAGCTGACTTGTCCTTCCATCTGTCCAAGTTGTCCTCTTGCCCCTCTTCTTCCTCCTCCCCATTCATCCCCCAACCTGAGGATCATCCAGAGTGATAGGGATTGAATATTTTTTGGGGGGAGGTGGGTGTTGCTAAAGAATGAGAACATCCTGAAGAAGGAGACTTCAGGAGGTCCAGATGATTGTCCCAGGGCACCCAGCCAGATGATGTTTCACAGGGTGTCAGTCCCTGCTCCGTGCTTGGGACACTTCTCAGATGGGAGCCCATGCTTCCTACTGCAGAAATATACTGCCTTTTCTAACACTCCTCTTCCTCTTTGGTGACTCTGGCACTGGATCCACAAGAGCATGAGTCCCAAGCTTTGCCCTTCAGGAGCTGAGAGCCAAGTGGGGAGGCAGAGACACATGGGAGGTTTATGCAAGGCAGGGGGTGAGTGCCTTACAGGAGCTCCCCTGTTCAATTGACTCCAGTCTGGGCTTCCCTTCTTCTCTCTTCTCCCCTTGTAACAGACATTGTTGAGGGCTCCAATTCCTCCTTCCTGAGGGAACCCAGTTTTTCTGTATCTACTCTCATGCAGCAGCCCGTTTTGTGGGCAAGTGACCCATCCTCAGTTCTGGGAGTGGGTAAGGTTCTGATTAGTCTTGATCAAACCTGTAATTTATTTTTCCTTGCCAGAGATTGTTTAGGAATGGGAGGTGATCCAATTCTGGCCAATGAGAGCTGAGGAGACACAGCCTGGGTGGTGAGACAACCTCTCTTCTTCTGGATACTTGGAACTCAGTGTTGTAGTTTGGGTGTTGTAATTGCCTTGTCACCAGGCTGAAGATGAAGCCAACCCATGAGGGACAGCAGAGCCAGGAGAATTATAGGAAAGGGGAGCCAGAGCCCTAACTGCAGCCTGCCTCTGACCTTCTTGTTAGGGAAAAAAAATATATATATATATATATTTCCTTCCAGCCTAAATCATTTTGAGTTGATGTTTTCTGTTACTTGAAGCCAAAAACATCCTAAATGATAAAACACTTCCAGTCCATCATCTGCATTACAAAGGTACTGGTTATTTTTTTTTTCTTTTTTTTTTTCCCAACGTTTTATTTATTTATTTATTTATTTATTTTTGGGACAGAGAGAGACAGAGCATGAATGGGGGAGGGGCAGAGAGAGAGGGAGACACAGAATCGGAAACAGGCTCCAGGCTCCGAGCCATCAGCCCGGAGCCTGACGCGGGGCTTGAACTCACAGACCGCGAGATCGTGACCTGGCTGAAGTCGGACGCTTAACCGACTGCGCCACCCAGGCGCCCCACAAAGGTACTGGTTATTATACAACAGGGATCTTATCATACCACTTCCTGACTCTAGTTTTTCAATGGCTTCTGTAGAAAGTTAGGATAAGGGAGCCTGGGTGGCTCAGTTGGTTAAGCGTCCAACTCTTGATTTCAGCTCAGGTCATGATCTCATGGTTCACCAAGACTGAGCTCTGCATTGGGCTCTGCACTGACAGTGTGGAGCCTGCTTGGGACTCTCTCTCTCTCTCTCTCTCTCTCTCTCTCTCTGACCCTCCCCTGCTTGTGCTCTCTCTCGAAATAAATAAATAAACGTGAAAAAAAGGAAGTTAGGATAAAATCTTTGTTCAGTGTCTCCTTTCCCTGCATAACGCCCACCTACCTCCCAGAAAATGTCAGCCCCTGCGGGTGGCACACTTGGTCTTCATCACTGGCTCCCTAGTGCCTGGCGTAGAGTCTGTTGCAAGGTAGGTACTTAATAAATACTGTTGAATAAGTGCAGAGGAGAGGAGCTAGGGCTGGGGGGGTGGTCAGAGTTCTAGGCTTCATTTTTTGGCTTTGCGCTGACTTATTTTGGGACTTTGGGTGCATCTCTCTCCTGTCTGGACCTCAATATCCAAAACTGTAAAGAAGGCGTATCAGACTAAAGCAGTAGCTTAAGAGTGGGGTTTAGGGGAGCCTGGGTGGCTCAGTCAGTTAAATGTCCGTCCTCGGCCCAGGTCATGATCTCACGGTTTGTGAGTTCAAGCCCCACGTCGGGCTCTGTGCTGACAGCTCAGAGCCTGGAGCCTGCTTTGGATTCTGTGTCTCCCTCTCTCTCTGCCCCTTCCCCACTCATACTCCCTGTCTCTTTCTCTCTCAAAAATAAATAAACATTGGGGCGCCTGGGTGGCGCAGTCGGTTAAGCGTCCGACTTCAGCCAGGTCACGATCTCGCGGTCCGTGAGTTCGAGCCCCGCGTCGGGCTCTGGGCTGATGGCTTGGAGCCTGTTTCCGATTCTGTGTCTCCCTCTCTCTCTGCCCCTCCCCCGTTCATGCTCTGTCTCTCTCTGTCCCAAAAATAAAATAAAAAACGTTGAAAAAAAAAAAATAAAATAAATAAATAAACATTAAAAAAGTTTTAAAAAAAAAGAGTGGGCTTTAAAACTACCCCTCAGTGACTCCATATAATAGCAGTTATGCTTTTAGTGTCCACTGATGCAAAGCTTTATTTTAAAAATTTTTCTTAATGTTTATTTATTTTTTTACAGACAGAGACAGAGTGCAAGCAGGGGAGGGGCAGAGAGAGAGACGGAGACACAGAATCCGGAGCAGGCTGGGCTATCAGCACAGAGCCAGATGCAGGGCTCGAACTCATGAGCTGAGTTGTGACATCATGACCTTAGCCCAAGTCAGATGCTCAACCAACTGAGTCACCCAGGCGCTCCGTAAAGCTTTACAATGCGGGTACTTGTCTGTCACAGCAGCATCCATGTCCATTCGAAAAGCCTTCATACTTGTGTGTAAGACACACCGTCTATCCTCCTTACAGACAGCACCGGGTGCCATGTGGTTTCCAGATGCCTTACTTGAGCTAAGGGGCCCACAGGCTGGGAACACTGGCCTGGACCATCACAGAGTTCTTCAGGCACTAGGGGCTTATGTGTCTGGCAGGGGCCACAGCAGTTACAGCTCTTGCTCAGGGTCACACAGCAATTAGTGGTGGATTCAAACTCACTCTTCTCTGGCCTGGGTTCCTTTGGCTCAGTCAGTCTGGCTGATAGCACCAGTCCCCCTCAGCTTCCCTGGAAACGAGAAGCAGTGAGGCCGGTGAGCCCTGAGATTGCCTAGGGTGGGGGGACGAGGTAGATGGCAGAACACACAACGCTGACAGCCCGAAATGACAGGAAACATACTTCAGATGCCGGGGGTGTGGTTTAGGAGCGGCTGGAATTACACCCTCAGGGCTGAGCCAACATTGTCTGAGTCTGAGCCTGAACCGGGTCTGGACCCTGCAGAGGCAGGGACAGCGTGGGGGGTCTCGGCCCAGGGCTGTGGAGCTGAGCAGAGAGACAGTGAAGGCAGGAGGCGGATTCCCAGCTGGCAACCAGGCTTGGGGAACTTTCGCCTTTCCAGACACATGCACTCATTTGTTGATTTGTTCATTCATGATTCATTCATTCATTCATTCACTCATTCATTCACCTAGGTAGTAGTCACTCAACAAGGCTCACAAAGCTGTGCCGCCTGCAGCCTGGCATAGGGTCCGAGGAGGAACTGGGCACAGAGGGAGGTAGACACACAGCGTGTACTCAAGTCTCTCTGGGTAGGGTCAGCCGGAGGCGCCAGCCGGCCCTCTCCCTGGGGAAGGGAGTGGAGGGGGGAGTTGGGAAATGTGTTCTAGCGGAAAGTGCCTAATGCGAGTGGTACTCAAAGGACAAGGAAGAATACGCCAGGCAGGTGCGGAGGTGGGTGGGGAGTCTCTCAGAGGGAAAGATGTTAATAAAGGTCTTAGGAGATGGAGGGACTGGTTGGAAAAATAAATGAGACTGTATTTTTACCTAAAAGTGGCAAAGTGGGCTGTGCTCATTGCACTTCCCAAAGCCTCAGAGTAGGAGAGGACCTGGCGCTCGGTGACAGTGGCTCTGTACAGAATGTGTGTGCACCGAGGGCAAGCGGGCACAGGGACCTGGCCAGGCGGTGGGGCCGCAGGTCAGGCCACGGTTAACATTGTGCTCTGAGTCTCGACGGGAGTCAGTGACGGGAGCCCCTGAAGGTGCTCAAGCAGGGCTGCCTGCAGAGGACGTGTCACTGTAGCTACTAACTAGAGGCAGAATCGGAGAGGGAGGTCGGGAGAGCAGTCAGGAAGCTACTGCCTTGGGCACTGTGAGAGCTGGTATTGGCCTCAACAATGATCGGGACAGAGAGACAAGAGCAGAGGACAGATTTGAGGGCAATTTCTGAGAGCTGACAGGTCTGGGTGACTGGAGGTGGTCAGAGAAGGAGAGAAAGGGGCACGTGGTGATGGACGAGATGATGGCCAATTCCTGGACTGTGTGGCATGGATGTTTAAGCCACTCTCTGAGATGGACGGTGGAGGGTCCCTCTCTGACCTGGTCTGGAGTGAATGGCAACAAGGGGTCTGATGCTCCTCCAGAGCCAGAGCCTTGGTTCACACCTTACTGTCTGCTCAGCCTCCCATCTGGTCTCAGCCTCCAGCCTCTTGCCTCTCTAGTCTCTCTGTGGCCACACTGATCTCCACAAGGGTTGTGACCATGCCACTCCCCCGCTGAAAAACTTCCAAGGGCCACCTGTTGTCTGAAAAGATCTGAGCTCCTAGCCTGGCAAATAAATTAATCTACAATCTGACCCCGTCTACCTTCTCTGTCTCAGTCCCTTGGCACTCTCTACCAGCCACAGTGAACAATCATAGTAACAACAACAATAAGAGCGACAGCAAACAACAGCTGACACACAGCATTGATGTGTGCTAGGCAATGTCCCAAGAACTTTACATATATTCGCGTATGTAATTCTTAGTAGAAAAACACGGCAAGTCTTGGACTTCCCAGAATGGACCATATCCTCTTGCCTTCAGCTCCTCACCTTCAGTTTTCTTGTTCTGGCATCCAGCCATCCTTCCAGCCATGTGATACGTATTTATAGACCATCGGCTTATGCCAGGCCCTGAACTGACTGTCTGGGATCCCAATATAAGTAAGATGTGTACCTGTCCTCAATAGGTACAGTCTAGTGTGGGAGACGGAAACATAAAGAGTCAAGGTTAAGTGCAAAGTGACAGAGAGAATGAAGGCAGAGAATGAGCCTTAATCCAGCCTGGGGCCTGCCAATCTGGCCCACTGCTGCTTTACACCCTCCAGGAAGCCTTCCCAACTTTGCCAAGCTGGGTGAGGTCCCTCTTCTGTGCCCCTTCGGTCCCTTCTCTGCCTTCATCACACACTGCCCACCGTGTACGGGAAGTGTCTGTGTGGCTGCCCCCTCCTGAGCACCATGAAGGCAGAGAACAGTCTGACTTATCACTGACACAGCACCTGAGGCAGCCTGGACACAGGTCCTTAGGATTTGCTGGATAGAAGTGCTTGAAGCATGAAGAGCCACAAAGAGGGGCCTCTGCTTGGGTTGTTCTCTGGTGCTCTCCCCACAGTCAGGCCTGACCTTATTTCCTTTCCTGAGCCTGGTTCAGGCCCCTCAGCCCAGAGGGCACCCCACAGGGATCAGGCCCTGTCGGTAAGGGTGGGGCTGCTGCTTTCATTAACTAGTTCAGAAGCAGCCTGGCTAGAAAAGGTCACACCGGAATGGGGGCCCAATATACCCTCAGCCAGATTAGAGGTATCTGGCCCAGGCTCTGAGGAAGGAGCAGTATCCTGGGCAGTTCTAGTCTTGGGGGTAAGAGGGAGGAGGCCCTTCAGCAGCCCTCAGGATCCCTTAGTGGTGGGGGTGGAGGCGGGTGTCTCCTAGAGTTCCTTTGGTTCCTGAGCCCTTTCTGCAGCCTCTGGACTATGGGATCTGTGGATGCTGTGATGAGGGCTTCAGGAATATATGACTCTGGAGTGGTCTTTGGGGGTATCTGAGGAATATTCCAGGTCTGGTGACAGCTCAGTCTGGCCCCTTGGACTCTCATTGGGGTAACACAGCCCTTTCTCCCCAGAGCTCTGGAGTAGCAATCATGGGCTCTCCTAGAGGCACTGTGAATCTTGGGGCAAGGACCTGAAAGGACTCTCCCAGGCAGAGTGGTTGAGAAGCTCCGGCCCCCACCCTCTGCTCCTTGCCTAGAAGCCCATCTTGGCTCCTGGTGCCTCTGCAGGGGTGGGGCTGGGGGCAGGGAGCCTTGGGGGCTGATGCTAACAGCTTTGGACAGGGTGGGAATTTCCATTCCTATCTAGGGAGCCATCAACGCTGTGTGCCCTGACCTGGGCCTTTGGCCTCCAAAGGGCAGTGGGAAGGCCGGCCCCAGGGCCAATCCCTGGCCATTAATCCCTCCTGCCAGCCTGAATATCCACCCAGCGTGGTCAGACAAAGGACTGCCCAGCCCAGCCACTGTGTTCCTCCCGCCCCAGGGGCTCCACTCAGACGCTGGGCCGCCTGGAATCCAGGCCCATGAGAAAGGGGCCGCCTTCACTGGCCATCTTATGCCCGGATGCTCAGCCGCATCCCGTCCGGCCCAGGGCCTGTGAAAAGAGGGCCCAGCCACGCTGAAAACACGGATTAGCCCTTGGGCCACCCCCTGACACCGGCCTGCTCGGCTCCGGGAAGCAGGCCCAATGGAGGGGGCCAGGCAGGCACAGAGAACTGGAAAAGTCTGGGTTCTCACCCCTTTGGCCCAGTTCCCTGCCCCCACCCTCCCCATGATTAGCATAGCCAAGTGCACATTCAGTATCATTTACTGAACATTTACTATGTTCCAGGCTCTACATGGATTGGAAAATTGAAAGTACAAGAAAATTGCTGTCTGCCATGGGAAGTAATAAAAGCCACTCGCCATAACCACCTCCCACCTCCCCACACGCGCATACACACACACACAAACCAGATCTGTAGGTGTGAGACAGAGGCTGTGGTAGGGGTCTTCAGAGCGGCCTTAGGCCCTAAGGGAAGGCGGGAGAGATGGTGGCTCTGATTCTGTGCCTGAGTTCAGCTGCAGGATTATGCTGCACCTGGGTGAAAATATGCAGGCTCTGAGATCACTTCTCTGGCTCTGCCTCCCTCCTTCCCTTCCTGGTTTAATACTGGAAATGCCAACTGGGGAGCAGAAAGAAGAATCTCCTGTTACCAAGTGCCATTGTGGGCTAAGCACCTTTTCCTACATGATCTCATCTGAATCTCATGACAATGCTGAGAGGGTTCATTACTGCCCCCATTTGGCAGGCGAGGAAACTGAGGCTCAAGTGATCACTGGCCCCAGGTGGCTCCTCTCGCCCAGCGAGATTCCCCGCTCCTGCAGTTGCTTGTCTTGTCTTATGTGAGCTGTTCTTTGTGCCTGTACCGTCTTGTGTTCCGTAAGGCCTGGGCTCAGGCAGTAGAGTGCAGTGTAGAGAGGGTACTGAGGGGGAAACTGTGCACATAAACCAGCCTGGCTCCCCATGGTTGTAGGGTTGGGGGAGGGTCATCTCCATATCTCTGAGTGTCACCTTCTCCTTGCCCTCTGCTTCTACAGCCCCCCTCTGCCCACCTCTCTCATAGCTGTAACTGTCTGTGTGTCCATCTCCCCACCAGATCGAGAGCCTCTTTGTCTCTGTCTTCCCTGAGCATGGGCAGAGGGCCTGGCACAGAAGTGCTCAGTGAGTGTTGTGGGCTAAACTGAGGCCAGGAGGCCTGAAGGAGGGGTGGGTTCGGGGTCCACGAGGAACTGCCTGGCACTTGCAGATTGCTGAGATGTGGGGAGTGGCGGGGGAAGGAGGAGCCTAAGGTGGTGTTCATTATTTCTGCTCCAGGTGATGAGGGGGCAAGGGCCCATTTGCTGAGATCTGGAGGGCAGAAAGGGGAGCAGGATGGGGTTGGGGTGCACCAGGTTGAGGTTGATGTCCAGTGGACACTGGAAATGCTGACCTGGAGGTCAGGAGACAGGCTAGGCATCAACTCTGCAGCCAAAGTTGTGAGAGCTGGAAGAACTCCAGAGGAAGTCATTTCTACAGTTTCAGCTTTAACATATGGTGTTCTTGGACGAGTCCTGATGCTGGTGCCCTGGGCTCTGGGTTTAATTCCAGCCCTGCCACTTACTAGCTGTGCGAAGTTAGGTAGGTCCCTTAACCTCCCAGAGCCCTACTTTCCTTATCTGCAAAGCAGAGATTATGGAACAGTACTGACCTCACCAGGTGTTTGCCCTGAACTGAGATAATGCATGTGACACAGACAAAGGCTTGGTAATGGTGGCTGTTACACCAGATTGGAGCTGGGAGAGTGGGGCCCTCAAGCTTCGAGTTTGGATTTGGAAGCCCTAGACCACAGGCCTGCAGTAGCTAGCTTTGGTCATCTCTACCCCAGGGCACTCCATCCACATTAGGGCCAGAATGCAGATGAGGCATCTAAAGCCACAAATTTAAGAAGGCCCTGGCTCTCAAGTGCCGACCCTGAACTTCCAGCACCCTGAGAGCGAGTGCCCCCTTAAATTTAGGCCTTAGGCACTTCACTTGCCTCACCTACCCCAGCGCTGCCCCGGTGGTCTTGCCCCCCCCCCCCCCCCGCCCCGCCCCCCAGGACAAGCCTCTTTAAGGCAAGGTTTCTGCATTCTTTGGTTCCCTTCAAGCCAGGGCTGGCTGTCCTGTCACTTTGGAAAGATTTCTTGAAAATAGGCTCAGGGTGACATCACCTCTGGATGGTGGTGGTAGGTGGTGTTTCCCAGAGTGAGTTTTTATTAAAAACCACTAAGGCACCCCCATCTCCAATGAGATGTGAGTGTGGCATTTCTGGGTCAGTAAGCACTTTTCTCAGACCTCCAGTCTGTGGAAGCACTTAGGGAGTCTCTCTCTGGCTCAGCAACTGGTCCTTGGAACTTCGGGCTCTGTCGGCCTGTGTTGGTTGTGTTTTGTGCCTCTCCCCAGTGTGCATGTGTGTGGGGGTGTGTGTGTGTGTGCGCGCATGTGGGAGAGAGAAAGAGAGAGGAAGAAGGGAAGGGAACTCTTTCTCTCGAACAGAAGGAGCACGAAGAGGCATCCAGAAAGGCAACTCTTATGTTATGGACTTTCTGGGACCCCTTGATTTAAATTCTTTTTTAATATTTATTTATTTTTGAGAGAGAGACACACACACACACAGAGCACAAGCGGGGGAAGGGCTGAGAGAGAGGGAGACACAGAATCCGAAACAGGCTCCAGGCTCTGAGCTGTCAGCACAGAGCCCTGTGCAGGGCTCTAACTCACAAGCCGTGAGATCATGACCTGGGCCAAAGTCGGAGATCAACCAACTACAGCACCCGGGTGCCCCTGGGGGCCCTTGATTTAAAGCAGCCAGTCCTCTGGTCCCCAAATGTGCTAGCTGGATCACTTTTCAGGATTTTGTTTTCTCAAAGGATGCTCACAAATGTCTTGGACAGGGCAGGGGTGTGCAGGAGGTAGCAGAGAGAGGAGATGGTGACCCTGGAACCACCAGACATCCTCCCAGACAAAGCTGGCCTTCTCTCTCTGCCAACCCCCTCCCCCTCCACTCTCCCCTTTTAATGTCCAAGACCAGCATGGTGTCAGGACACAGAAGGCTGGCAAGGTGATCCTGGGTGGCTCTCATTTCTGCCCCAGCTGGGGTAGGAAGGACCCAGAGGAGGCTAGGAGAGAATGATGAAGAGGCAGGACCAGGAGGAACTAATGGGGAAGGGGCCCCAAAGAGCACTGAATGGGTGGATTGGTGACTAGCATTGAGGAGACCCGAAGAGGAGGGGGTCGAGGGACAGGTGGAAAGGGCGACGGGGCCAGGACCAGGACCGCACTGACCCAGTGGACATGGGGAAGGGATGAGGCTGGGTCCAGAAGGACTGACCCAAAGGGACGAGACCAAGGGAAGGGCGACATGTAGGTGGCGGGAGGGGGGGGGTGGCTGTGAGCCTATTAAGGGGATTGGGGAAGCAAATCAGGGAGGAGGCGCTGTCCGGCGGGGAAGATCGGAGCTCTCTCCCCACGCTGGGGAGGGGGAGGACGAGGGAGGGGGGCCGCATCCATATAAGGCGGGTCGGCGGCCCCTGCTCTCTCCGAGCAGCGCGGGCAGGGGCGGCCGCATCCCGATGACTGGGCGCAGCGACATGGAGCCGCCGGCCGCGTTCTCGGGCTTCCCGGCCCTGCCCGCGGTCGCGCCGTCGGGGCCGCCGCCGTCGCCGCTCGCCGCGGCCGAGCCGGGGCCGGAGCCCGAGGAGGCGGCCGCGGGCCGCGGGGAGCCGGGCGGCCCCGACGGCGCGACCGCGGGCAGGGCCGGGAAGCCCGAGAA